>NC_143055.1:81624924-81927954 GCF_052426305.1 Pelodiscus sinensis
GACAGGCCTTTAGAACCATTTATGCTTCTACAGGCACTTGGATAATATAGTGATGGGTGTGGTCAGGGCGGCCTGTGAGCCTAGGCGAGCTAGGTAGCCGCCTAGCGTGACGCTGACCCGGGAGCCTGATGATGACGTCATGGAGTGCTGGAGCACCCCGTGATGATGTCATGGCCATTGACGGCCGTTCAGGCAGGGGGCGCCGATTGCACAACCCTGCCTAGGGTGCTAGCTGCTGCAGCCGGCCTCGGGCCGCTCCTGGGTGTGGTACAAGAAACCAAATAAATCAGGACTAACATTACCATGTAAAATTAATTTTCTTCAGTTTTTCCCCTTAGTTTGCTGCTGGATTTTTGTTGTTATTTGGTGGGAATCTTTTAAAGTAAATTCCTCTGTGGAAGAATAATTAAGAAATTAGTGTCTCAGAAACATTTATGTTTTCAATCAAAATTTGGTTCCTTGACCATATAATGTTGGTTCATTTCCATCCACTTTGTCTAGAGGAATCAAATAAAATCACACAACCGGTTTTTCCACTTTTTATCTTTTATTAAAAACACATTATTTAAGAATCTGTAAGTGCTACTAAAAGTGGGGCTAAAAAAGAATGTCTGGAACAGATAAAAATAATTTTGAGAGTAAACTGAAGTTTGTTAGTTTTGTTTTTATTATCTAAAAGTCCCCCTCCTAATTTTGTTCTGGTGTTAAATATCCCACCTCTGTACAATTAGGATATCATGACTACATTAATGTTATGACTATGGTGTCTCATTATTTCATTATTGAACTGCAGAATTATTTCACTGCTGAATTTAACATTGTTTTGTGGCACAATTTGCAGTGGCACTGTGAAAAACACACACAAAACTACAATTTTGGAAATAAACTGGGAAGATTATTGTACAGAGGAAGGTTTCTTAAGAAGACGGGCTTCCTGCATTTCATGGTAGGGCATTAGAAGGGAGGGAAAAAATCCCTCCAAAATTAAACACAGACTGCTCAAATGTGTGACAGACTACAGTACTCTGAGAATCTGTAGTACATTTATTGCAGTCTACACATATATGAATCTCTGTTTTTTGTCTTTCCTTAGATTCTTACCAGTCAGCTTTTTTTTCAGTGAAAAAGTGCAAGAGGAAAGCTGTTTTTTGTTTTTCAGGGCTGAAGTTGTATGTCCCAAGCTCTTCTTAGATTCAATGAGCATGTGTACGGTGATGCTTTCAGTGTTAGCGTACATGTGTGACAGCCGACGGTCATGTGCGTGTGTGTGTTATACACCCGAGACTTCAACTGCTGAGACCGGGGACCCTTGCAGCGGGCAACCTGGAGGAGGTTGATGGGCGCCCCAATAAGTTTACAGGGAGAGCTTATAACACCTAAGATTTTAGCTGCTAGGATACAGAAATCCCTTCGCAGCGGGCAGCCTGGGGAGGCTGAGAGGTGCCCCAATGGATCTGTCCCCTGGAAGCGACACGATCCAAAATGCCCAAGCTCTCCCTATATCTGTCCTCCCTTATGACCGGCTGAAGTTCTTTTAAAATTGTGCTTGGTTCTGTTACAGCAACTGAAGGAGTCAGGTTAAAGCTTAAACAGTTACTATTTTATTGTTACAGGGTAAACTTAGTTGTTAAATGCTACTACTGTGTTACAGATAACACAGCCACTTCAAAGGACAGGACAGAAATTACACGAATAAGTCACTTATAGGTACAGTAAACTTCCGATAATCTGGCACCTTTAGGACCCAGGGGGTGCCGGATTATCAGATATGCTGGACTATCAGAAGGGGGGGCTATGAGGAGTCTGGAGTGAGGTGGGAGGGGATGCCACCCCAGACCCCTCATAGCCCCCCCCTTACGATAATCAGGCTCTGCCCCAGGAGTCCCTGATTCAGCCGCTGCTGGTCAGTTTCAGCAGCAGCTGAATCAGGGATGCCTGCAATAGAGCAGCTGGGGTGCTGCCGGGTTGGTCCCACAGCGCCGAGGGGCGGCGCTACGGCACCAACCCAGCAGCACTCCAGCTGCTCTTGGGGACGCCTGGGACAGAGCAGCTGGGGTACTGCCCAGTTGGTCCCATAGCGCTGCCCCTCAGGGCTGCGGGACCAACCCGGCAGCACCCCAGCTGCTCTTGGGGACGCCTGGGGCAGAGCAGCTGGAGTGCTGCCGGGTTGGTCCCACAGCGCCAAAGGACGGCACTGCGGGACCAACCCGGCAGGACACCAGCTGCTCTGCGCCAGGGGTCCCCAAGACAGCCGCTGCTGAAACAGATCAGCGGCTGATTCCAGGAAGCCTGGGGCAGAGCAGCTCTGCCCCGGGCTTCCTGGAATCAGCCGCTGATCTGTTTCAGCAGCGGCTGAATCGGGGACCCCTGGGGCAGAGCAGCTGGGGTGCTGCCGGGTTGGTCCCGCAGCCCCGAGGGGCAGCGCTACCAGACCAACCCGGCAGCACCTCAGCTGCTCTGCTCCTGTCTTCCCCGATTCAGCTGCTGGTCAGTTTCAGCAGCAGCTAAATGGGGGAAGCCTGTCCGGCTGCCCCAGCACTTCCGGGTTCCTGATGGTACCGGACCATCAGGAGTCCTGGAGCATTGGATGCTGGACTAATGGAGTTTTATTGTACTATGAAACCCTTTTGGTTCTCTGAGCTCTTATTAAATGCATGCAATATAGACACCTAGCAGGTATAATTCTCACCCCTGCGTTCCAGACTTGGCGTGGCCAGTGTCTTTCTCTCAATCCCTTGGGAAGAAGTAGGACAAGGTTGGGCGTCCCACGGACCTCAGGAGACAATCAATACCTGCCAGCAGGTATAGATGATTGGAGCTCTAATGGGGTGGGCTACTATACCCCTCTTTATACCCCTTGGGTCACGTAGGCTTCTTCCTGGTCTCAAGTGGCCAATTAGGAAAAATGGCTTTGAACACCAAGTTTCCTACAAAGGGTGCAAAGCATAATTCACACCTGGGAAAATGCAGACAATGGGCACCTCTGGTATGTGATGGGCGAAGATTCCTTTCCTGGGACAGTGCAGGCGTGTCAATTACTGGTACTAGCCATCAGGACGGTGGGAGGCCCCGAGTCATCAGCTAGCCCATTTACTGTCTAGTTTCTGTTTATGGTAGAGTCAGGGACAGGCAGCACACCTGTGTTCCCAGGGCATCAAAGGCTGACTGCCTTTCTCTTGCTCTCGGGGGGAGGAGGGGAACAAGATGAGGTTCATGTCTAGCTACAATGTGCCAACAAGTATACCTCATCATGACAGCAGCCCTGAGCATTGGCAATATTGTGGTTAGACAGAACACATCTGCTACACTACCCCATGGTCACATACTGTCCATGAGTAACAAGGCACTGGCAGGAGCCTCTGAACTAGTTCTTCACTCCACAGCTTCTCAGCCTTACTCTTCCCACTGTTGTGTATATGTCTGAATGGACTGTGTTCAGAAACCAGTAAACTTTCCTTTCTTGTTCCTCTATATACTCTTTCAAGATATGATATTGCCTGAACGGGATTTCCCCATAGCTGCGGACAACAACACTGAGTTAGAGAATCATAGAATCATAGAACACTAGAACTGGAAGGGACCTCGAGAGGTCATTGAGTCCAGTCCCCTGTCCTCACAGCAGCAGGGCCGGCTCGAGCCATTCCTGCGCCCTGGGCAACAGGCACGCAACGCATGCGCAGCCCCGCCCCCTGGTTTGCTGCACACCTTACGACTGCCATCGGGTACATAGCACCCGATTGCAGCTGTAAGAGGTGCTGTGCGGCCGCCGGCCACAAGTGCGCAGCACCTGATGGCAGCTGTAAGGGGTGCCGCGCAGCCGGGTGTATGGTGCCCCTTAGAGCTGCCATCAGGTGCCCCCCATAGGTTGGCACCCCGGGCAACTGCCTGGCTAGCCCTCCCTTAATCTGGCCCTGCACGGCAGGACCCAGTACAATCTAGACCACCCCGATAGATATCTATCTAACCTGCTGTTAAATATCTCCAGAGAGAGAGATTCCACAACCTCCCTAGGCAACTTATTCCAGTGTTTAACCATCCTGACAGGAAGTTTTTCCTAATGTCCAACCTAAACCTCTCTTGCTGCAGTTTAAGCCCATTGCTTTTTGTCCTATCCTCAGAGACCAAGGAAAACAAGTTTTCTCCCTCCTCCTTGTGACACCCTTTTAGATACCTGAAAACTGCTATCATATCCCCTCTCAATCGTCTCTTTTCCAAACTAAACAAGCCCAATTATTTCAGTCTTCCTTCATAGGTCATGTTCTCTAGACCTTTAATCATTACAATCACTGGGGCTATGAACTTACTGCAAAACCATATACCTCATTTAGAACTGGAAGTATGCAGTCAGCAATAGAAAAACAAACAAACAAAAACCCAGCATATACAGTACAGGACAGTTAAATTTAAACTACTAAAAAAAGGGAACGTTTTTTAAAAATTGATAAGGTAAGGAAACTTTCTGTGCTTACTTCATTTAAATTAAACTGATTAAAAGCTGCATTTTTCTTCTGCATAGTAATGTTTCAAAACTATTACATCGGCATTTAGTTTGTAAACTTTTGCAAGAACAGCCATAACACCTTAGAGTTCTGAAGAACATTTATTCCCAATGAGTTCATATCTGTGGGGTTCTTCTGCAAATATCTAAATATGCAAATATCCTCTGTTAATATACAAGTCACTCCTACATACTAAACTTGAATTTATAGGAAAAAATATCTAGGCTTCAGATATCCATAATATGCTTTGGAATTCACTAGCTCAAGTATAGATCTAAACTCTGAATTATTTAAGTGAAGATGGACAGTATAGCAAAGAAGACATTCCCATGATCTTACTGTGAAAAAGCAGATTGACAGAGCTGAAAAAGTACCCAGACATGAACTACTTCAAGACAGGCCCAGAAGAGAAAACAACAGAATTCCACTTTTCACCTACAGTCCACAACTTAAACCCTACCAATGCATTATCAACAATCTACTATCTATCTTAGAAAATGACCCCTCACTCTCAGAGGCCTTGGGGGACAGGCCAAGTCTCGCTTACAGACAACCCCCTAGCTGCAAAACAAATTCTTTCCAGTAGCCACGCAACACACCTCCATCATAATCACTCAGGAACACACCACTGCAATCAGCCCCGATGCCAAGTCTGCACGCACATCTATATCAGCAATTTCATCAGTGGACCCAAACGACATAAGCCACCAAATAAGAAGCTAATTTAACTGCATATCCACTAATATGATCTATGCCATCAAATGCCAGCAATGCCCCCCTGCAATGTATATTGGCCAAACTGGATAGTCTCTACGGGAAAGAATTAATGGACATAAATCAGATATCCGAAAAGGCAATACACAAAAACCTGTTGGAGAACACTTTAATCTTCCTGGACACTCATTAATGGATCTCCAAGTCGCTGTTTTGTTTCAGACCAATTCTACAAGCCAAATACACAGAGAAGGACTGGAACTTAACTTCATTCACAAGTTTAATTCTAATCCTCTGAACTGGGATATAGGATAGCTCACACACTATCTTCTACCTTTCAATGACTTAAACAACCAACCACACAATGAAGGTGCTAATGGTTCTTAGCAGCCTCTTGAAACTACTTGCACTATCTAATCACTGTCTCTCTTTTTCTTCCTCCCCTCCCCCCCTCCCTTATTTATTCTTGGATCTGGACTTATTATGCTCCCATCATCTAAGAAGTGGGTTTTGCCCATGAAAGCTCATGATACCATCTACATGTTTTGTTAGTCTTTAAGGTGCTACTAGACTATTTATTGTTTTTTAAATTTTTCCTGTTACAGACTAACTCAGCTACCCCTCTGAAGCTTACTGGTTCTGTAATCCTAGACCAAGCTTGGAGTGGATCCAGCACATTATTTAGAGCAGGCCTTTTAAATTCAACAGATGATAAACCAAGAGGCTATTCTGGCAGGTGAATGTCTGAGGAGTAAATGAGTATCCTGATTGTACTCCACGTTCAATAAACTCCTTCCCACATATTTTGGAGACTAAGAGGGGGTATGTGGAACCACACTACAGTAGAGAAACCCCCAAGGGAAAGTTCTACCATGTTTTTAGTAGCTTTATTACCCACATGGAGTAGGTGAAAAACTCCAGCTTTCATTGCAAGTTGGTGTATCAAACAATTCTGAGATCTTCAGGTTAAGTCATTTTTAAATCACAGCTGCACAAAATGAGTTAGAATAATTTTAAATAAGTTGAAATCCATTCTTTTTTTACCACAGCTGGTTAGATTAGCTGCAATAACTTCACTTTTTGCATAGATCAAGTCTGTGAATTTTTAAGAAGGGGTCAAAATGTGGTTTAGAATTACATAATTTTACAGATTTAACTGTGCAGTCCACTGTGATTCTATAAATATCACACTGCCCCTGGGAGGTAAGTCATATTATTGCCATTTTACAAATTGATAAATGCAGGCTGAGGGAACTTAAATAATTTGCCCATGGGACTGTAATGATTGAGCTGGAACTAATCTACACATAAACATGAAAATTCTTCCTCCTTCAGTGTACTGAAAACTTAAATAGATATGTCATTTTTTTCTAGTGAGAAAGAAAAAGGAGCATTAAGAAAACTTCTTATTGGCTCAGATGGCAATAGAAAGTTTATGATGCATCACACATACAGAATGAGAAATGACTGTCCTGGAAGGACCACTGCAAAAAGGGATCTTGGGATCATGGTGGACCTAAGTATGAGTCAAAAGAGTGACACTGTGGGAAAAGAAGCAAACATGGTTCTGGGATGCATTAACAGGAGTGGTGTGAGCAAGACACGAGAAATGATTCTTCTGTTCTGATTAGGCTTTAATTGGAGTATTGTGTCCAGTTCTGGGCACCACATTTCAGGAAAGATGTGGAGAAACTGGAGAGGATCCAGAGAAGAACCACAAAAATGATTAAAGGTCTAAAAAACATGACCTATGAAGGAAGACTGAAAGAATTGGCTTAGTTTAGTTTGGAAAAGAGAAGACTGAGAGGGGAAATTATAGCAACTTTTAAGTACCTAAAAGGGTGTCACAAGGAGGAGGGGGAAAACCTGTGATGATAGCACAAGAAGCAATGGGCTTAAATTGCAGCAAGGGAGGTTTAGGTTGGGCATTAGGAAAACATTCCAAATTGTCAGTGTGGTTAAGCACTGGAATAAATTCCCTAGGGAGGTTGAGGAATTATCATTGGAGATATTTAAAAACAGGTTAGACAAACATCTAACGTGAAGCCAGGGGACTGGATTTGATGATCTCTTGAGATCCCTTCCAGTTCTAGTATTCTGTGATTCTAAAACCTTGATGGTCAAAAGCAAGGCAGTAAACAATCATATCTCCTAGAACTAAATACAAAACTGATAAAAACCATTCTGTAAAGGTTACTGAAGAATTCCAAGTTGCCATCCACTGTTTGCTTGGCTGTAGGACTTCGGGTAGATTGCATTACACTAGTTTCTTTAATATATCATATGTAACTCCCCATTTGTAGAACCCTGAGTACAAGGTTTGTGGTTACACTTTGAGGCTACTTTCTCACAACTCCTTCACTGTATAAACACTATTACTCTATTTCAGAAAATTAATTTTCTAAACTTTAGCAACTCTATGGATTATAAAACCCCTACTTTCAGAGTCTTGTCATGATGGTGGAGGTAGCCACAATCGATTAAAAAGATGCAAGGGAACCAGTCTTAACTGGAGACATTTCAAGGGGGCCTGAAGGATAGCTGTATATCATTTTTCAGCTACATCAAAATCCAGTGGATCCAGCTACCCAATGAACACAAATGGAAGTAAAGTCATCAGCTCCTCACTCTCAGCAATCTATTATCTACTTGTATTTTCTGTGTCAGTCTATTGGGAACATTCTTGATATCTTTGATCAGAACAGAAATGTGTTTTAGTATCTAGGAGCTATGTTTCCCCTGTTGAAAACTATATTTAATTCCTTACATTTTTTACAAAAGCACTTATTGTTGTTCTCTGGTTGTCAGGGAACTTGGATCCTGTCCAAATATCGATGCACTTGTTCCAGGTTTCAGCTGCTTTAAAGTGAAAACCTGAATTGATATTTGACCACATGAGCAGTTCTTTAGCAAAAATATTTCAGTGGAAGAACAGCTTACTTTTGTATGACCGTATAAAGTACCATCTCCAGGGACAGGGATCAAAATAAAAGATCTCAGTGGCGCCTACAGTTGTAAAGATAACAAGTTATAGTTGTTCTGCAGAGAGTACTAAGGCATATTTACCTAGTTACACGCCCTTACAGGCCTTTCGTCACTTAACATTGTGGAAGACTAAAGTATGTAAGTTGTGGTTAATAATACAGGTTTGAATAAGTTATTATACTATGGTACACTTTTTTCTTACACAGCCGTGCATGTGCAACATTTGTTACATGGTAAAGATAAATGTGTGCTCCTGGTCTCTAATGGAAATATGAACAGAATTTTCTAGGCTTGTTCAAAGTTATGATGAATCCAATTTACAGACTTCTCCCGCCATGATCTTGCTTCTCTGAAGAGGGCTTACCAGAGCAGCTACAGTCAGACTAAATCTACATATAGACCTATATCTAGACATTGTAGATCTATGTCTGTCTGGGGTGTGAAAATTCACATCCCAGAGTAATAGTTACGCCAATCGAATCCCCATATAGACAGCACTATGTTGACAGGAAAGCTTCCCCCGTTGACATAGCTAACGCCCTCACAGAAAAAAATTAAAAAACAACGAATAGTCTAGTAGCACCTTAAAAACTAACAAAACATGTAGATGGTATCATGAGCTTTCATGGGCACAACCCACTTCTTTAGATGATTAGAGTATTAAAAGTCCAGATCCAAGAATAAATAAGGGAAGGGGTGACGGGCAGGGGAGAAGTTAAAAAAAGGAAGAAAAAAGATAGTGACTATATTGTTCAAGTTACAAGAGGCTGATAAGAACAATTAGCACCTCCATTGTTTGGTGGAAGTCAGATCCTAGTGAGGTAAATAGAAAGGAGCATAAACACTGCCAAATTAAATGTAGGTGTTTGTCTTTGTGGGATTGGAGCAAATCCTATTATATTTTAGGGCTTGGCTGTATACAATAGATTGAGAAATGTGTCTGGGATAGAAGCTAGAGGCATGAAGGTAAGTGTAGTGGTCAGTAGGTTTCCGGTGTAGAGTGGTGGAAATTTGCCCATAATTTAATTGTACTGAAGTGTCAAGGAAGGGATTTCTCGTGTAGATTTATCCAGGCTGAGGTTGATAGTGGAGTGGAAGTTGTTGAAATTCCTGTGAAATTCTTCAAGGGTCTCTCTCCTGTGGGTCCATATGATGATGTCATCAATGTAGCGTAAGTAGAATAAGAGTGTTAGGGGGCGAGAACTGAGGAAACGTTGTTCAAGGTCAGCCATAAAGACGTTGGCATGTTGTGGGGCCATGAGGGTGCCCATGGCTGTGCCGCTGACTTGAAGATACAAATTGTCTCTGAATCGGAAGTAGTTGTGAGGACAAAGTCGCAGAGCTCAGTAACCAGGAGAACAATGCGGTCATCGGGGATGGTGTTCCTGATTGCTTGTAATCCATTTTCGTGTGGAATGTTGGTATAAAGAGCTTCTGTATCCATGGTGGCCAGGATGGTGTTTTCAGGAAGATTGCTGATGTTCTGTAGTTTCTTCAGGAAGTCGGTGGTGTCTCAAAGATAGCTAGGAGAGCTGGTAGAAGTGGATTAAAAACACCAACAGGAGATGTTCTTTCACTGGTGTAGGAGCATCTTCACTATAGCTGGGGGAAGCTGTGCCTCTCCAGACAGCCTACTATGGCCCCATTTGGTTTTCACAGATGCCCAAGTCTGCCTGGCCAGCCCAGGCTGGCTGGGACTGGCTGGCATGCCTCCCTCAGGGAATCAGGGTGGCTGGTGCTGGGGCCACATTGCCTGCCTGGTGCTTACACTGTGCCACCCAGTTTTCTGGGACTAGCCGCCCAGAGACCTGTGCTGGGGATGCAGCAACCACTCCAACCGGTGACTGTGCACCTGGCCATCTGCAGCATCAGGGCTGGGGTCATTGCTCAGAGGCTGTGGGTGCTGAGCTGTGCTACCAGGTGCATCAGGGCTGAAGTTTCACCCCCACCTCCAGAGCTGCAATAGGGATGCTCTGACTTCCTGCAGTGGAGGGAGACAGACGGGGGGGAAAAGTGATCTAGCTACCCCAGGAGGCTGGGTCACAGTTGTCCAGCATCTTCACTAAAGTGCAGTGCTACTGTAGCACTTATGCAGGCTGGCTTGCAAATCACCTCTTCAGGAATGCATGATAGCGGAAACAATCAGGCACAGGCTATGCAAAGACTTCCAAAACCAAATACTCTTTACTTTATTAGAGAACACAAAAGTGTCTTTTCAAAGCTCCAGTTCCCCTCTTCAGGACTCAACTCCTCAAAGTCAGGCTTCTCTTCCCCATGAATCAATCAGTCTGTATGTGCTTGTTCTTGCTCTATCTCTTCCCACTCTGGAGCCCAGCCAGCATCCTTTAACCTTGGCTGATTCTGCTATCAAAATATCCCTCTCTCTCCAAAAGCTGTCCCTTTGTGCCACAGGTGAATCTTTTTTCTACCTCTCTCAGGCTCTGTAGTTTAAGACACAATATTAATACCCCTTTTTGTTCTGCTTCTGTGGAAATTCCACTCTTTAAAAATCTCTTGCAGAGAAGTTGGAGAAAACCTGTTCTCCCACCTTCAGCCAACCCATTGTTCCAAGGTGCTCCCATTTGAATGGGTGATGACCCACCCTCCCTCAACCCTGATCTGGAGATATCCTGGCAGCAAATGGTGGATTCCACGTCCACTGAGGCACTCTATGATACAGTGATTTTATAAACGCAACCAGGATACATCAACTGTTTGTGCATATTTAAAGCTTTAAAGCTTCATCAGGTTCTCCTTTAGCTCTGTATAGCTTTACAGCTTGTCTATTTCATCAACAGAAATTGGTCTAATAAAAATACTACCTCAGCTGCTTTGTCTCTTGTATCATGAGACCAACACACTACAACAACACTGCAACCAGTTTGCAGGTCCCCAGCCTGTAACTATGCTTGGGATTCTTCCGTCCCAAGTGCAGGACTCTACACTTGTCTTTGTTGAATCTCATGAGATTTCTAGTGGCCCAATCCTCCAATTTGTCTAAGTCACTCTGGACCCTATCTCTGCCCTTAAGCGTATCTACCTCTCCCCCCAGCTTAGTGTCATCTGCAAACTTGCTGAGGGTGCAATCTATCCCCTCATCCAGGTCATTAATAAAGATATTGAACAAAACCGGCCCTAGAACCGAACCTTGGGGCACTCCACTAGAAACTGACCGCCATCCTGACATCGAACCGTTGATCACTACCCGCTGGGCCCGGCCTTCTAGCCATCTTTCTATCCATCTTACTGTCCATTTATCCAATCCACATTCCCTTAACTTTCTGGCAAGAATATTGTGGGAGACCGTATCAAAAGCCTTGCTAAAGTCAAGGTATATAACATCCACTGACTTTCCCATGTCCACTGAGCCAGTTACCTCATCATAGAAGCTAATCAGATTGGTCAGGCACGACTTGCCCTTTGTGAATCCATGCTGACTATTCCTGATCACTTTCCTCTCATCCAAGTGTCTCAAAATGGATTCCTTTAGGATCCCTTCCATGATTTTTCCAGGAACCGAGGTAAGACTGACCGGCCTATAGTTCCCTGGATTGTCCTTCTTCCCTTTTTTGAAGATGGGCACTACATTTGCCTTTTTCCAATCATCCGGGATTGCTCCCGATCTCCACGACTAAAGGAGCATGTTCTCAGCTTACACTACTAAAAGTAGTGTTCATCTTATGCACTGAATGGTTCCTTTACAAACTGTGAAAGGTTTGCTTTAAAGTAATTTCCAGGCATCATCCAGGAACTAGGGATGTTAGATATCATATAATTGAATAGTCATGTAATCAAATGAAATTTTAGCAATTACACAACTATTTAACATTCCCCGGGGGCAGGGCTGGCAGCCAATGCTCTTCTAACCCCACTCCAAGGGAGCCCCCTGCCACCTTGCGCTGCTGCCTTTGTATCAGAGGCAGCAATGTGGAGTGGCAGGCAGGGCTGGTCTGTGCAGGGAGCCAGTTTAAAAACCAGCTCCCCTCGCAGACTGTCTGTCTGCAGGCCTGCGTTGCTGTCTCTGATACAGAGACAGAAGTGCGTGGTGGCAGCAGTCTCTGTCCATGAGGAACTTGGACCCCTCGAGGACAGAGGCTGCTTCGTGGCACCTCCCGTCTCTTCCGCCCCCTCCCTAGTTGCTGCAGTGTGTGCGTGTGTGCGTGTGTGTGTGGGGGGGGAGAGCTGGGATGGGGGGCATGCAGTACCACAGAGCTGGTGCTGGGGGGGACTGGCTTTTATGACCTGCCCCACCCCACTGCCTCTGTAGTCAGCAGTATGGGAGGGGGCTGGTAGGTCCACAGAGCCAGCACATGAGGGGAGCCTGTTTGAAAGCCAGCTCCCTGCAGGTATCGGCTCTAACCTATCAGGAGTAGCACTGGGGAGGTAAGGGGGGGCAGGTGGATCCAGTGTTTATGGAAGCGGCTTTTAAACCAGTTCCTCACAGGCACTGGCTCTCTCTCCACCTTGCTGCTTCTGATACTGAGGCAGCAAGGGGGGTGGAGACATGCGTGTAGTAAACAAGATTTATCAATAAGCATAGGCTTATTATTAGTCATATAGTTGTCTACGCAACATACCTAACAGGAACTCTGTGGAAGTGACAGGGAGGGAGTCTAGTTCTCCGTGAGTCATTAATCACAAGACCATCCTTTCTTTCTCTGCCTTACTCAATACACACCTACCCATATCTGCAACAAAAGAAGCAGAGGCAGTGGTCCAGTATCTTGTCTCTTTCACTACATAACCCATCTATCAAGTAACCTTAATTATAGGCAGCACTACTTTGTTCAGCCTATAATTATCTGAAGCCAAAAACTATATTGCTTGGACATTTCTTGGATATGGTGCCTATCATATTGGTACGTAAGCAACTTTTACTTTTTTCACAGCCTGTGGACCAAATTCAATGATAAATGCTGGTCATGTGCCACCTGAGACATGTTACACACACACACACACACACACACACACTAATAAGAAGAGTAGGTTTTTTAACTTCTTGTACTTTTCCCAGTGAGAACCTTTGCTACTTAAAATGTCTCAGGAGGCTAGCCGGATTGGTCTGTAACTTTAAAAACAATTAACAGTCCTGTGGCACTTTAAAGACTAACAAATGTATTATGTCATGAATTTACCCACGAAAGCTCATGACCTAATAAATGTGTTAGTCTCTAAGATGCCACAGACTGCTCATACTTTACTACTTAATTCACCTTAATGTGAAAGTGCAATTTTTTTTCAAAGACAGCAAACCCTTTAAAACAGATCAGTTGCTTTATATTCAGGCACCAGTCTTCCTTTTTTTTCTGTCCTGATTTACACCTCTCCTAGGTTGCCACACACAGCTCAGGGGGATTGTACTGGGTATATCTCAGCATGCTGTTTCAACAATAGGGCTGGAGCCATAAATCAGCCAAGTCTCATTTGAACAGTGGCGATTGTTTGAGCTTATTTCAAGCAGTTTTAAAGGTCTTTCCCACTGGTGAGGAAGAATGTGCTGCATTCTTGAAGGAACATTGAAAATCCCACTCAATGCTGCACTGTTTAGAACGCTCCCTCCTTCAAAATGGTATCAGCTTGAGACAGCCCTGAAAATCATTTGGCTCCACAAGAGAAAAAAAACTCGTGTCCCTTTTCCTTACATAAAAGTTTTCCAGCCTTGTCAAGTGCAACTCCATCTTCCTGCCCAGCTAAGAGGTCGCTGCCTCCTTCGCATTCTGCAGGCCTGATTGCTGCTTTTCTGCTCCAGGTACCTCCCCCTCCTCCTTTTGTTTTAGTGTCGGGCAGCAACGGAGTTTCCTGTTGACACCGGAATATTGTGAATGGGCAGGAAAAGCAAACGCCGCCTCCCTTTATTATCCTTTAACTTTCCCTCCCCAGCCAGGTAGTGCGTGCGCGGCTCCCTCTCCCCCCGGTCCGCGCCTGCTGGGGAAGGGAGGCGAGGAAAGAGCCCAAAGAGGATCCTGGGTGCCTCTGCTTAAACTTGAGCAGAAAGAGGCGGAGAGAAGAGGAGAGAGACCGCAGGGAGGCGCGGGGCAGAAGAGGAGCCGCAGGTGCAGAGTGGGGTGGCCGGGGCAGAGGCCCTAGCGCTGGGACGGTCGCTGCTCCCCACACGAGACAAAGAACTCCTCCTCCCCCCACCGTCGCTTGGCCCATGGGGGTGCCGGCTTCGTAAATGCCCCGCTCCTGACCCCTGGCTGATGGCTGAAGCCTGGAGGCTGGAGGACGAAGAGGAGGAGCGGAGGGAGCTCGGCAGAAGGCACCGCAGGGGTAACCTGAACTCTGCAGCAGGTAAGCAGGAGGCGGCGCGGGGGAGCCGCCGGCCCCCGGAGTTCAGGCCCGAGGCTAGCGAGTGGCGGCGGGGTGGGGGGGCAGACGGAGCAAAACTGTGTTAATCTGTGACTGAGCCTTAACTAACAAATGCGGGTTTTTCGCCCTTCAGAGTTTGTTTAAAACCCTCCCTGGCGATGGTGAGTTTATCCCCCGTGTCAGGGGAAGAGGGAGGGGAGTCAGGGCAAGGTACAGTCATGTAAGCGCAGGGTTAGTTGGACAGGCTCTACTGAACGCTTATCTCCCTGATGAGTCAAAGCACCCGCTCATTAGTCAGAGAAAAGGTGCAAGGTCCAGCTTCCAGTGGGTGGTTAAGTGCAAATCCTATTGATTAATCCTTAAAATGCCTTGAGGATCACCAAGCCCCTGTTCTGTACTGAAGCTCCTCAGGGCACAAGGGTCTGCCAGCCTGGGGTGGTAGGCCTACATGTTGGCAAACAACCCCTGTCCTGAAGAGCTTGCAGTCTCAGGGAAGATGGTAGGTACTGCGCAGTCCAGGAAACGGGACTCAATACTTTTATAGGCGTCACAGAAGAAATAAGTTGTAGATTTTCTATACATAAAAGCTTTACTGATTTAACTAACCTAGATAACTGGTATAAATGTGTTCATACCAGAATAGTCTGCCCCAATATAGGAACGGGACTAAACTACACCACCAGGTGATTTAAGAAGGAATTTGAATGACAATAGGGCTTGACAAACAGGATCTAGGTGAATAGTGATAGAAATGTAGCCGTGTTAGTCTGGGGTAGCTGAAGCAAAATGCAGGACAATGTAGCACTTTAAAGACTAACAAGATGGTTTATTAGATGATGAGCTTTCGTGGGCCAGACCCACTTCCTCAGATTAAAAAAAAAAGGATCTAGGTGGTAGTGGTGGGGAGAAAGCCAGAAGACCAAGTGAGACATATTTGGAAGTCTGAGGAAACAGAAGGGTAAGAGAATGAGATAAGATAAAGGGTCAGTGTTTAGACTACAATAGATTTATATGGAGCCTTGAAGGCAAGGATAAGTTTTTTTTTTTCTTCATATAATAAGCCAAGGGAACCAATACAGCCCAATAATAAATTATCCATGTAGCTTCTAATTCAGTCATTAGTTAAAGATCTTTTGTGATGAGCATCTTTTGCAAGTCCTTCAGGAGGCTGATATATTATTTATTGCTTCTGTCCATACAATATCCACTACCTTTTGTTTCAATTAACTTTATTATTAAAATTGAAAGAACTTTTAAAATCAGGTTTTAATTTTCAGCGTGTTTGTTTTCTTTCTGCATTTCTCTCATTGTTGACAATAGAAACTGATTAGTAATTTACATTTGACAAAGCTAGCTATATACATCAGTTTTAGAACCTTGCTCTGGCATTTTGTGTGATAGGAATAATTTATTTATGCATATTTAACTAGAAAAACACTTATGTTGATCTTAGATTTTGTAAAATTGTGTGTGTTCTCATTCTGGAACTAAATTTGATCCCAGAGTTCACTTCTAAGATATGAAACGTGTTTAAAAAAAATAGAAAAAAATAAAGGATTTGATTCTCTATTGCCCTATACTTTGTATAGTTGCTAATAACTAGTGAAAAGGAGTGTAAATTGCTACCATCTGTTTTAGTGGTGTTCTATACCTATTTTACTCTAGTATAATGACTTAATGCATGAGGGAATTTGCCAGACCGGGGAGGGCCCCTGCCACCGGCCCCCTTAGCCTGCCCCCTTTCCCCGCCTCCAGCTCCTTTGGCCAGGCTGCCAGCTAGGCAACACAGCTGCCCCAGCTCCGCTGCCAGAATGTCTGCCCCAGTCCTACTGATGGCATGGCGGCATGCAGCCCTGCCCCACTGCTGAGCAGCACCTGGTCCTGGCTACCTATCCTGCTACTGTGGCCCTGCTAGCGGGCTGCCAAAGCCCTGGCCCTGCTACCACCAGCCTCCCCGTGTGCAGGGCTTTCAGCTCTGCCCTCCTGCCCTGGGGGGGGGGGGTCTCTTGTCCAGGGACATCTGTGGTCCTGCTGGACCACGCATATTGCAGGACCAGAGAGTCCTGGTTTAGGGAGGTGCAACCTTTACAACATTTAATGTCTGAGCTAGAGATGTAATAGGGTAGTCAATTAACTGATAAGCAAAAAGCTTATAGGTTAATGCTATAGGCTACACGCATTTCCCTCCCTCCCCGTTATCAGTAAATTTGTTAGCAGGCTAGCCAGAAGCCTGGTTCAGTCTTGACTTGTGCCAGGTCCAGGACCTACCCCTGCTGCAGCTCTGCATTTAAAGTGTATTAGGAGCCAAGTGGGCAGGCACCCTGGCTCAGCTCCTGGACCCAGCGCAAGTTGGAACTCAGACTCCCCCTGGACAGGGACTGTTGCCACCTCTGTACCAGAGGCAGCAGGTCAGGGCAAGAGGCAGCTGGTCCACATAGGGAGCTGGTTTTTAAATTGGCTCTCCTCATGGACCAGTTCCCGCCACACTCAGCAGTGTGGAGTGGCAGAGGTCTTCTCGAGAGTGGGGCTGAAGCTGACTGGCTGCCAGCCTCACCACTCAAGAAAATCAGTAACTGATAAGGTAACCAGATAATGAGTGTGAAAAATTGGGTTGGAGGTGGGAAGAAATAGGCACCTACATAGGACGAAACTCCAAATATTGGAGACTGTCTTTATAAAATCAGGACATCTGGTCACCCTAGTAACTGGGCTTATCTAATTAATAGTAAAAAGCTGTCATGATTGTGCTGCTGTATTTTGGTAATGTTATAGGCAGGGGCGGATATAGGGCAGTGCGAGCAGGGCAGCCGCCCCGGGCCCCGTGCTTCAAGAAGCCCCGCGCATGCGCTGTGGCAAAGGGGGGCCCCGCGAAATTGGGCTGCCCTGGGCCCTGCAAAATGGTCATCTGCCCCTGGTTATAGGTGTTTTGAAATACAGGAAAGGTTTGACTTTTAATACTGGCCTTGTTTTGCTTAACCACATATTACTGTTGTTTGTAATGTATCATGCCATCATCAGTGTGGATTAGAGAGGTTTTACTTAAGTTGTTTTTGATGTTTTTAAGATTGTCATGGGACTCCTGAAAATGGTTTTATTCGCACAAGGGTGGCTGACAATAAATGTGGCAAATAAGTTTCTTGTTACAGGCACCAATCGCTTTTCTAGACGATTTTTCTTACTCTGTTTCTTTTTATTATTATTTTTCAGATGTTTGACACTCAGGTTTGTAGAATTTCTTCATATCAGTTGGTCAATTTTAGGCAACAGAACAAATTCATAACTTGTATATTTTTCTCTAGATCCAGCTGAGAACAGCCCTATTTCTCAACACTCCTATGACAAATTTGTGGTGACTTGCTTTGGAACCTGATAAAAAGCTGGGTTCAGTAGAACAAAATAAAGATTGCATCAGAAACATGTAATCTCACCTGTCAATGTACAACTAAGGAAACGGCTGGGGTATGTTTGTGTGGGATAGGTTGATCCAACTCTGAAATGAGTGCTAGAAATTTACAAAGAACCATCTCTTTCACCAAAGAAACTATGAATCCTATATGAGAAAACTCTGCATTCCCATTTTTATGTACAATTGTCCTAAGAATAATAAACTATGTCTGTTTTTGAAATTATGGGGCCATTTCTTGCCCAGTTATGAGCTGCTTGGATGTTCATTGAAACATTAGGTGGACAAGGAGGTCCTTTTGGCACCATGCAGAAAGTGTTCAGTTCAGTACGTGGCAGGATTAAGCTTTATGAGATTTATATCAGCAAAAAAAAAAAAAAAAGTTTTATGCAAGAGAAAGTTATTTCTAAATAGACTCAGACTTTAAGGTCAGAAGGGACAATTATGATCATCTAGTCTGACCCCCTGCACAGTGCAGGCCACAAAATCTCACCCACCCCTCCTAGAATAATCCTCTCACCTATATCTCAGATATTGAAGCCTTCAAATACTTTGAAGACCCCAAGATGCAGAGAATCCTCCAGCTGTGATCTGTACCCCATGCTACAGAGGAAGGCGAAAAACCTCCAGGGCCTCTGCCAATCTACCCTGGAGGAAAATTCCTTCCCAATCCCAAATATGGCGATCAGCTAAACCCTGAGCATGTGGGCAAGACTCATCAGCCAGACACCCAGAAAGTTCTCTATAGTAACTCCTATCATCCCTCCATTGACCTATTTCACACTGATAATGAATGGTCAATTAGTTACCAAGATCATGTTGTCTCATCAAACCATCCCCTTCATAAACCCATCTAGTTTAATCTTGAAACCAGATAGATCTTTTGCCCCCACTACTTCCCTTGGAAGGCCGTTCCAGAACCTCACTCCTCTAATGGTTAGAAACCTTCGTCTAATCTCAAGTCTAAACTTCCTACTAGCCAGCTTATATCCATTTGTTCTTGTGTCCACATTGGTATTAAACTTAAATAATTCCTCTCCCTCCCTGGTATTTATCCCTCTAATATATTTAAAGAGTGCAATCATGTCCCCCCTCAGCCTTCTTTTGGTTAAAGTAAACAAGCCAAGCTCCTTGAGTCTCCTTTCATAAGACAGGTTTTCCATTCCTCGGATCATCCTAGTGGCCCTTCTTTGTACCTGTTCCAGTTTGAATTCATCCTTCTTAAACATGGGAGACCAGAACTGCACACAGTATTCCAAATGGGGTCTCACCAATGCCTTGTATAATGGCACTAACACCTCCTTATCCCTACTGGAAATACCTCGCCTAATACATCCCAAGATCGTATTAGCCTTTTTCACGGCCATGTCACAATGGCAGCTCATAGTCATTCTATAATCAACCAGGACTCCGAGGTCCTTCTCCTCCTCTGTTACTTCCAACTGATGTGTCCCCAACTTATAACTAAAATTCTTGTTATTAATCCCTAAATGCATAACCTTACACTTCTCACTATTAAATTTCATCCTATTGCTATCACTCCAATTTATAAGATCATCCAGATCCTCCTGTATGATATCCCAATCCTTTTCTGAATTGGCAATAGCTCCCAACTTTGTGTCATCCACAATTTTATTAGGACACGTCCACTTTTGGTGCCAAGATCAGCAATAAAAAGATTAAATAAAATTGGCCCCAAAACTGATCCCTGAGGAACTCCGCTAGTAACCTTCCTTCAACCTGACAGTTCACCTTTCAGTATGACCCGCTGTAGTCTCCCCTTTAACCAGTTGCTTATCCACCTCTCAACTTTCATATTAATCCCTATCTTTTCCAATGTAACCAATAATTCCTCATGTGGTACTGTATCAAATGCCTTACTGAAGTCGAGGTAGATTAGATCCACTGTATTTCCTTTATCTAAAAAATCTGTTACTTTCTCAAAAAAGGAGATCAGGTTGGTTTGGCACGATCTACCTTTTGTAAAACCATGTTGTAATTTGTCCCAATTGCCATTAGCCTCAATGTCTCTAACTACTTTCTCCTTCAAAATTTTTTCCAGGATCTTACATACTACAAATGTCAAACTAACAGGCCTATAGTTACCCGGGTCGCTTTTTTTCCCTTTCTTAAAAATAGGAACTATATTAGCAATTCTCCAGTCAAATGGTACAACCCCTGAGTTTAGAGATTTATTAAAAAATTTTGCTAATGGACTTGCCAGTTCCTATTCTTGGATGAAGATTATCTGGGCCCCCCGATTTACTCCCATTAAGCTGTTCAAGTTTGGCTTTTACCTCGGATATGGTAATATCTACCTCCTTATCTTTAGTCCCATTTGTTATGTTACCATTATCCCTAAGCTCTTCATTAGTTTCATTAAAGACTGAAGCAAAGTATTTATTCAAATATTGGGCCATTCCTAGATTATCCTTAACCTCCACACCATCCTTAGTAATTAGCGGTCCTACTTCTTCTTTTTTTGTTTTTTTCCTATTTATATGGCTATAAAACCTTTTACTATTGGTTTTAATTCCCTTTGCAAGGTTCAACTCTACCTAACTTTTAGCCTTTCTCACTTTATCCCTTTATGCTCTAACCTCAATAAGGTAGCTTTCTTTACTGATCCCTCCCATTTTCCACTCCTTATATGCTTTCTGCTTTTTCTTAATCACCTCTCTGAGATGCTTGCTCATCCAGCTTGGTCTAACACACCTGCCTATACATTTTTTCCCTTTTCTAGGGATACAGGCTTCTGACAGCTTCTGCAACTTTAACTTAAAATAATTCCAGGCCTTCTCCACTTTAAGATCCATAATTTCTTTAGTACAATCAACTTCCCTAACTAATTTCCTTAATTTACTAAAGTTAGCCTTTTTGAAATCAAAAACTCTAGTCTCAGATTTATTTTTGTTTATCCTTCCATTTAATAGACTGCTAAACCAGAGAATAAATGTGGGAACAAGACATGAGTATTGTAATAGACATATGATAATGAAAGTGAAAGTGCTGTCCTTATTCTCTCTATTTGCAACTTCCTGCTCCTTGAGTGGGTAATTTGATGTTTGTTACCAGGTTTGCTCAGGCTTCCATTTAGGATGGGTACCCAGATCAGTCATTATGACTGTGATTTTTAGAAATGTGTCTGTCTGTCCATCTGTGAGTCTGTTTGTTAAAGAATGCCTCCAAAATAAGAGCTAGGACCACCAAATTTGGTATGCAGCTTCCTCTTTTATAATTTAAAGCAAGATCAGGGTTTGGTTGTGCCAGGATAATAGGATGTGCCTGGAATTCGATTGTTTCTCATAAAATGAAAATGGAGGGGGTCTGTCAGGAGGAGTAGATATTGCAGAATGACCACAGCGGGGCAGCAAGGGGCCAGAGAGTCAGCTATATAACCCCACTGGGTTGGCTGGGGTAGAGAAAGGGACAGCTATCTACCCTATATTTCAGAGTTTGCCTGTTTTTGTCTGTCTGTCCCCTAGTCAGTGAATATGCACCCTTCCCCTGGTGTGTCTGTTGCAGCAGCCATGGACAGGTGGTTCTCCTCTGCACCAAGCTGCTGCTGAGAGAGAGAGAGTTGGAGTTGTCCTCTCTCTCCAGCGGCAACCTGCATTCTGAACCCCTCATTCCTGGCCCCACTCCAGAGCACTGATTTAAACAAAGGAAAACAAACATTATTTGAATGAAGGACCTGAGCAACACTGGGTAAATCTCCTAGTCATGGCTGTCCAGCCGCTCCCACGGTGCAATATTGAATTTGTTTGCCATATAATTAGAGATAGTACTTGTTTGCATTTGTTTTGGGGATTGGCTACGTCTGTGCTTTGGTATATACCCAATATTCCTTTTTATTGTTACTCAATAGTACTGTGCAGTGAAGTTGCTGGGAGTTTTCTGTGATGAGGTCTCATAGGACTGGGCACAATAGTTTTCATTGTGGCTAATACTATTTTTCTTTATTTCTAGTGGAACAAAAGCCAATGTAGTTGAGTTTTGGTGACTTTGCTGTCTTTGCATCATTGACCTTTACATCTGAGCTTGGACCATACTACCCGTTCCATTGTAGGGGGCACCTTCTTGACTACCAGACATCCAGTTTTTAACTGGAAACCCTAGGGCTGTGTCTAGACTGGCAAGTTGCTTTTGCGGAAAAATTTGCCAGCTGTCTACACTGGCTGCTTGAATTTCCGCAAGAACACTGACGATCTCATGTAAGAAATCAGTGCATCTTGCGGAAATACTATGCTGCTCCCGTTCAGGCCAAAGTCCTTTGGTGCAAAAGAGCCAGTGTAGACAGCTCAGATTTGTTTTACGCAAAAAAGCCCCGATAGCAAAAATGGCGATCGGGGCTTTTTTGCGCAAAAGCGCTTCTAGATTGGCCATGGATGCTTTTGCGGAAAAGCGTCCGTGCCAATCTAGATGTTCTTTTCCTCAAATGCTTTTAACAGAAAACTTTTCTGTTAAAAGCATTTGCGGAAAATCACGCCAGTCTAGACGTAGCCTAGTAGAAAAAGGCCTTGTGGCTCTGATCAGCACTGTCAGTGTCCAGCAGGAGCCTGATGTTAAGGCAGGCTCTCTACCTGCATTGGCTCTGCAAGTGACCTTCAGGTCCCTGAGGCCCCTTGATACATGGGCAACTAGAAAGGGTCCACACGCTGCTTTCAGTGGCCAGGAACTGTGACCATTGGGAGCTGCAGGGGCAGTGTCTACGGGTGCAATGGCAGTGCATAGAGCCTCCCTGGACTCCCTTGTGCCTAGGGTTCACAGGGACCTGGCGGCAGCTTCTTGGGAGCTTCAGTAAGTGCTGCCAGTATATTACACCCCAAACTGCTTCCCAACCCCATTGCCCAGCCCAGAGCCCTTTCCTGCACCCCTAAACCTCTAATCTCCAGCCCAACCCCAGAGTTTGCACCTCAATCCGGAGACTTCCCCTGCCCCATTCTCCAATACCTGCCCCAATCCAGCGTGATTGAGAGAGCGAGTGATTGAGGGAGGGGGAATGGAGTGAGCAGGGGTGGGGCAGGATGGGGCCTCAGGGCAGGGGTAATTGGTTTTATATGATTAGAAAGTTGATAGCCCTGCTTGCATCTCTTACAAATAAATGTTGTCTTAACTGTTTTCACGACAAACTAAAAGCCCCCAGATGTGTTTTGTGAATGTCCTCAGTTTTACCAGCTAAAATACAGAAAGCTCTCAAAATAGTGGAGCAGCTTTTGTACCTCAGTCTACTCTCTTTGCATCACTTTGAGTTCCCTGCCAGAATGGGGGGAGCTGGGAAAGCTGGTTCCTACTTGTTCCTCGTAAAATGCCTTTTTCTTAGGCCATGTCTACGGTACACCAGAAGGTCAGCTTAAAATATGCAACTCCAGCTATGTAAATAACATAGCAAGACTGGATATACCTTACGCTGAGCTTGGTGCCATCTCCACAGTGGAAGGACCACAGGAGAAATGTTCCCCTCGATTTCTGTTTTTTTTTCCTCGCAACGGTGAGGAGTATTGGCACCGACATGGGTGCCCTCAGCATTCAATTTAGTAGGTCTTTATTAGACCCACTAAATCAAACCCCAGAAGATTGATCGCCAGAACATCTATTCTCAGGTAAGTGGAGACGTGGACTTTGTGGCTACGTCTACACTGGCCCCTTTTCCGGAAGGGGCATGTAAATTTCAGCAGTCGTCGTAGGGAAATCCGCGGGGGATTTAAATATCCCCCGCGGCATTTAAATAAAAATGTCCGCCGCTTTTTTCCGGCTTTTAAAAAAGCCGGAAAAGAGCGTCTAGACTGGCCCCGATCCTCCGGAAAAAGTGCCCTTCAAAGTAGGAATAAGAGCCTCCGGAAAAGGGCACTTTTTCCGGAGGATCGGGGCCAGTCTAGACGCTCTTTTCCGGCTTTTTTAAAAGCCGGAAAAAAGCGGTGGACATTTTTATTTAAATGCCGCGGGGGATATTTAAATCCCCCGCGGATTTCCCTACGACGACTGCTGAAATTTACATGCCCCTTCCGGAAAAGGGGCTAGTGTAGACGTAGCCTGTATGTCTGTGTACTGTGTCACTGCCTAACACAATAGGGCTTCTAGTCTTTATTGGTGCCCTGTACCAAAAACACAACTGTAACAAAACATGGCTGCAACATTTGAACCAAAAAAATGCACTGCTTTCTTACAACCTCAGTTATTACATTTTTTTCTGTTCTTTTTCAGCATTTTTTATATTTCTCTCTCGTTCCTTTCCTTCCACTGTGTGGTCCACCTATTTCCCTACATTTCTAACTTCTTACTTTCTCCCCAAATCTCTTTCACGCTGCTACTCCTTTGTGACTTGACCATAATTAAATATTTGTTAGGTCACCATAGCTGTGTTGCTCAGGAATGTGAAAAATCCACTTCCTGACTCTCATAACTATACCACTCTTACTCCCCAATGTAAATGCAGTTAGGTCAATGGAAGAATGCATCTGTCAACATAGCCAAATACCATTCAAGGAGAGGGTGGTTCTGCACTGAAGGAAAAATGCTTTCTGTAGGCTGCATTTACATGCCGGTACAGCTATACCAACATAATTATGCTATTATAATCTCTCTAGTGGAGACAATGGAAACACAGTCTAACTTATTCCATCAATTTCTTTCCTACCCGCTTATATCTACATGATGTAACACAGCCCCTTTCTGATGCTCATCTGATACCCTGTCATTCATAGATCTCTGCTCAATTTTCCATGCCTTACTAGCCAAATTACAGTGAAGTGAGGAGCCAGGTGAAAGCCAAGACTCTATCTCCCAAGCTAATGGCAAAGTCGGAATTTTCACTAAGATGTTATTTCTGTACCTAGAATGGGGATCCATCTTTTGAACTATCCAGTGAGCACATAGCAGATAAATATAAAGTCTTCTTTTAACTCCAGTTGGCTGCTGAAACAAAGGAGCTTTCGCTCTTTCCTCTTGACTGCGGTAAAGGGGTGTTTGTGAGTGAGTTAGATAAGGAATGGTCTAAAGCAGTGGTTCCCAACCTTTTCCAGATGCAGACTCATTTTGACAATTCGGGAAGATTCAGTGACCCACAGCAATTCAAAAACGGGGGGAGAAAGAGGGGAAGAGCTACCTGGGGAGACACTTGGTGACCCTTTGAAATGTAATGGTGACCCATATTTGGGTCAAAACCCATAGGTTGGGAAACCCTGGTCTAAAGCCTACTTATTGTACTATTGTCAATGTATCAATAATTCTGGTTACCACTCCTTCACTCCTACCATCATCACTAAAACTTTGCATGGATATGAAGTGATCGATGCTGACCTAGAACTGTAGCGATATAATGTGCAGTGAGAGAGCTTGGTTTACAGACAGCTTTCTCACTTCACTCCCATGGAGGGCTGGGACAGAAAGCAGTGCATGACAGGACATTTAGCATGGTTAAAGGATGTGTCATGATCCACTCTGCCTTCCCATAACATCTAGCAATACAAGGTGTCATCCTGCACTGTGGGATATATAAAAGTGTGAACATTCTTTTGTAATTTTTATTGTCGACTTTTGGGAATCTACATGAGTTTGATTGTCAAAGGTTGATAGTGTGCACTAGGGATGTGACAGTATAACCATGTACTGTACATGGTTAACTGATGAGTCCGGGCAGCCCCTTCTTCCCCAGTGCTGCTGCCTCTGATACAGAGGCAGCAGCATGGGATGCAGGCGGGAGCTGGTGTGTGTGACTGTATTAGAGGCATCAGCATGGAGGGGCGGTGGCAGGAGGCTCCCCGCACACACCCCCTCTCTCCCACGTGCAGCTGTGTAACCACTGAAAATTTCAGTGGTTACACAGCTGCACGTGGGAGAGAGGGGGTGTGTGCGGGGAGCCTCCTGCCACCGCCCCTCCATGCTGATGCCTCTAATACAGTCACACACACCAGCTCCCGCCTGCATCCCGTTTCAGTGGTTACATGTTTTCTTAAATGTATTTTAACATCCCTCATGTAGACAAAGGCTAAGTAGAAACCTAGGGTAAAACATTGTTTTTAAATGAGTACATGTCTCAGGCCTTGCCTGTATACATATATTACAGAGGTTTAGCTAAATCGATTAATCAAACTGGCACAAACCCCCAGGGGTGGAGTGACAATCAAAATAGGCCTGGGAAATTAGTTGAAAACTGCTCGCTTTTTCACATCAAAGAATTTTTTAAAAATTTACTCTTTGACCCCCATTAGCTACACACCGACCTCTGTTAACCATGCCCCTGACCCCCATTAGCCAGGCCTCTGGAGATAACACTCTCGGGGCAAGATGGACACATGACCAGAAGTAAAAGGTGTCATGTGACCCCTCTAAGGACTTTTCCCACCATCCTCCTACCAATAGGGATTAGTTTGGCCCCCACCAAACCCCCCTCATGTAACTATCCTGCAATTGCATTAACCCAATGTGTGTGACATTAACTCTGGGATGGAGAGGCTGGGGGAAGTGTTCGCTCTAAGAATTTCATCCCATGAGCAGAATGAATTTTGTGTTGTGCACCAGTACTGCGTTCATGTGGCTTGTTTGTGTGTGCCACTGTGGCACCCAAGATATTAATAAATATCTTATAAACCTCTACCTTTTCCCTCTGCTGCCATGTCTCCTCCCCTTGCTCCATCAGCTCCCCTGGTGCCTGCTGCCCCCCAACTCCTCACCCTCCTCTGCTGTCCTGACTCCTGCCCTTCTCACTGCCCTCAGCCCTCCTGCAACCTGCCCCCCTCCACCAGCCCTTCTCTCTCCCCTCTGCACACTCCTCCAGTAGCCCCACTCTGATCATGTGAGCTACCCTTCCTCGATCCCCTCTCCTAACACCTTCCTCTACACACCTGCTCTGCCTTTCTCCTCTGGTGCTGGTCCCTCCCCTGCAGGTGTCTGCCCTTCTGCTTCACCCCCAAAACTCCCTGGCACCTGCACCTTCCCTTAGCCCTGTACCCTCCTGGTGCCTCCCCCTTCCCTTATTACTCCTGCCCCCTTTGCCCTCTTTTCCCCTGATATCCACCCCCTCACCACCCTCTGCCCCTGTTCCCCTCATGCACCTGTGCCCTCACACATGACCTGCTCCATCCCTGCCTTCCTCATGCCCATCCCTTCTTTCAAGCCTTATCCCAGCACCTCCCCCTCCAGCCCCCAATGTCCTTACCCTCTCCTCTCCCGCCATCACCCTGTTCCCCCCTCCCACTGACACCTCCTCTCCTGCCCTTTTTCTCATTGTCTCCACTTGGCCCCCTGGCATTTGTCTCTCCTCCACCCTGTCCCTTGGTGCCTTCCCCTTTCTTCCCCTGACCTGCCTCTTTCCCCTCAGCACAAACCCCTTCTTCTCCTGCCCCTTCCTCCTGTTCTTCCTCTCCCCTCTCGACCTATCTTCTGCCTTCCAGTTTGTGGGGCTGGAGTCTGTGATTGGGCCCCAGCTGCTTCCGGGGCTCCAGACCACATGCCGGGCCTCGAGCTGGGCTGCACGGTGCAGCTCTGGGCTGAGCGCTTTTAAAGTCCCGGGTCGTGACGTCATGCCACGCCTGGGCATCTCCCCTCTCACCTGTGTGCAAATGCCACACATGCGTTCCCTCAGCCCCGCCGTGCCCCGTACATGGCCGGTATGTGGCGCCGGGGAATTTAAAGTGCAGAGCTGCGGCGCTCTGTCACAATCCCCCTCCTCCTCCAGCCACTGCCAACCGGCCCTTCGGAGGACAGCCCACTGGGAAATTCCCGCTGTCCCACCGGGCCAGTCTGCCTCTGCAAACACCTCATGTAGGCACTCTTATTTTACTCCTGGTTGATATCAATTTAATGTACATTTGTAAAGATAAGTGTAAGCCAATTTGAGAGAATTTCACATAAAGGTTTTGCACAAGGCTTATCTATACTGATTTAAAACAAGAAGTGTAAACATACTGGTGCAACTTTAGGCCTTAGTTCCCAGTGCTGTACAGACAACCATTCTGTTGTTTGGTCCAAGAAGTCCCAGTGCTTTTTTGACTAGGACCCACATACAAATCTGCAGAATTTTAAGAAGTGTTGTAGTTACACCAATATAAGTTTGTATGTAGACAAGGTCACTTGTGAAAATTGTGACTTATCGGCCCTGCAAGATGGGAATAAAGCATTTGGGAGTGACGTGAGAAGGCTTTAACCAACACCATGTTCTGCCATAATGAGCTACACAGGGAAATGTCCAGCTCAGAGAAACACAGCCCGCCTCCCACTTTTCTACACCCTTCATCCACCTCTGCAATACACAAGCCCAGAGGCACTTACCCTGAATCTCATCTCCTGTTCTCCACTACCCAGAGAGCAACTGCTGAGACTGGCTAGGCACCTCAGCAATCACAATCACTTCCTCGCAATTACTGGGTGACCCCGCTGGGAGCTCCATTTCCTTGTCTAGCTCCACTTCTTCATCAGTAATTTAATCCTCCAGGTTAGGTCCTTCTGCTGCCTCTATGCCCTCCAGAGTATCCATGGGGCTCATGGTGTTGCAGGTAATGTTACTACTCAGGGATAGCATCATGGTCTTTACGGAAATGGTAGGGCTTAGCTGCAGCACCAGAGCAATGGTTTTCCTCCCTCGCCTTATGGTAGCTCCTTTGTCTTTGCTCTGTACTGCAGTGTGTCTTGATCATGGTCCTTTCTGCACAAGCCTCGAGAAATGTGCCTATAGGTACCCCATTTCCTATGGGTCCAGCACAATTGGGACTGCCCAGTCTCCTCTCCTTGTATGCTGAACAGAACCAACAGCTCCACAGTGGTCCAAGCGGGAGTGCATTTGGTGCTATAGGCAGCCATGGTCACCTGGGAAGACGTGATAAGACCTCTGCTTGCTGGCTTTGCCTGGAAGAAATGGAATTTAAAATTCCCAGGGCTTGGAAGGGAGGGGGTGGATTGTTGTTTACGTGGTTGCAAGGCAGAGAAGTTCAAACTTTTGACCAGAGTGATTGAGATGGGCATGGTAGAACACTTCCTGGAAGCCAAATAAAGTGATTATAGTAGGAGTGGTATTTTCATTGGCTCTTTGATAATAAAGGGATAGGAAAAGGAAAAAAAAAGACTCTTGTAGAGGTGGAAGTATTTTGTTCCCAGCACTTTTCCCAACAAAAGTCACATTGCAGTACTGACTGATAGCCCAACATAGCAGACAACTGCACAGAATTAAAGGTGGCAGGTCCATACTTTCTTCTGTGCTGATGCTGGCAGAGGCTCTGCCTCCAGAGCCGGGCTCCTGGCCAGCAGTTGCTGCTCTCCAGCTGCCCAACTTTGAAGGCAACACTGCTGCCAGCAGCAATATAGAAGTAAGGGTAGCCATACCGCATCCTCCATTTACAGTAATCTTGTGACCCCCTCCCCCCCCACAACTACTTTTTGGGTCAGGACCCCTAGAATTACAACTCTATGAAATTTCAGATTTAAAAACCTGAAATAATTTAAAATAATAATGAAATTTATTATTTTAAAAATCCAATGACAGTGAAATTGACCGTGACCTATTATAAAATCTTTAGTGACCACAAGAACTCTCAATTAGGGTTGACTGAAAAAGAAGAATTCTGACTTATGAAAAATTTAAACATTTCAATTTGTTTCATTCCACATCAGACAGAGAACCATGTCAAGATAGCCTAGTTAGGAACCTCATCTGGGGTATGGAAAACCCAGGTTCAACGACCTGCCCTGACTGATTCAGTTCCCTAGTCACTAAGCTGTTGGCTATTCTGAGGAGAGGTCTCTCCTTCAATTCCATGCTGTTGAAACAGATATATTTCCATGAAACAGTTGTTTCAAGAAAAGAATATTTTTGACACACAACTCTGACAATTTTTTTTTCTACCAGCTCCCTTCACAACTGTTCCCTTTGTGAAAATTGGTGGTATCGCAGGTTCCTGTGAACAGTTCAGTCTCTTCCAATTTGTATGCTTTTGCAGTTCTATTTTGGGTTAAAGTAAACTCAGATAACTTCATTAGTATATGTTATTAATGTGTTGCCTGTCCTTACTCTGTGTCCTATTAACTGAGTTTGGGGCATTTGTAATTTTGTGTAAATGAACACTCCGAAAATTTCAACCTTTATGCTTTTTATAAAGAAAACAAACACGTTTAAATGGAGACACATTTAAATATACAATCACATCATCCATTCTTTCCCTCTTGCATAGAGAAACATGCAAAAAAAACACCTCACTTTAATTAGTTTTGTTGCTCCAAGTATAACATTTGTTTTTGATTTTAAGAGGCTTTTTGTTTGCTAATATTAGAATGGGTTTTAGTTGTTTTAAGAAGGCAAACAAATTCAATTTTATCATGTGCTGTGTCTGTCCCTATTCTGAAATGTGAGCACTTTTAGTTTCTTCTTTTTTTGCAATATTACTTTGCAGTGGCTTGCATAACTTAATATTTTGGCATGTATTTAAGGCTAGTAGAACTGAGCTGGCTCATATCTCAGCAATTTTTGTGTGGACCAAGGTCATTAAAGAATTCACTCTTCTGCAGCTTTAGCCAGATCCCTTTAAGAGTATCTTTAGCTCCTATAAGCTTTAGTAATAAATAAAGTGAGAGAGGCCTCAACAGTTTCCAATATAACCTGATCTATGGAGCTTAAGGAAAAATACAGTACAAATGACAAACCATTCTGTTATCTACTGTCCAGCATTTTTTATTCTCATTTGGCTGTTGGGCAGAATATAATTCCATATTCCCCTAGAAAACCTAGTAAATGGAGTAACTTTTTATATACACTCAATACTTGTTAGGAAATCCTTTAAGAACCATCTCTTGTTAAAACATTGGAAATATTCTCGCCTCCGAGAATATTTCCAAACCACCAATGAACACCAATCTGACCTACCAGATCCCCCCTATCAACACAAAAGGAAGAATAATTCTATATGGACTCCTCATGACGGTCGGAATTACAATCTGGATTTCTATATACAAAGCTTCCGCAACAACGCACAGACTGACATTATTCGCAAACAACAACAAGCGACACACAATCTCAGCCACGCTGAACAACATGCCGTCCAGAGTCTCAAAAACAACCTGGACATTATAATCAAACCAGCTGACAAAGGTGGTGCTGTGGTCATTATGAATAAGGCCGACTATAACCAAGAGGCAACCAGACAACTCTCCAACACCACATTTTACAAACCTCTCTCCTCTGATCCTACCTCGGAATACCAAAAGAAATTACTCTGTCTCCTTAAAAGCCTCCCTACAGCTACTCGGGAACAAATCCACACAGAAACACCTTCTGACCCCCAACCAGGATTTTTCTATCTGCTTCCCAAGATCCATAAACCTGGACACCCCGGACACCCCATCATCTCTGGTATTGGCACACTCACTACTGGTCTATCCAGCTATGTAGACTCTCTCCTCAAACCCTACACAACCAACACCCCCAGCTATCTCCGAGACACTACTGACTTCCTAAGGAAACTACAAAACATCGATAACCTCCCCAATAACACCATCCTTGCCACCATGGATGTAGAAGCACTATACACCAACATCCCACATGAAGACGGATTACAAGCTATTAGAAACACTATCCCAGAGGACACCACTGCCAACCTGGTAGCAGACCTATGTAATTTCGTTCTCACCCACAATTATTTCCAGTTTGAGAACAACTTATACCTCCAGATCAGCGGCACAGCCATGGGTACACGCATGGCCCCACAGTATGCTAATATCTTTATGGCTGACCTAGAACAACATTTCCTCAACTCCCGTCCCCTTTTACCCCTTCTCTACTTACGCTACATCGATGACATCTTTATGATCTGGATGCATGGCCAAGAAACACTGGAGACATTCCACAGAGATTTCAACAACCTACACCCCACCATTAACCTCAGCCTGGACCATTCCACACGGGAGATCCATTTCCTGGACACCACAGTACAAATCAACAATGGAAAATTAGACACCACCCTCTACAGAAAACCCACTGACTCATACAGTTACCTACATGCTTCCAGCTCCCATCCAGCACACACCATACGATCCATCATCTATAGCCAAGCCCTTCGATACAACTGCATCTGCTCTAATCCCACAGACAGAGACCAGAAACTTCAGGATCTCTACCAAGCATTTATAAACCTCAACTACCCACCTGGAGAAATAAAAAAGCAAATTGAAAGAGCCAAACTAATACCTAGAAACCATCTACTACAAGACAGACCCAAGAAAACCAACAATAGAACACCACTTGTCATCACCTACAGCTCCCAACTTATACCTGTCCAACACGTTATCAATAGATTACAGCCTATACTGGAACAGGACACTAAACTCCAAGAAGCTCTGGGAGACAGACCCATAGTCTCCTATAGACAACCACCTAACCTCAAGATGATTCTTAACAACAACCACAGGACATACCACACTAATACCAACCCTGGTACTTTCCCTTGCAACAAACCCCGCTGCCAGCTTTGTCCACATATTCACTCTGCTGACACCATTATTGGGCCTAACCAAGTGAGTTACAAGATCAAGAATACATATTCCTGCGCCTCCAGAAATATAATCTATGCTATCATGTGCCGAAAGTGTCCGTCTGCTATGTACATTGGACAAATGTCTCAGACCCTTCGCCAAAGAATCAGTGCCCACAAAACAGACATTAGACAGGATCACAAAGAAAAAACAGTTGCTTGTCATTTCAACCAGAAAGGACACAGTCTCAATGACCTGCTAACCTGCATCCTACTTCAGAAGACATTCAAATCTGCACTTGAAAGGGAATCCTCTGAACTGGCATTCATGCTAAAATTCGACACTCTCTGCACTGGACTTAACAAAGACCCCAGCTATCTTACACATTACAAAGATAGCTTCCCCAATTATCACCTCTAATACTATTAACTCACAGACATTTCCCCTTCCCCACCTCTAATATCATTAACTCACTGGCATTCACCTTCCTCCTCCCCCCACCCCCACATCCCCCTTCTGTTCTGTAATGTGATTTGTCCTTCTCATGTGTGTTCTTTTTTTTAAATTGTATCCTTTGGTATATATGGTTGTGACTATTTTCTTCCATTATTTGATCTGAGGAAGTGGGTCTGGCCCACGAAAGCTCATCATCTAATAAACCATCTTGTTAGTCTTTAAAGTGCTACATAGTCCTGTATTTTGTTTCAATTAATTTATTTTAGTGTTCTTTGTGGGCACTTTCACAGCCTATGCAGCCTCTTTTCAGCAGTAACATGGCAAGAGGCCTCATATGGTTCTGGCTTCATAAGCATGCCTCGCTCCTTTCCTCTCTTTCATATTTACTTGCAGTGCCTTTTGTTCCAGATGGGCTAATGAATTAAGGAGTGGCTTGGGTCCCTCCAGCAGCCCATTCCTGTCTTATAATTGGAGCCATTCCTGTAGTCAGGTGTGCTCTGGGGTAACTAATTGGCTCAGATTGTCCAGTACTCCGTTATAGCTTCCATATTTGTGACCCACCACAATAATATCACTGGACATCATAACCCAAGTGAAAAAAGGAATGTTCCCAAAGTGAGTAAACAATTACAAAAGCAGGCAATCTTTTTACCTGTTCAGATTCTGCTGAAGGATTGTAAAATTCCAGGAGCAAATTGACAAAAGCATAAAGTGACACTAGTCCGTCAATGTTTACAGACACTAAACATTGGAACCTCCTAAGCACAAAACAGTCTTTAAATTTCATAACTTGGAAGTAACACATTTCCTTCTCTTCAGCAGGAAATGCAGTGTTACAAAAAAGATGAAAAGAATGCATCTGCACAGGAATGTATTATGCCTTTTGAGGAGTTTGCGAGTGCTTTCTGATCACTAAAGATCTTCCTGTTATCATGACAAGTATATATTTTATAGCTGGTCAAGAGCTTAGCAATGAACTTCCTTTAAAAATGTAGGTGAACTTCTACTTGTGGTGTAAAGGGAAAGAGGAAATAATGAAAGTTTGAGCCGGTTTCACACCCATCATGTTACTCTAGTTTAACTCTCTGTCCATAAATAACAATCAGCCAAAAAAAAACCTAGTTCTGTCTCTGCTATAGTACTGCATCACTTCAAAGGATGAATATAGGCAAGCAACACGGGAATGCAGGGGCAAGATTAGAAAGGCAAAGGCACAAAATGAGATCAAACTAGCTACAGGCATAAAGGGAAACAAGAAGACCTTTTATAAATACATTAAAAGCAAGAGGAAGACCAAGGACAGGGTAGGCCCACTGCTTAGCGAGGAGGGAGAAGCAGTAACAGGGAACTTGGAAATGGCGGAGATGCTCAATGACTTCTTTGTTTCGGTCTTCACCGAGAAGTCTGGAGGTGTGCCTAACGTAGTGAATACAAGCAGAGAGAGGGTAAGTTTAGAAGATAGGATACACAAAGAACAAGTTAAAAATCACTTAGGAAAGTTAGATGTCAGCAAGTCACCAGGTCCTGATGAAATGCATCCCAGGATACTCAAGGAGCTGATAGAGGAGGTATCTGAGCCTTTAGCTATGATCTTTGAAAAATCATGGCAGACAGGGGAGATTCCAGAAGACTGGAAAAGGGCAAATATTGTGCCCATCTATAAAAAGGGGAATAAGAACAACCCAGGAAATTATAGACCGGTCAGTTTAACGTCTGTCCCAGGGAAGATAATGGAGCAGGTAATTAAGGAAATCGTATGCAAACACTTGGAAAGTAATAAAGTGATAGGGAATAGCCAGCATGGGTTTGTGAAGAACAAGTCATGTCAAACTAATCTGATAGCTTTCTTTGATAAGATAACGAGCCTTGTGGATAAGGGAGAAGCGGTGGATGTCATATACCTAGACTTTAGTAAGGCATTTGATACGGTCTCGCATGATATTCTTATTGATAAACTAGGCAAATATAACTTAGATAGGGCCACGATAAGGTGGGTGCATAATTGGCTGGATAACCGTAGTCAGAGAGTTGTTGTTAACGGTTCTAAATCCTGCTGGAAAGGGATAACAAGTGGAGTTCCTCAAGGGTCTGTTTTGGGACCCGTACTGTTCAATATCTTCATCAATGATGTAGATATTGGGATAGAGAGTACTCTTATTAAGTTTGCAGATGATACCAAACTGGGTGGGGTTGCAACTTCTTTGGAGGATAGGGACATAATTCAAAATGACCTTAGCAAGTTAGAGAAATGGTCAGAGGTAAACAGGATGAGGTTTAATAAAGAGAAATGCAAAGTGCTCCACTTAGGAAGGAACAATCAGTTCCATACATACAAGATGGGAAGCGACTGTCTAGGAAGGAGCATGGCGGAAAGGGATCTAGGGGTCATAGTGGATCGCAAGTTGAATATGAGTCAACAGTGTGATGCTGTTGCAAAAAAAGCAAATATGATTCTAGGTTGTATCAACAGGTGTGTTGTAAGCAAAACTCGTGAAGTCATTCTGCCGCTCTACTCTGCACTAGTTAGGCCTCAGCTGGAGTACTGTGTCCAGTTCTGGGCGCCACATTTCAAGAAAGATGTGGAGAAATTGGAAAGGGTACAGAGAAGAGCGACAAGAATGATTAAAGGTCTAGAGAACATGACCTATGAAGCCAGGCTTCATGAACTGGGCTTGTTTAGTTTGGAAAAAAGAAGATTAAGGGGTACATGATAGCAGTTTTCAAATATCTAAAAGGGTGTCACAAGGAGGAAGGCGAAAATTTGTTCCTCTTGGTTTCTGAGGACAGGACAAGGAGTAATGGGCTTAAAGTGCAGCAGGGGAGGTTTAGATTGGACATTAGGAAAAAATTCCTAACTGTCAGGGTGGTCAAATATTGGAATAAATTGCCAAGGGAGGTGGTGGAATCTCCCTCTCTGGAGATATTTAAGAACAGGTTAGATAGACATCTGTCAGGGATGGTGTAGATGGAGCTTGATCCTGCCTTGAGGGCGGGGGGCTGGACTCGATGACCTCTCGAGGTCCCTTCCAGTCCTATTATTCTATGATTCTAAGGTTAAGTACTGCAGCCAGTGTTCCCTCTAATCTTTTCCATACATACACGGAATAATTTTTATGTGCACCGAGGCATGTAATGTGCACCACCAATAGAAACTAAAAACCTAGCTGTGGGAGCTCTATTAATCAGCTGGGCAGCATTCAAATCTCTCCTGAGTAGCTGCACAAGCACACAGCTTACAGGGAACACTGATTGCAGTTTAGAGTTTTGAGTACAATTTTGTTCCCAAAGCTTTTTTTATTGTGTCCAAATTGCTGAAGTATACCAATAAAATGTTTCCATCCACAGAACTCATTCTGGGGCATCTATTGTGTAATTCTCAGCACAGTTCTTACAGCAGGTGTACAGGTAGGGAAGGCACCCACCTGGCAACATATTGTGTATATTATGGGGGAGTTGGTACTAACACTCTTTGCATCAGAAAATATACTTGTAAAATATACTTGTAACATGTCAGTGCTTGTAGCTGACTTAAGGAATTTGACAATTAGAAAGTACCGTGGCAAGAGAAGTGCCTATAAAATTCTGTTGAGGTTTGGCTTAGATGTAAATGTTTGAAAATCGCTATTTCCTGCCTGTTCAATTGGCTGATAATACAAGGTACATTTTAATAAAAGGCTGGGCCAGCTATGACCATTACAGCAGTGCTGCAAACCCTGGAGACCAAGCAGCCTTTCTAGGAAGGGTTGAGAAGGATGCCCTGGCTCTTTCACACAAATAACCCCTTTTCGCTCAGCACTTTAGACAACCCTGTTGAACCCTAACTTGCTCTATGGGCACCACATGGAAAAGGAGCTCTTTCTACCCCTTTTAGGGGAAAAAGAAAGAAACAGCCCTGCTTTTCTGACCACACACACACACCCTAGATGCAGCATATGGCCCCAGCAGACTATTTCTCCATTTGGATAGTAGTCTTTTCCTACTGTCAGCAAATGTACTTAGCTCTATTCACCTAACTATACTGAAAGTTCAGAACTTAAATGCTAGTGGTGATACATGATGGAGTGGTTGCCATAGCAGAATCTGTTTTTACTGTTTTTCTGTTTTAAAACACTAAAGAATTACATGTTATTGAAGTTGCCAAGTCAAGAATTTTGAAAGTTAGAAATCCCAGATTTCTAAAAAACTAAAAATGCTGTACACAATATTTTAAAATTCTGCATATTTATCTGTCAAAATAACACAATATAATCGTATCGGTTTAAATTATTGTGTTACTGTATTAAAACTACAATAAAGTACATGAAGAATAGGAGTGATAGCATTGGAGGAAATCCTTAAGCCCCCTTCCTTAAAAGTAAAGTAGCAAGCTTTGACCATTTATTTCTAGTTATTAGTCAACAAATATACACTGCCATATATTTAGCGTTACATCATAGGCAATGGAAGAGCAAGTGAAGGCTGAGGAATCAAACTCATAATTTCTATTGATTACTGACCATCTCCAGAAAGGCCAGCTGCAAACAGTTCATGGAGCACATTTTGGGTATGTCTATGCTGCAATGCTATTTCGAGATACTGGAGTATCCTGAAATAGCTATCCCTCACCTTCACAGAAAGCCCGTTATTTTGGGCTTGTCATTCCAATGTCCCTTTAAACCTCATTCTACAAGAAGTAAGGGACATTTCGGAATAGCACTTTATTTCAAAATTTGGCGCTGTGTAGACAGTGCCAAATGACGAAATAAGCTATTTCAAAATAGCATCGAAATAAGATTAGCAATTTGCATAGCTCAAATTGTGTATCTTATTTTGGATTATGGTGCTGTGTAGATGAACCCTTTGATAGGACTTTTTTTTAGTTCTACAATTTAGACCAGTTTTAATCACTGAAGGACCATAAACATTTATCAGGCCATACTGTCCTTCACACCACTCTGGCAAAGGAGCTATAAAACTTTTACTCCCATTTTATACTCCTGAGGGGAATTCACAAAGGCAATGGGAACAATTCACTAAGCTGGCAGACTGTTACATTCTGCTCTGCCTGCGGGGACAGAGTCTGCCCCATGCATATCCCTTCAGAAACACCCCAAAGTCCTGCACCTTCATATTTAGCATGCCACAATAGCGCACGAGAGGGACAGGGTTTCTCTCTCACTCATGACTCTGCCTCCCTCCCCTCCCCAGCAATGGTTTACAATTCTACAGACTGCTCTGGGTTGCCAGGGAAGGACACAAGACTGCTCTTGCAGCTTCCCTTTGTTTCCCCATTAGAAGTCATTTTTCTGTAGGGTAGCAAAGAAATCTGCAGGAGGCATGATTTCTGCACGTGTGCATTGATGCTAAATTCTCCAAGGGGCAGTGAATATTCCCTGAAGTCCTCATGGATCAGACAACGAAAGGCACCAGCAAATCTCCTAAGCACCCCCACAGATTTCCCAAGAACTTTGAACCAAAACACACAGTTTTAGGTAAAATAGAAAATGGATATATTAACTGCAAACAGATTTTGAATTCTGATTTGTGATAGGTACAAAGGTTAAATATTATTGCCAAAGAATATAAAAGTGCATAGTTTAAATCTTAAACCTTGTTACACTAGGCAGCATTTGTTCAAGAAATTTTTAACATCCCACTGCATGTTGCAGGTAGGTTACAGTTCTTAAATATACAGGCTTCCCCCATAAGCCCGGGACCAGTCTCCTCACTTAAAATCATTGTCTTCCCAGCCTTGTTGTTGCTTAAAGCTTAGGCGGGGGAGGAGAAAGGTAAAGTTAGGATACCACTGACCCCTATCTTCAGTCCCTGTGCCTGAAAAACACTAGCTCAGACATGTTCTGTGGGGCTTTACTGAGTCTTGGAGTAGAAGAATCCCCCATTGTGTTATGCTTGTGCCCTATTAAAATCACTTGTTTGCAATTCCCATGCTCACTAATGGTCATTTGGCATCCTCTTGGGGTGGACCACCACTCTTGTTGTCAATGGGGAACCAGCCGTAGGAACTCTCAAACTTGCAACATATTTCAACAACAATCATTTAGCAAAATCTCTCAACTTCATACACACTAACAATATATGCATCTGGGAGAACAATGAGTTACAGCAAATAATGACTTTTCATATATCTTACATGACATGTTTTCTATAAAATATATTATAATTTTAGGGCCCCAATCCTGAATGCAGCCTGATGTGAGCCAGTAATTTCAGCTCCAAGCAGCAGCACATTAGGCTTTATTTTGTCCAGAATTTTTTAGAATTGGCATTTTAGTCTGTACCCACAAGTAAGATAGCGAGAGATCTAAATAGCATTAGTTGGGCTTGTGGTTATTTGTAAAAATAAAATTGTGCCTGGAATTGCAAAATTAAAGATAAAAAATTGGAAGGTAGGGTAAAGCTGCTTTTCAAATCAAACCCTTTCTGACCAAGTCTTTTATGGCAAATGATATTATTTACTTCTTAATGAGCCTAGTCCCAATAATGTGCAGTGCTTTTTATTATTATTATTATTTATATGCTATTTTAGAAGTAATACTTTCCCCTGTGTGGGTTTCTTTTTTAATACAACTCAGCCTATGGTGGTGGATAATCTTTATTTTAAGCAGTAAATAAAACATGTTTAAAAAAACTATCATTTCCTGTTTCAACAAAGAATGAAAGGGAGAAGGGAATTGCACTAACTTCCTGAATGACAGCATTCCAGTTGTGGGGATTGGCTCTGGAAGATCTGCCAATCAGAAGTGGGCTCTGGAGAGAAGCTCTGCTGCTGTTGTTTACATGTTCTTTGACTCTCTTCGCTGTTGCTGGCACATTCACTTTCATGTTGTACCAACTTGGGATGTCCTGTCAGTATATTGGTGTTACATGGCTGCATAAATGGCAGGGAAACTGGGATCCCAGCAACAAATGGCAAGTAGTAGATTAAGTGGAAACTTCTGTCTGTTCCTGAGTAGCTACAGGTAAGGCAGTTACCTGGAAATTTTAAGGATGGAATGAGCAAACCTTTCTTTGTGTGTATGAGCAACTACTTTTGTGGCTGTTTTGAGACAGTACATTTGAATTCTGCTTAGCTAACTGAGCAGGGTGTGGTGTGATGAAATGGAGAAAAGTACAGCAGAGATCTAAGAGATTATGTGCTGCATGGCTGTGAGAATCATCTGAGCACCTGTAAACTGAACAGGAGTTGGATGTGGAAATAGATGTCATGTTATCAGCTCTGCTGATAAATAGCAGCAAGATGGAATTAAATACAAAATTGGAGAGGGAAACACTTTCCCAGTGTGCCTTTGTTACACAGGATTGTTGACACAAATATATTCTGTTTGTCTGTGTTCTATCTGAGAACAAATTGTTGCTCAAATGCAAGATTTTAATTCTCAAAATACATTCCACAAGTGTCACATGATCAGGAGGATCTTCATTGTATCTGTATTTCCTAGGGTTAAATGGGCTTTTTAGTAATCCAAGTATTTATTGACACAAAAAGGAGCTTTGATCCTAAAGGGTGCATGTAGCAAGTAAGAGACAAAATAACTGATCCGTGGGGATATAATCAGTAAGATCGTGCTTCTAATTGTAAATTGGATCCCTTATGATAAATAAATGGAGAAAGCTCTCACTTTGGAATATGTGTATCTCAGTCTATAATTCTCATTTACTTTTCTTTCAAGGAGTTGACAATGTGGCCTTTGAAACTCAAATATATTTGTTACACTAACTACCTATAATAAGTGAGCTTATTAACTTTTTACTAGATAAAATACTTGTCATGCTTGAATGATACATTCCAACTTTTACTTTAGGGAGGGTATCTCTATTTGTTTTTAATGTAGGATATTCATTTTTTTGTATCTAAGAATATTTGAAAAGTCAAATAAGTAAAAATTCATATTTTAAAAATGCACGTGGTCCTATATAAGGAACAAATATATATTTGCACATTTTACTACGATTTAGCTAAGTTCCTGATTGAGCAGCAAATTTCAATAGTGTATTAGGTGAAATTTCATTAGTCATCAGTAAACTCCCTCCTCTAATACTCTTGTGAATAAACAAAGCCATCACTGATGACATGAAAGAACTCCATAACTAAATCAGCAAAGAAGGCAAAGAGTTAATGATAGTGCAGCACTGAATTCAGTGTATTTGCAGATGTTGAAGCAACAGACTGCTGATTTTTTCCCCCTCCATCCTGTCAGGGAACTCTGCCAGCTATGAATCATGGAATGATTTTTTTGCACTGAGTAATCTGTGGTTCCCTCCCCCCTTGCTTTTCTTCCTTAAAGTCCTTTTCATTTTAGCAAAGCGTTTACTAAACAACAAAGAAAAGCATGCAAAAGGCTATGTTTTGAGGAGGGAAACCTAGCAAACATTAAATTTCCAGTTATTTCTCTGTGGCAAACCAATTAAATTTAGACAAACACTCCTGAAAAAGAAAGAGTCCATCTTCTGTTTTTGAATAGTCCCTTTATAAAGTCTAATTGCATAATGTAACAGTTGTTTCAGATTTTTGTACAAGTGTTGCTAAAGAACATTAACATTTTTGTGCTGATAATATGTTTCCTATCTTCACAGATCGCTCTGAAAGAAATAAACCAGACTACCGTTCCTCTGGGTAAGAACTCTATTCCTGTATTTATTTCTCAAATTGCCACCCGCTTTTTTCCCCCCCTTTGATCGTGTAGATTAGGGAAATTAGCCAACCTACTCATTTGGTAATAGTAAAACAGCATGAAAATTCACTTTGGATTAAAACTGCTATTTTATTGTCCTAATGAGCTAAAATCTTAATCGATTTAACAGGTTTTGTCCATTGACTTTTGTACTTCAAACACAAAATTTCTGAAGACTTGTTTGTGAAATACATACTGGATTGGTTTGATAAAACTATGACTTAAAAAACAACAGGCCAACATCTAATCTTGATTTTTTAAATTGCCATTGTTGGCAAATCCTTCACAAATTCTTGGTTAATTATTCCACAGGTTAATTACCCTAACAGTTAAATTCAGGCTGGAATTTTCTCTTTGTTAATTGAAATAGATTGAGTTCCTTATGTCTGTCATTATAAGGCATGTTTTCTAATCCTTTAATCATTCTTGTGGCTCTTCTCTGAATGGTCTACAACAATGGTCTCCAATCTTATTAAGCACAAGATCACTTTTTGAATGTAAGTGCAATCCAGGATCTACCTCAAACCCAAATATCCTTGCCCCATCTCCTTCCCCACTGAGGACCCAACTTACTTACTCCATCTTCCCTCCCTCCCCCATCCTCACTTGTGCCAGGATGTGGCAGGGAGTTGGGGTACGGGGCTGAGGGTGGGGGCTGGCTCTGGTCTTCAACCAAGGTGTTCAGAGTGCGAGAGGGGCTCTGGGTTGAACCTGGGATAGGGGGTTGGGCAGGGGCAGATGAGAGTGCCGTGGGGCCCAGGGCAGCAAAATTTCGCGGGGCCCACCCTTTGACACACAGCGCATGTGCCGTGGCACCACGGCGCATGTGCGGGGCCTCGGGAGGCGTGGGGCCCGGGGCAGCCACCCCACTCGCCCTGCCCTAAATCCACCACTGAGGTTGGGGCTGGGACAAGGCTTCAGGATGCAGGCTCCACTGGGCACCGCTAAACTCAGTTGGCTCCCGGGTGATAGCACAGTGAGGTTAAGGCAGGCTCACTTCCATCCTGGCCATGTGCCAGTTAGGGTTGCCAGGTGTCCGCTTTTGAACTGGACAGTTCAGTATTTGAGCTTTCTGTTCGGAAAACAAATTGAGAAAATATGAATGTCCGGTATTTTCTAAATAAGATGTAATGTAGGTTGTGACGTAATATCAAGTGTATCCGGTATTTTTGTTGAAACCATCTGGCAACCCTAGCGCCATTCCCAAAAGCATCCAGCATGTCCAGCAGTGGCTTTTCCCAGGGGGCATCCGGGAATTGGGTGGGTGGCTTCATGTGCTGCCCTCTCCATAGGCACTGCCCCCCACACCTCCCATTGGCCATGATTCCTTGTTCCCAGCCAATGGAAGCAGCAGAGGTGGTGCATACCGGCAAGGGTAGCATGTGGAGACTCCCTGCCCTGCTTCCTCCAGAGATCTCAGGGACATGACAACCATTTGTGCAAGCAGTGCAGGCCCAAGGCAGTGGGGAGTCTCCCTTTGCCCCATTGTGCTGCTGGACTGTTAGCATACGATCTCCCTGTTTGGCTACAGGAGTCTCCAGGAGATGGCCAAAGTTTTTGGCCAGTGTACTGCACATGGATGGAAAAAAATGAGAGGCAATGAACTTAGTTATATGCACCAATATCAAGGTAATGGGCAGATGTGCATCACCAGCAGAAACCAAAAACCTAGATATAATATATATTTTAAAAAAATTAGCATAGGGATAATTGCTCCAGCCACGATAGGTTAGGCATTTTAGAACTCACTCCTCAAAGAATTAAATGTAAGAAAAATAAAAAAATATGAAATGCACAGACCAGTCAAAATATATAACACATTTTGAAAGAAGTAACAACAGTACAAGAGTGTGTTGGGTTGGGAGGTGAGTGTAAAAGACAGTGTTTGTGTGACAGTGACAGAGATTTGCATTGTCCCTTTAAGTATGCTGAGCACATTCAGACATAGGAGCAGCTGCTAGCAGGCTCCCTTCATTCCAAGCCCTGTCATGCCTCTCCTACCCTGCAAAGCAAACCGATGGTTCCTGGGAGGAGATGGGGGGGAGGAGAGGGACAGAGCAGCTCCAAAGCAGGGGAAAAAGGGGTAACAGAAGGGTAGCTGAAGTGCTGGCACTTTATAGCCACCTGGCCAAAGCAGTCAGGATCACCCATCAGAGGCTCTAGGATCTGCCAGTAGATCCCAATAAAATTGTAGAACCAGTGGTCCACAATTTATCAACCTTGTCTTTTATATCAACAACTCATCAAACATCTCCCATGGATTTGGAATTCCTATTAGTGTTAGGTGGGGTTACGGTTTTGTTATGGAGGTCATGACCACAGAAATTGTTGTTTTTGAATTGGGTCCTTCTGTGCAGGAGCAGATGGGCCAAACTGGAATGGTATTATGAGCCTGTGCCCTAGGTCACAACGCCAATCAAATTTGGCCTTTCTGAGCCTTTGTTTCCATCTTTGAAAGGATGGACATGCTGAATCTGAGCTGTGCGGCAGCCTTATACAGTAGGATGCAATGTCCAGAGTGGGGAGCTAGGCCCAGCCCTGAAGATCTGCCATGGGGGAGTGAATCCCGAGTTGGCTCCCTCTACAATTGCACTGCATAGGCATCACCTTTCAGCACCTTCCATTTCAGGATCTGTCTTTCCATTATTTTTTTTCACTTGCATCTCTGCTGAGAAATTTATTAAGAAGTTCTATGCCCTACTCGTAGTCTGAGTGTTAGGCCACAGACTTTTTTATGATTAGATTCTGATAAAACCCTTTAAAGTCTGATGCCTCTGAAGTTTATCTGAATCTTCTGTGGTCACCATTTTCTTCTTTTCCCCTGTCCATTTTCCATTGCTATCTTTTCCTCAGCTCTATTTTTTAATTTCTTCCTATCACCTTATCTCCCTCTCCTGAACTCTCTGTGGCTACCAGAGAGTAAATGGAAGAGTTGAGAATAATGACACTTGAAAGAAAGATAAACACTTCCAAGGTTGTCAGCTACAACTACTGTCTTGTGTTTCTTTCCTTCAGTTCTATTCAAGACCCTGTCCCATCTGGTTTCTGTTCCCCCGTGCTCCAGTAACACAGTTCTTCCTTCAGTCTCTGGTGACCTCTGAGAAATGTTGGGCAAGTTGTCCAATTGATTGCTAAGGCCAGGATTTACTCCTGGGGTATGTCTAGACTACATGCCTCTGCCGACAGAGGCATGTAAAATAGGCTACCTGACATAGTCAATGAAGCGGGGATTTAAATATCCCAGGCTTCATTAAAATAAAAATGGCCGGCTCAGCTGATCGTTGGCATAGCGCGCGAGTCAAGACATGGATCGGTCAACAGGGGAAGCCTTTGTTGACCGCTCCCTAATGCCTCGTGAAATGAGGCTTCCCCGTCAACTGATGCGCGTCTTGACTTGCGTGCTGTGCCGACAATCAGCTGAGCCGGCACAGCGCGGCGGCCATTTTTATTTTAATGAAGCCTGGGATATTTAAATCCCCTCTTCATTGACTATGTCGGGTAGCCTATTTTACATGCGTCTGTCAGCAGAGGCATGTAATTTTATTGAAAACAATTTTCATTTGTTTGCCACAATAAGTGTCCTGTGTAATGCCAGCTTAGCTGGAGAGTGAGGACGATGATGTTACTACTCAGCGCTGTGCGCGCAGTCAGTCAGTGGTGCGATAGCCTGTTATATATTCACCGCAGCTGGTCGGTGAAACCTGAGTGAAAGTTAAGCCATAACTTCGAAGAATGAATGTTTTGTATAGGATTGTTTGTTTTAAATTCTGGTTTTATCTTTCTATGTAACAGTTTTCCAGTTGCAACAGCAGCATTGTATTTCTCAGTTTGGGAAATGTGGCTTTTATGTAAGTTCCGCTTTTGTTTTGTGTTCTGTGTTGTATGATATTGATCTTGTAAAACAGTGTACAATACATTTATAATTTTCTGGGAGTTTTATATTTTAGGGAGTATTCCCTCAGTGCCGCTCTGAAGCATATTATCCACAAGAGAGACTTTTCATTATGAATACACAGGTCCTTACACCAATAGCTAGGCAGGTAGAAAACAACTCAAACCATAGGCCTGACAACACTCAGAAATTCTTCTCCTTCTGAAGCAAGTTGGGGATAGGGTTGCCACATGGTTTAACAAAAAATACTGAACACCTCTCTTCCCCCCCCCCCCAAAAAAAAGCCCACCAGGAAAAAATTCTGTTGGGGGGGAAGGGGAGGAGACCAAAGTTGTTGGGGGGGAGGGAGGGAAGGTGCTGTGCCTTTAAATGATCCCGTGCTCCTCACTCCCCTGCCAGACACGGCAGAAGAAAATTGTTCCCGCCGGGCTTCCGTCTGCAGGAAACAGGAAATACTGGACATTTCACATGTATTTTCTGTTGGTGGTTTTTTGTTTTGGTTTGGTTTTTTTACTGGACTGCAGACCTGAATAACAGACAGTCCAGGTGAAAACGGACACCTGGCAACCCTAGTTGCGGATAGTGGGCATAACCTGCTTTCATAGATACCTCAAAACTATCTCCGTCCAACCTTTAGTTCTACAAACTCCCAGTTGGGCTAAGAATGAACACCCACTGATGACTACTCATGGAAAATAACAAAACAAAAACCTCACTCCTCAGAAGACTGGCAAAGATCATTTTTAAATTTTTGTTTCCAAAATCATGTAATTGTTTTTGTTTTTTTTTAATTAATAATTTTGGGTCGACTGACTCATGTTTTTTGAACTTTTTGGGTTGGCAATAACAAATCACTAAAATAACATGCATTTTAAAAATTGGAGCAAAATAATATTTAAATATGATAGAATGGGGAAAAGAGAATTCACACTGCATATCTATGAAAAGCACAAATATATGTTTAGAAAATACTTTATATTAAAAAGTTACTCGGAGTTTGGATTAATTAATTAGAAAAAATTGCCAAAGTAATTTATATTCACTCAAGGACTTGTTCATTTTCCTGTAATACACCGGATTTCAAATCCAAACATTCTTTTAATAAAATTGAAGTCCAGAAATAGACTTCTAACAGTATACAGAAATTGATGAGATAAATCTTGTATGCATAATGTCTACCACAATCGGGATTATAATTATGGTAATAGATTTTGTACACTGACTCTAACATTCACCTCCTCTTTGAATGGAGTAAGGTGTGAAGTGAGAAATCAAAGGTATTTTCTAGTGACTGCTCCTTTATAACATTACATTTTAGTGCAATTTTTATAATTATGAGTACAATGAACAAATACAATTGTGATTCTGAAGTTCTCAAGACCATGACAGCTACAGGAACAAGAAAATCTCCATAGAGACTTCCACAGTGTGAATAAAACTTAGCCTTTTATTCAGTAGATCCTCAAGTACTTTACAAAGGAGGTAAATATTGTCTCCATTTTACAATGAAGAAACTCCGTCCAAGGGGAAGTGACTTGTTCAGGGTTGCACAACTGCTCAGCTGTAGAGCTGAGAAAAGAATCCTGGTCTCCTGACTCCTACTCTAGCGCTTAATTGACTGGACTGCAATAATTTAAATTATATGCTTTGAAATCTGGTCTCAGTCATGCTTGTGAAAACAGAGTAAGTTAATATGGATTTTAACCACTGTGAGACTAGAATCTAGTCAAACATCTCCCTTTTTTCCCGTAAGTTTATTTTTCTGTTTATGGTAATTAACACATACAGCTCCTCTCCTCTATAGAAGAAGCAAATGTTCACTGATCATAGAAAATGGTAGTACATAGATGTCGTAGATTCTCCATTACTTCTGTTTCTAAATCAAGATTTGATGTCTTTCTAAAATACATACTATAGCTCAAAAAGAAGTTAAGGCTAAATGCACAAATTACTGGGTGAGGTTATATGATCTGTGCTGTAAAGGAGATTAGATTAAATTATCATACCAGGCATGCTGACAGGGCAGGGATTAAGGGGGCAATTACTCTGGAGTCTAGCAATTCAAAAAGGCCTGGGGCTCCTGGCCACCAGCAAAGCCTTTTAAATTGCCACTGGAGCTCTAGGCGACATGCTCCAGTTGGCACTAAAGGCTGGTGGAAGTGGTGAGTACGGTGCGGTCCTGATGGCACTGTGAGTTGGTTGCCTCCAGACTTGTCCCGTCCACCTGAGGCCCTTCTCCTTCTATGAGCACGATGCTGATCCTTCCTCCCCGCCACCTCTCCCAAACACACACCTTGCCCAGGGCTGGCAATTCTGTCGGCCTCCTTGATCGTAACTAAAGCTACAGTTTTGTCATGCAAACTTTTAGTCAATTTAGTGGCAAAGGTGTAGGGGAAAGCCCCAACGCCATGGAACGATCATGGCCTGGGAGGGGCTGGAGATTAAAGAGTTCACTCACCCTTCAGTGGTGGCTGCTTCATCTTGGATTGACCCTATCTCCCTGCTACAGACATTGGGTACTACTGCTATATAGATGGATGATGTGCAGCCCTTTCCTAACAATCAACTTAGGTCCTATGTACTTAGGTAGAAGAGTAGGGAGGAGCTGTTTGATGCAACCTGCCTCATTTAGCACAGCAACATTAGTTTTCCTGCAGTAGTTCCTACCTCCTGCAGTAGTTCCTACCTCTGTATGTCTACACTACAGAGTTTTTCTGGGATACCAGAGTATCCCAGAAAAATGTCTGCTGCATCCAGGGAACATGTCAGCTCTTCCAATTTTTTTCAGAAGAGCAGACATGCTTTTTTGGCATCCCTATAAACCTCGTTTTACGAGGAAGAAGGGGTGTTCCAAAAAAGGTGTTTTTTTTCCTGACTTTTGGCCCAGTGTAGATGGGCCAAAGGTCAGAAAAGCCTCTTCTGAAAAACGTGGAAAAAGCTACACAAATTTGCGGTTTGCGGTTTGCAATTTGCGTAGCTTTTTCCAGAAGAACAGAGAAGTGTAGACATAGCCTCGGAGGGGGAAGTAGCTTACACATTTAGTGAGGAAACTAATGGCTGCATGGTTCATGAGCCAGCTGGGCATCCATTCCTTAGCAGTCTTGGAGATTTCTAGCCTATATGATTCTGGACAGTGATTTTTGTCACCTGGCTGGGGAGAGCCGTTAGAATGGTTGCTGGGGAAAGAGCAATGGCTTTTGCTTGGATTATTATTTTTTCTCTCTTATCTATCATGCAGGCGTTGCCTGGAGCCAGCCTAGGGGAAGGCCTGGTCCAGAGCGGCCCCGGGGGGCGGGCCAGCCTGGAGTCAGAGATTGCAGGGGGGATAAACACGTGGTAGGGGTATCAGATAGAAGATGAGACACACAGTAAGACACATTGGGAACAGAGGAGGAGAGCCATGGAGTTAGAAGAGGAGATGAGAAATCATGATGGAGAAGAGGGAGAGTTATGAGGGAATCACTAGGGAAACCACTGGGGATTACTTTTTTCCTCCCTCAGTGGATGACTTCTGAAGATGTTACTGAGGAGATTTAAATACACTGGAGTAAATTTTCTATCTTCTAAAGTCTCAGAGGGCTAGCCGTGTTAGTCTGTAACTTTTAAAAAATGAGTAGGCATGTAGCACTTAGGCTACATGTACACAGCAGGGCAATTGCATAGCTGAAGTCGAAATAGCTTAATTTGGCTTTTGGCGCTGTCTATACAACAGGAAGTCGAAGGAAGAACACTATTCCTTTGAATTCCCTTACTTCTCATGAAATGAGGGTTACCGTGAGTCAAAGTCAGAATAAGAAGTCTTCCAACTTGAAATTATTTCAAAATAATAGCCGAGCAGAGTGCAAAGAAAAAGGGGTTACCCTTTCAATTTATAACAGAAAGAAGGGGGAAGGAAGTACCTGTCAGTTGTAGTGCGGTGCTAATATGACTAATTGAGTGGGCTGGAAGTGTCCCATACTTATCTTTTGGCATCAAAAGATAAGTATATGGGCACTTCCAGCCTACTCAGTCGCATTAGCACCAGCACTACAATTGACAGGTACTTCCTCCCCCCTCTTCTTTTTCTATTATAAACTGAGAGGGTCCCCCCCTTTTTTCTATCTTCTGACAGTCACCTTTCTGAAAAGAAAATCAAATCAAATCTAGTAGAATGTGCACAGAATTGTCCTGGCAGCTCTCCAGGCTCTGCTTATTAGAATTGTCTGGCAAAAATTTTCATGATGGCAGCTGTAATGGTAGGCAGATCTGTTTCATGGAAGATGCAGTGACATTTCCAGTCTACTAATGACAGCCTCTCCCCCACACTTTTAAAGTCAGATTTAAATTCAGACATCACTTTTAAAAACAACCGGAAGGGTTTTTAGTCTCCACAACAGTAACTTTGAGGCTCATGGAAGCTGATGTAGAGAAATGTAATGAATTGATTATAAACTGTGTATAATAATGGGCCAAATTAATCATGCATGGGTGTAACTTCCAGCTGTCTATTTTTTCTCTTTGTTTTATGAAAACATTTTGGCAATGGACAGAAAGTGAATTTCACCCAGTGGATAGGGAGGAGGGACAGAGGCACATCATTTCCAAAGAATTTATTTTTAGTTTTCTTAGGAAACAATAAATACCTCTAGAAAGTGCAGGAGGCCATTTTCGCCAGTGAAGCGCAAGGAAGCCCAAGGACCTGCTGATGGTTTTAGAACTATGATGGCAGATATAGCTAGTTCTACATTGCTGTCATAAAGCAGGATAGCTGAGGCGATTCTTTGTTTGAAAGACTCTCCTGCCTTCATTACGGACAATGTCAAACTCCATATCTGAGCAGGCATCTGATTTGTATTTTTATGATTTGAAAACTTCTGTTTCACTTGGCTAAGGTTAGTCTTTGTATTTATACTTCTTGTTTGGAATCTTGAGTAAAGAGTTCGATTTGCTCTTACTCTTAGCACATTAGATTGGCTTCCCATGCCTCTGGTTTTGTTTTGCACAAGAAGAGCTATATTTTACTTTTCTCTTGCTTATTCAGTGTGGTGTTCTATCACTGTATGGTGTCCTTTCTTGTGTTCACTGCATACACTTTGGTGAGATTAGCTTGTCGTCTTAACTAGCAACTGGTTCTGACAGGCTGAGGCTGGAGCCATTGGTATATGTAACACCTCTACGATAGCTAAAATTACCTGACACTCCCCACCCTGTATCTGTGGGGTGAATAGTCTATTCATACCTGCCAGAAACGGTCAGTGTGCTTCTTTATCAGGGTTATGTATATTGCCTTCTGTAAAACCAGTGCAGATGTGTGTTCAGTTCTGATCTTGTGGCTCTTCTTATATCACATGAAATGGAGGGGAAAATTTGGCTATCTTCCAATGCAGAGGCATTTTGAGTAAAGTATGCCTGATATTGTTTGGATTAAGGCATTATTTACGTTGGGGACTTGACCCAATTTTGGCTATCTGTGATAAGTTACTGGTGCAACTGTATGAATGCAATTGCTAGTGTAAACTATGGTAAACTGCTATAAGATCTGATTTTCTATGTTTCATCTTAGCCTGGTTTTCAGAAGGGATAAGATTGAGCTGTGGAAACATTGGGTTTGCCTATTTATATTAAGGATTAGCACAGATGCAGCCATACTGGCTCCTTGCCACTGGTGGCTGAAATTGCGTCATATAGCTGTAGTTAGGGCAAATCCTCGGCACAGGCAAGTCTTAGCATGTATATGCAGCAAGTGTAGGATTTGACTCTGTCTAGATGCAGGAGTGAGGTTAGGCTACCCACAAATTCCCAGGAGGTGCTATCTGTCCTGAAATACAGACCTGAATACATCTGCCCCAGAAGAGCTGTGTGTGGCTCGAAAACTTGTTTCTTTCTCCTGTAGAAGTTGGTCAAATAAAGGACGTTATCTCACCCATCTTGTCACTCTAATATCCTGGGACCAAAACAGCTAAAACAATACTGCAAACACACTGAAGTATGCAGGACATTCCTCATTTTCACAGATGTAAACTGCACCCGTCAAGCCAATTTAGTTGGAACTGGTCCTGCCTAGAGCAGGGGGCTGGACTTGATGACCTTCTGAGGTCTCTTCCAGTTCTATGATTCTATGATAAGCCTATCCATTAATGCAGATAATGTCAAATTTTACCTTTGTTTAGCAACACCGTGAAGCTTCAGAGGGATAGCTGAGTTAGTCCGTAACAGGAAAAACTTAAAAAACAACAAACAGTCTAAGATTAACAAAACATGTAGATGGTATCATGGGCTTTCCTGGGCACAACTCACTTCAAATGACTGGAGTATTATTCCACTTGATACTGCTGAATACATCAGCAGAAAGGCAATTGGTGGAGATCACTCCCAAAAAAAAGTTCACAGAGTGCAAGGAGTGGTCAAAATATTAACAAATAAACATTTATTTAGACATCTTCTATTTTTTCTTTGTGTTTGTGATTTGAGCATGTTATGATTCTACTTGTTAAAAATGCTAAACTGCAAGTTATTTTTATGGATTTTAATTTGATCACTTTGAATGAAATAAAAACGCTTTATCAGACATACCATTTCCTATTTTACCATTCAGTATCAATTTTGCACAACATCCATTCAAAGAGAATAATGATGTTTTTTAATGCTTGTACTTTTAGTGGATGTTTTTCATTGTAAGTAACAAAAGAAAAATCAATTTTAATGGAAAAATGCTGTTTCCACTTTTGCCATTTAATTATGTTTGAATTGCTGAATTTTTGCATTAAAAGTATGGTGCAGTAATTTCAAAAATGAAATGTTTTTATGCTATTATGTTGCAGTTGAGAGAGAGAGAGAGGATACTGGATGGGGATGTAGTCTTAATTCTAAACGAAGAATTGACTGTATGGTGTGCAGTATTTCCCTCATTTGTTTATATAGTTGAAGGGGGCTTAGATGACTTCCTACTTTGTGTCTGTAAATACAGCTCACTGTGCAGAAGATTGAAGCTCTGAGCAACCAGTTTTTAAACACCCAGGTTTTTAGGCTATTTTTTTATTTCTAAAAATACAATTTCTGCACTTATTTAAAAGCTGTGCTTGGGACGCTTGCATGTGAAATGTATTTTTTACAGCGTTATTATTTTATTTTAGTGTGGTTCATAAATACTTTAAAGTTTTTCTTTTTAAACCCTTTCAGTCTTGTTTTGAGAAAAATCACAAGAAACTGTATTGTACAGTCTGCAAACAGATGTAGAAAGAAGAAAACTAAAATAAACCCCCAAAATACTATGGTTAAATTTTGAACGTGCTAACTTGGGGTATGTCTACACTACAAAGTTAATTCGAACTAACGGACGTTAGTTCGAATTAACTTTGATAGGCGCTACACTAGCGATCCGCCAGTTCGAACTTAATTTGAACTAGCGGAGTGCTTAGTTCGAACTAGGTAAATCTCATTCTACGAGGACTAAGCCTAGTTCTAATTTACTAGTTCGAATTAAGGGGTGTGTACCCCTTAATTCGAACTAGTGGGAGGCTAGCCCTCCCCAGCTTTCCCTGGTGGCCACTCTGGCCAACACCAGGGAAACTCTACTGCCCCCCTCCCGGCCCCGGACCTCTTAAAGGGGCACGGGCTGGCTACGGTGCCCGTGCCAGGTGCAAGCCTTCCAGCACCCAGCCAGCAGACCCTGCACCTGGCACGGCTTGAGCCAGCCACCCGATGCCCCCCAGCCCTCCTCCTCTTCCCGGGACCAAGCTGGCAGCTCCCGGGAGCTTGCCTGGGACCGCAAGAGGCGGGCACCCGCCTGGTCTAGTGCGGACATTGTGGACCTCGTCCACGACCTCCGCACTAGGCACAGGAAAGTAGCCGTCTAGGGCAGGAGAGCTGCCAGCCTGGCCACCCAGGAGCAGGTGTGAATGAAAATCAAGGTGGTCCACTGAAACCCCCGACCCTGAGCTTACAATGGCTGTACTGGGTCAGACCAAAGGTCCATCTAGCCCAGTAGGCTGTCTGCCGACAGCGGCCAACCCTAGGGACGCTGGAGGGGATGGACCGACGACAGTGACCAAGCCATTTGTCTCGTGCCATCCCTCTCCAGCCTTCCACAAACTTTGGGCAGGGACACCACTCTTACCCCCTGGCTAATACCACTCCATGGACCCAACCTCCATGACTTGATCTCACTTCTCTTTAAACTCTGTTCCAGTTCTAGCCTTCACAGCCTCCTGCAGCAAGGAGTTCCACAGGTTGACTCTTTGCTTTGTGAAGAACAACTTTCTGTTACTAGATTGAAGCCTGCTACCCATTCCTTTCCTTTGGTGTCCTCTAGTCCTTCTATTATGGGAACTAATGAAGAACTTTTCTTGATGCACCCTCTCCACCCCACTCATGCTTTTATAGACCTCTATCCTATCCTCCCTCCGTCTCCTCTTTTCTAAACTGAAAAGTCCCAGTCTCTTTAGCCTCTCTTCATATGGGACCTCTTCCAAACCTCTGATCATTGTAGTTGCCCTCCCCTCTCCCACCCTCTCTCTTCCCCTCTCCCACCTCCTTTTCCCAGTCTCCCCGAGTTTTGTTCAATAAACACAGATTCTATTTTTGACCACACGTTTTCTTTATTTTGTACATCAGGAAGGGGGGCTAGGGAAGGGTAAGTGGAAGGAGGTGAGGGAGGAATGGGGTATGAGCCCCCGATGGGGAGGACTGGGCTGGCTCTGCAGGCTTCTGGGGGTGGAAGCTCTCCTGCAGACCCCCGATTGCCCCCTCTCCCGAGTTGGCAGCCTGCGGCAAGTGCAGCCGGTCTGATGGCCGAGTGCTGTGATGTGCCCAGTGTGGGCACTCAGGGCACTGCAAGCCAGGACTGCTTTGCAAGCGGGGCACCCCTGAGAACTGTCTGTCCGGGGTGGGGGTCGGGTCCCTTTAAGCACAGCCCTCGGCTAGCCTGAGACAGCAGCTCCACGCTCTAAGTCCTCATCTGATGCCCTGCCGGCACTGCTTCCGGCCATCCTTAACCCCAGTTCAGGGTGGACATGCTAGTTTGAACTAGTTTTTAGTTCTAGATGCGTTAGTTCGAATTAGCTTAGTTTGAATTAACTAATTTGAACTAAGTTAGTTCGAATTAGCGCTGTAGTGTAGACATACCCTTGGATAGTTTCTTCTTCAATGTTATTTCAAATGCAAGAATTTCCAGAATGAATTGATGGGGAAAAAATTAAATCACTTTTATTATAAGTACATTCCATGCTAAAAAACGTAAGCTATGTTAGGCTAAACAATATCATAGTAATTTTATCCCCCGTTCCTGCTACAGTTTTATTATTATTTATTTGGCACTATAGATGTGCATGGCACTTTGCAGAGTAACCAAAGTGCATAATTCTCTGCCCAGAACAGTTTACAATCTGAAGAATCAGTCCTGGAGTCCGTTATTGTTGAGTAGATGCTTATTACCATGAAGTGTCCCATTTAAGATAATGAGACTACTCTGTTCTATAAGGGTAGCACTTGGGGTACGTCTAGACTGCAAGCCTCTTTCGAAAGAGATCATCTAGGCTATGTCTAGACTGCAGGCTTCTTTCGAAAGAGCCTCTTTCGAAAGATCGCGTCTAGACTGCAGGCGGATCTTTCGAAAGAGCAATCCGCTTTTTCGAAAGAGAGCACCCAGCGAGTCTGGATGCTCTCTTTTGAAGAAGCCCTATTTACATTGAAGAACGCCTTTTTTCGAAAGAGGAACTTTCGAAAGAAGGCGTTCTTCCTCGTGAAACGAGGTTTACCGCCATCGAAAGAAAAGCCGCGTTCTTTCGAAATAATTTCGAAAGAACGCGGCTTGAGTCTGGACGCAGGGGAAGTTTTTTCGGGAAAAGGCTACTTTTCCCGAAAAAAACCCTGAGTCTGGACACAGCCCTAGACTGCAACCCCTTCTTTCAAAAAAGCAAGCCGCTCTTTTGAAAGAGAGCACCCAGGCAGTCTGGATGCGCTCTTCTAAAAAAGCATGGTTTGCATTACATAGCACCTTTTTTCGAAAGAGCACTTTCAAAAAAAGGCGTTCTTCCTCATAAAACGAGGTTTTCTGTGATCGAAAAAACTGTCACATTCTTTCAATTTACTTTAGAAAGAAAGTGGCAGCAGTCTAGACGCAGGGGAAGTTTTTTCGGAAAAAGGCTACATTTTCCGAAAAAAACCCTGTAGTCTAACACACTCTTGGTGTGTGAATGCCATGTTCAGCAATAAGTACTATTCAAGTCTGGTCCTAAGTTTACATGAGGAAACACATGGGGGAGAGGGGATGAGGGTTGGATAAAATTTTATATCTGATGCAGCAGCTGCCTACTAAAATAAATGGCTCTTTCTGGGGATTATAGCTCTATTTTCATGGTATTTTATGGTAAGTTATTTGCCAGATGAGATGACTCAAATCTTGCAGGCTTTCTGGCTTTGTTTGAAAATGTTATTAAAACCAGGGGAAAGTGGAAACATTGGGATATAGGCAGTAGAAAAGGAAGAAGTATATTCTTCACTTCCAAGCCAGATTTTCTCTTGACTCTCGCACACCATCTACTACTGTGACTTTTTATGGGGTGGTTGTATTCTGGGATGGTCTAACTCAGGGGTGGCCATCCAGTTAGAGACTTAGAGCCAAAATAGCTGTTGATAGGGTACAAAGAGCCACATAATATCTACCTTTCTATCTACCTACCTACCTACCTACCTATATTACACAAAATATAGTGATAAAAATAACATTTCGGACAAGGCACAATATGAAATGCCTGTTTCACTCCGACTTGTTGATCTGTGGTATAGTTTCCTCATTTTTTTTATTTATGAAGTTATGGCTTTTTTATAGTTCTAAAAATTCAGGTCTATCCCAGACTGCAAATATGACAGGTTCCAAAACAATAAGGGAGAGACTCATATCTCAGAATAATTGCTTTGGCCTGGCAAAAAATATAGCCTTTGCATTTTCATTCAAGAAATACAGTATAAATCCGGTACATGCTGATTCTTTTTTTGCCCTGGAATTTAAATATAACATCTGTGTTGGCTGCCTTATTCTGCATCCATGAAGACTTTGAGTTTAAGGTGCTTTAGCCTTCTCCTCCCCCATTCTAACCCAATTCCCCACCCCTCCCCCAGAGCCAGACACCCTCAGCCCCCTGTCGTACCTCGTTGTTCTGTACCTCGGTACCTTTGGTGGTCTGAACTGTCAGTGTCAGCATCATCTGGTCAGAGTCATCCTCTCACGCTCCTGACAGGACTTCTACTCTGGTGGTGGTGATAAACTTTTGACTGCTTGTGTAACAATCGGTGCTCCCTTTATGTAGAGTGTTAGACCCTGTGCACTTGGGTCAACACAGGAGATCTCTGAGAGGCCCCGGAAACAACAGATGCAGGCTAGGTTTGAAATCAGTTGAACAGGTTTATTGTCAAATGTGAAGCTCTACCAGTTGGTAACAGAGATCAGTACAATGTTACACCACTGGGTACTATGGCCCACGTTGACAAGGTACCAACACCGGGCAGGCCTATTGCCATATAACAGATATTAACAGCAGTTAGTCAAAGTTAAGCTACTGTGTATTCTGTAAGTTTAGGCAATGACACCTGCCGTTCAGAGGCCTAGTGCTCTCCCCCCCCAGGTCAGCCGGAGAGCACCCTCTGTGGTATCCTTTTATAGACAGGTGCAAATAACTTACATTGTTTCTTTATATACCAGGATGCCACCCTCTGTTGCCTAGTTACCACCCCTCACCTTACAAAAGGGGGGGCTTACTTACTATCCTTCATGCTGTCAATCTCAACCCGGTCCTGAACCTAGGTCGGTATATACATTAGTTTTTGGAGAGTCTTTGTACCAAGACATTTCTTATTAAGATGTTCCACTACTCCCCTTTGACTTACAGTCTGTACCCAGTGCCTCCCTGTGTCCTTCCATGCTCGACCTAACTTACACAATTACACAGTTATCAGTAGGGCCTCTTTCTTGGCTTCTGTGTTACTGAACCAAAGTCTTGCTCACTAGATTGCAGGCCTGTTGCTGCTTTCATGTTACAGGCCTCTATTTAGGCCTGCTGAATTTAGGCCATGATACTGATCCTCAACTTACTACGCCCCCTGCTATAAACCAATCCTCCTCCCCCCAGAGCCAGGGACCCCCAGCGCACCCCGCTCTAACCCAATGCTTGGGGCTCAGTGGAGCTGCCGCTGCAGCCACGTGTTTCTCCCTCCAGGCGCTGGGGCAGGCAGTATGCAACTACACAGTAGAGAGGAGGAGAGTGGGGGCAGGGCCGGAGCGGGGTGGAATCCCCAGGGCTGAACTCAGCCATGTGCGGGACAGGCAGTGCCCGGGCCAGCCCTGCTTCCCACCAGCTGTCCCCCCGCCCCCACTCCCCCTCCAGCCAGACACGCTCCCCGCTGGCTGGTTCCACCCTGGCCAGCCCCGCTGCCCCCCAATCCCTCTGGCCAGCCCTACTTCCCACTATCCAGTTCTCCCCCCCTCAATACCCTATCTCCCCCAGCTAGCCCCTCTCCTCCCAGCCAGCCCCACTCCCCACTGGCTGGTTCGTCCCTGGCCAGCCCCAGTCCCCCTCCTGGCCAGCCCTGCTTCTTGCTTCTTGCCGGCCGGTTCCCCCCTGATCTTCCCCGGCCAACCCCACTCCCCCCGACCTCCTCACGGCCAGCCCCATTCTCCGCCCAGCCAGTCGTGTCGTCCCCCCGCTCCCCATCTGAGATCAAGTGTGTTTGGTATTTTTTTGAAGCCATCTAAGTAATCCTAGCTGCGGGTTGGCCATCCCTAGTCTAACTTGTTACTAGAATTTTGGAGGGGTAGATGTATTAGTCTGTAACTGAAAAAACTTAAAAACAAGGAATGTTCCTGCAGCATCTTAAGAGACTAACAAAAATTGTAGATGTTATCATGAGCTTCTGTGGCCACAACCTACTTCTTCAGATGAATGGCTTGTCAGGACTAGACCTGAAGAGCATTTATTGTTGGGCGTGGTATTCACACACCATAGTGCTACCTACCCTTGTAGAACAAAATAGCCTCATTGATACTCCATGGTAGTTGGCATCTATTTAGCAGTAATTGATTGATTACTATGAATGTTAGAGATTTCCACTGAAGGTTTTTACTGAATTCCATCTCTTGAATGGACAATGTTGATATGAAAACTGATCCTAATTTTTTTAATTAAATTGTTTTTGCTGAACAATGGGACATCTCATTGCAGAAAAAAAGAATATTTTTGTCAAAAACAGACAAATTTTGAAATAATAAAATCACTTTTGTTAAAAGTTATTTCAAAGTTGTGAGGAAAAATATTCACTTTCACTTACTTCTAAAAACTTTCTTCCACCTTTTTCCAATGATGCAAAAAGTAAAATGGTAAGAAAGTGCTTCCTCCACCTCCCACGCATACTTTTTGGACTTGTTAAGGTCTTCTTTACCCCCTTACTTTTGTCTGGAAGGGATGGGAAACTACAGTGAGGGAGAGGCAATTGAGAGAAGGGAATTTTGAATTTTGTTTTTTTTTATATACATTCTTGTCTTAATGATTCATCAAAAACAAACAAACACAAAGAAACAATTTTAATTAACAAAATGTAAACCTTGTTGACTAATTCTAGATAATTTGTTCCATGTTCCATCACAAATTATGACTTGCTGTAAATCTTGGGGTTTTGCTGTTGTTTTTGTTGCAGAACCTGGTTGTTGTTCTAACTTTAGTGCCTTCGTGGCCAAGATGGAATCTGCAGGCAGCTCCGGGCAAGAGAAAGCATGCGCAGGAGCACATCAGGGCAAGTCCTTCCCTTCCACCTGTTCCAAACCCCTCTCTCCCTCCCAAGTGAACACACATAGGCTGTGTCTAAATTGCATCCCTTTTTCGATAAAGGGATGTAGATTAGGCACGTTGATATTGCAAATGAAGCCGGGATTTAAATGTTCCATACTTCATTTGCATAGTGGCGGCTGCCGCTTTTTTTTTTTTCAAAACGGGGCTTAAACCCCCCCCCCCACACACACACACACACCGGCAGTTTAGACGGGGCATTTTCAACAGAAATGCCCCATTTCGAAAGATCCTGTACTCCTCATTTTTTGTCAGTCGAAAATGTCCTGTCTAAACTGCTGGGTTTTTTTGTTTTCGAAAAAGTCCCATTTCAGGAAAAAGCGGCAGCTGCCATTATGCAAATGAAGCAAATGAATGCAATATTGACATGTCTAATCTACATCCCTTTATTGAAAAAGAGATGTAGTTTAGACACAGCCATTTAGCCATTACTTATTTAGAGAAAAGAAAGGAAAAAACCACCAGGGAGCAGTAAAACAGGATTATATACAACATAAGGTTCCACAGGTCCAGTGGTAGCATGATCTGAAAAGGCAGACAGCAGGCACTGTGTCTGCACTCAGAGTTCAGGAGCCTTCAACAAAGTTCTAGTTCAGTGGTGAGTCTTGGGTGCTCCTGGTTGTTTTTGGCACCAGTCAACATCCCCTAACAAACGCCTCCGGTGCCCTCTTCTGCTGCTCTCTACAACCTCCCTGCTTACCTAGCTAACAGCCTCACAACTTATTTCCAATGCAGAGTTGCAAGTCCAATACTCGCAGCCCCATGCAGCTCTGGGAAACAGCAATACTGGGTGCAGCACTGGTTTATCCTTTGTGGGTGATTCCATCTTGGGGTGTCCTTGATCAGCTGCTCTGACCCTGCCAGCTTCAGGCAGGTTCTTTGTTGTTTCACTGTGGGGTAGGGTTGCCAGGTGTCCGGTGTTCAACTGAACAGTCTGGTTTTTGGGCCCTCTGTCCGGTAAAAAAAAAAAAAATTCAGAAAATACTGGATATGTGCAATGTCTGGTATTTTCTGGTTTTCCAGCTGGGTGCCCGACGGAAGCCTGGTGGGGGCGGGGGAGTGGCTGGGAGGTGGGGCACGATCGGCGCTGGGAGCCTCTGGTTGCATCTGATGTAGGAGTGATGCCTTGGGGAGGAGGAAAAGCCCTGTCTGTGCTCTTGAGCACTATTCAAGCTCATTGTGGAGCGGTAGCCGGACTCGCTCGTGCTTCGCCGGGACCGTGTACGGGACAGGCAGTGCCCTGGGGTCTGCATGTGCTCGGGTCATTCCTGCTCCCCGCCGGCCGATTCTCTCTCCGCCACCGCGCTCCCCCCCCTCCGGCCAGCCCTGCTCCCCCCAACCCCTCCCAACCAGCCCTGCTTCCCGCCGACTGGTTCTCCTCCTCCCGATCTCACCCTGGCCAACCCCGATCCTCCCTCCCCCTGCCCCCGGCTAGCCCCGTTGCCCCCAAATCCCCCTCCCCGCCAGCCCTGCTTACCATCTCCCCCGGCCAGCCCCACTCCCCTCCCAGCTGATCCCCCCCCCCCCCCCCCCCCCCCCCCCCCGATCAACTGTGTTTGGTATTTTTTCTGAATCTACCTGGTAACCCTACTGTGGGAGCCTGCTTGCTGCAGTACTCACCTCTGGAGCTCTAGACACATACAGTTTTCCTACTTTTTCTCCATGTTCCCCTTTTCCCCCAAGAAAAAGTTTTGAAGGGGCGATGCTCTCTAAACCATGATAGAGGTTACATTTCAATCATATTTTATAAAAAGTTTAGTTTTGTGGGACTAAGAAGAGAGGGAGGCGAGTGAAAGAAACATCTTAGTTTTTACATTTCTCCCATTCCTTTGTCTCCCCAACCATACCTTTGCATACAGCTTACATGTCTTACTGGTAAACCTGAGTGTATTTTTATCAGTATATTCAAATTCAAGCAGTTTTCCTTCCCTCCATAGAATACACACTATTTAACTTATTCAGTAGGTTTTGAGAAATTAGCATTCTCATTCCATACCTCTTCTATTTGTTTAAAAACAAAATTCCTAGATGAGTTAAATTAATTCAGTGCTTATTTGAGGTGCTGGTTTGATTGCCTGGGATGCTGTGAAGTCTTCTGTCTGTCTACAGATAGCAGAAGTACAAGCTTTCCCACCATAGCCCTGCTGCTTTGGGTAACAGAAAAAAAATCAGTCTTCATATCTGCTCAACCCCTCTTCTTTCTAGTTAAATTGGTAATAAGGGTACCAGCTCTGTTGGGTGGACACCTGTACCCAGTGCACTGGACTGAAACCATCAACTAGTTTCTAGATGGCTATCTAACCTTTCAGTAAGTAAATACTAATCAGATGAATTAGGTTTTATGCATGAAAGCTATATATTTTTGTTAGTTTCTAAGGTGCCACAGGACTAATTATTTTTAAACTTACAGACTAACATGGGTATCCTTCTGAGACTTTTTAAAGGTGTTTAGTTATTACTGCCCAGAACAGATTTGAATTGGTTACTTAGCTCTGTAGACTTCCCTTATCTACTTTTCCACCTTATCACTTTTTGTGATGTTTGTTTAAAATGTGTCTGCCCTTTGTGCCGGGACTTGTCTTTTAACATAGGTGTACAGTGCTCAGCATAATACGGGCTCTAATCCTGTTTGGGGCATCCGGAAAATATTGCAAAAGAAATAGTAATCCTGGAGGTTACTAAATTAAAACCAAGAAGAAAATATTAAAAAGCAATTAACATTCTTCTCTCTCTCTCTCGTTCTCGTTCTGAGTTATACAGCCTGGCATCTGTTAAAGTAAACTGGCAGTGTCTGGGGGAGAAGTGGCAGTGATTTGGGGAAATCATTTTAGGCAATTCTGGCATTTCTTTGGCAAAGTTCTGCTTACAGTGTCATCATAGCTGGAAAGACAAGTTTGGTGCAGGGAGGAACTGTCGATAATAATTGAAAATTTCTCTGCAGCGCATATTGTTTAAAAGCTGTTGTTAAAAGTTTTGTGTTTCTAATGTATTGTAGGGCGTGACTGAATGAGTCAGGAGTTACTTGGAGCATGCTATGATCCTATATGCAGATAGTTTTGTTTTTAAAATCTTTAACATATTGGGAAGAACTTAAATACTGTTTTTAAAAGCGTATTTATATTTGTCTGTGTGAATATTTATATTGTTCTGAAACTTTTTTTTTTTTTTTTGCTTATTGGTTAACATTCGCTATAAGATTTATTTATTTATTTATTTATTTATTAGGGTGTAATGGTTAGTTAATAGGCTTTTCACCATATTAGAGTTAAAGATCCACATGGACTAATAAATCTGCTATTTAAGATAGTCCCAGTGAATGTATTCGTCTGAGTGAGCTGAAGGAGAGTAAACATACAATTTAAAAAATTAGGAAACCGAAGTGTGTCTTACAAAGACTCAGTTCCCTTCGGAATACTACTCATTTACCTAAAGTTAAGACGCTTTAGCTTTTCCACATTGATTTTTTGCATGACACATTCTGAATATGGATTAATTAGGTTTAGGGAAACAGAGTTACTTAGGTAAGATTTTCTAAAGCACTTCTCATTGGCCTACTTCTGCTCTCATTGAAGTGAATTGATTTTATTGGGAGCAGAATTAGACTACATGGAACATTTCAGAGAATCCCACCCTTAACATCAATTAAATGCTCATTAAGACTGCTTTAATAGCTCAAGGTTTATCTTTCCCCAAGCCACCATCCTTTCTCTTCCTGTCCCTGCTCCACCCCTTTCCCAGTACTCCCCAACTCCTCCTCTCCTGAGCAACACCGAGAAGCAAGGAGGTGGGGGGGAGCCAAGTAGGGCCAGTCGTTCTGCCATTGGCCCCCACATTGTCCAGGCCCCATGTCTCTCTGAAGCGTGGGACCCCAGCTGGCCACTCCAAACTGTCCTATGGATGGGATGGCTCTGGTGGTGCTTGAAACTCAAACGAGATGGCCCATCACTGGATCTGGATTTAAACTGATAGGGTATGTCTACACTACCACCCTAGTTCTAACTAGGGTGGACTACCACCCTAGTTCTAACTAGGGTGGTAATGTAGGCAACCGGAGTTGAAAATGAAGCCCGGGATTTGAATTTCCCAGGCTTCATTTGCATAAAGCCGGGTGCCGCCATTTTTAAATGTCCGCTAGTGCGGACTCCGAGCCCGCAGCTACACGCGGCATGGAGTAGGAAGTTCGAATTAGGTTTACTAATTCGAACTACCGTTACTCCTCTTAACACTTAATTCGAACTTCCTACTCCATGCCGCGTGTAGCCGCGGGCACAGAGTCCGAACTACCGGGGATTTAAAAATGGCAGCGCCCGGCAAGATGCAAATGAAGCCCGGGATATTTAAATCCCGGGCTTCATTTGCAACTTCGATTGACTACATTAACCACCCTAGTTCGAGCTAGGGTGGTAGTGTAGACATACCCCCAGTGTCTGTAAAAGGGTTTAGCCGCTCCCCATCCCCAAAGCCCGGATACTCTGCTGTAAGCTTAGCCGCCTTCCCTGCCCAACTCTGGCACAGTCAGTGTTCATCACAAACCACATCCTGCACAGCCGGATGTGCTCACTCACGTGATCTTAGTGTTTGTGTCCACCAAGACAAGAGATGCTTCCTAGATTAAAAGATTATTTTAAAATCTGGGAAATCTTGGGGCTTTCGCCACCTCCCACCCTCCTCTGCAGGAAGCTGGCAACGGCTCCAGTCTTGCGAGGGGGACAAGGCTAGATTACCAGCACAGGCTCCCCATTGCAGGAGAGGAGCTGCCCGGGGTGGGCTGAGCTTGAGCCTCAAGCCATATTTGGTTCAATTATACATTACAATTATAAGCCTAACCAGAATCCCTTAAGTGACTTGCCAGAGGATGTCAGAACATGTTAGTATTACAGTGAGTGGGTCTAATATTTATTTAACTTACTTTCTTGATATCAGATATAGTGTTCCTGTGAGATGATTTCTAAGTTATTGTCTGGAGAGGGAGGAACCCTAGAATTTTCAGTTATCAAAGTAGCCCCTGGAATCATGGTTAAAGTTTCTCCCCTTCCTTATTTGGTGGTCAGGGGTAGAAAGTGCGTGTGTGCGTGCATATGTGTAGAAAAGCTCAGGTGACTGCCAGCATTCTCACCACCATATTTTTAGAGAACAAGATGGAAGTATAATGCGAAACATGCCAGTACTCTCTCTACACTAATACTTGCACAATTGGTACCACTTGTAGAGCTGCAGTGGTGGAATAATACTGTGCAAACTGCGGTTTGTATTAAATACACTGTATTAAATATAATGTGTTTGATACGAATTAGCCTTTGGCCTTTTACGTGATTATTGGTTTTCCCAGAGAATTCTCACTAAGAAGCTGGGCCTCATTTATTATCTGTACTGTAAAAACATTTTTTACTTCAAAATAGGGTTAGTAATAAATGATTTTAAAGACTTCTTGTGGCTTAATATTTTACATTTCTTAATCTCATGTTCTTGAAGTTAACATCATACTTTTAAAAACATGAATGTCCTCATGTTCTTCTGGATTGTGGATTGAAGAGGAAGGAGTCACTATTATGTCTAAATTGAAGGAACGCATCAATGACCTTAGCCCTACTAACAAAATAAATGAGTTGCGAGAAAGAAACAGATTTGTCTGTCCTTGCATATTAACACATTTTTAGTCGTGATTCTCCCCCTCCACCCCATAAGCTGTTAATAAAAGCTGCAAATCCATCTGAATGTGAAGATGAAATCGGCCTTTAAGGTAGCTGTTGAAAATACTTAAATAATGTGTGGAATTTTATTGTTTGTATTTTACTTATTTACAAGATTATCCAGTCTTAAAATGCAAAACAATTTGATAGTTTTCCAATGTGCCGTGACAAATCTGAACTTCAACACAGTATTCAGAACACATCATAATGTTTTTAATTTCTATTGCAGTTTTTGTATGGCCTTAGATTGAAACTAATATACTAGTTTTCATTAGGAGTTGGATGTATGTGGATATATTAGCTATTTGAGACAAATTTATTTAATCTAACTGAACACGAACTTTCTTATAAAATGCAAAGGTATTTTGCTGTCAGTTTGGGTGGCAGAGTATATTCTACCTGGATCAGAAGCTCTGAGTAATTTGAGCTACATGTCTATTTCCCTTTGAATTAGTGAGATGCTTAATTTTCTTCTCTTTTTCTTTAAGGCAAGGACCTCTATCATCCATTAGAGCAGTAATCAAGAGAAGTAAGTCTATTTTTCTTCTACTCTTGGGCATCTTAATTTCAAATTGCTGCATCTTCATTATCAGCAAGTGGTTATTTTTATGAGACGATTATAAAGTTACTTATGTTTAGTTATTCAGAATCATTCATCATTTGACAGATTGTATTGGTTTTTGCTTTGCCTAATTTTAGACCATGTCATCTGTTTGATGCTGAGTTATTTCCTCTTGCAGAATCCTGGTAATTCTCTTACCTGTGCACTTGTGCTGAACTGTGTATGTCTGATTCTGAAGAATCTGGGTTGTAGTTGCTTGCTTTAATTTGGTTGGTTGGTCAGAGCATCTTCCTGCTTCCACTGAAATCAATGGCAAAACTCTCAGAGTATGTCTACACTACAGCGTTATTTCTAAATAAGCTATTTTGAAATAGTTAATTCGAAATAGCTTATTTCAAAATAACGTGTCTACACACACAATGCATTTCGAAATAGCATTTTGTTATTTTGAAATAGCACGTCCACACTGAGTGGACGCTGAATCTCATTTAAGGCTGTCCAGAACCAGGTCCGGCAGGGCATCAGGTCAGGATTTACTTTGTGTGGCTGCTGCCTGAGGCTATCTGAGGCCTGTGCTTAAAGGGATTTCGCCCCCCCCCCCCCCCCAGGACAGCCAGTTCTCAGGTTTTATTGCTTGCTTGACTACCTCGATGAGGGACAGCAAAGCATTTTGTCTCTGTGTGCTCTGGTTGCCCTCACTCGGGACTCCATAGCACTCTGCAACATGGAGCCGGAGCTGCCCCTGGGCACTCTGGTGCTTCTCTTGGATGCGTTGCTGCGAGCCTGGCTGCACTTTCTGCAGGCTGCCATCTGGGAGGTCCATTGGGAGGCTGTCAGTATCCAGGAGGCCCTACAGGAGAGCTTCCACCCTGAGGAGCACTAAGAGCCTCCCTGGTCTGCCCCACTGGGAGCTTGTGCCTCATTCCTCCCTCATGTCCTTCCATTTATCCCTCCCAACCTCCCCTTCCTGATGTCAAATAAAATACAAGTTTTTTCATAAACACAAACTGTCTTTATTTAACAAAACTCGGGGGAGGGGGGAATGCAACTCTGGTGAGACTGAGGAAAGGAGGTGGGAGAGGGGACAAGAGAAGGTGGGAGAGAGGAGGGAGAAACCTGGGAGGAGGGAGCTGGAAGGGGGAAACAAGGGGAAGAAGGGGGAGGGGAAGCTCAGGGTTGGGGGTCTCCCCAGACCAACTTGATTTTCATGCAGACCTGCTCCTGGGTTCACATGCGGCCTTTGGTGGCCAGGCTGGCAGCTATCCTGCCATAGACGGCCGCGTTCCTCCATCTAGGGTGGAGATCATGGACATTGGGGGCATCCCCCCCAAACCTGAATAAGGTCCATGATCTCCACCTTAGACCAGGAAGGCGCCCTCCTTCTTCGGGCCCTGGCAGGCTCCTGGGAGCTGGCAGACTGGTACCGGGGAGCGGTGAAGGGCTGGCTGGCACTGACTTGCTGGCTCATGTTTTGGGGCCACTGAGTCGGGGCAGTGACTCCTGGCTCTAGGCTGGCAGGTTTGGAGCTGGCACAGGCACTGTGGCCAGAGTCTACCTCTTTAAGGGCTCCGGGGATGGGAGGAGGGAGAGGAGTGTTCTTGGTTGAGGCTGGAGTGGCCACTAGGGCACCTTCGGAAGGCTGGTGGCCTCCTATTTCGAAATGAGTGTCTACACAGCACTTATTTCGAAATAGCTGTTTTGAATTTGGTGTTATTCCTCGTAGAATGAGGCTTACCAAATTCGAAATAAGCACTCTGCTATTTCGAATTTATTTTGAAATAGCGGTTTGGCTGTGTAGACACTAAGAAAGTTATTTTGAAATAAGGTCTGTTATTTCGAAATAACTTTGCTCTGTAGACATTAGTGAGAGCTCGGTTTAGACCTATGTTTGTTGTTTCATTGTGGGGTTGCTTCCTCCCACCCCCGCCCATGATAGCAATTGTAGGATCTCTAGTATAGCTAAGTTGTGATGTGGTCAACAGGAATGTAAGCACTTTAACTGCTCAGAGCAAGTCTTTGCTATGCTTAAAACACGGCATCTTGTATACACTAAGTAAGAGCTACCGAAGTTATTTTACAAATGAGAAATTGAGGGACTGAAAGATCATGACTCATCCCACGTCACTCAGGAAGGTCTGACAGAGCCAGGAATTGAATCCAGATAATATCCAAGGCCCAGTCCTTTGTTTTAGTTACAAACCCTCCCTAAAATGATTACATATTAATGAATAACATTTCACATATGTTCTGGGCATATAAAGGCAATTTTATTTTATATATATAAAGCAATCAAAGAAATAAAAATAGTTATCCTCATCTAGTAAGCCCTAACCTCTAAATGTTATAGCAGAACAGGTTGAACCTCTGTTAACTAGACTCCTGGTCCAGCAACATCTGTGGTCCAGCAGGACCATGGATGTTACAGGATCAGAGAGTCCCAGTGGAAGGCTGGCAGCTGGGCTGGTGGGTTTAGGAGCCCGGTGCACTGCAGCAGGGTGCCATGTGTGGCCAGGAGCCTGGTGCACAGGGAGCTGGGCTGCCTGGCTTAGCAGGGAAGGGGTGGGGGAAGACTGGCAGGACAGTGGGGCTGGCAGGGGGTGGAGTGGCCAGGAGGCTGGTGATCCATCCAGGGCTGGGGGGAGTCAGTAGAAGGGGGGCCAGAAATGACCTCCCATGGTCCAGCAAATCTCTCATTCAACAACGGTCAGGTCCCAAGGGTGCCAGAAGAGGGAGGTCCAATATGTACAAAGAATAAGTAATGATAATATAATACTAGTATATGATTGGCTGTGTTACAATATTCATGTCATGAGAATTACTCAAAGGAGAAAGACATATCCCATGATTAAAGAAGCAGTGAAACAGCCATTATATATTTATGTAGACAGAATGCATAAAAAGTTACCTCTATAATCTCAGTTATAAATAGGCCTGAACCAAAACTCCCTGTCTGCTCCCCAACTCGCTCAAACGTTAATTGCAAGAATGTACAGTATCTACTGTAACAATATGTCCTTAATATCATTAGAAATATTTTTCTTTTTTGAATCTCAACTTACGTAGTCTCATTAGCTTTCATTTGCAAGGCCTCATGACAGATGTCAGCAAAGTTTATAATCTGATGATTGTGGTTAAAATGGATGAAGCTGGGAGTTCTCTCTTTCTGTTTCTCCCTCTGTTTTTAGCAGAGAAATGGGAAGTCTTGTTTCTCTCCTGCTGTCCCTGACTGTAGCCATAATTGAGGAGATAAGAACATGTAATTTCAAACGTCTAAGTAGCTCAATACAGGCCCTTCTTTCTGAGATTGATTTTCTTAATAAACCTAGGAAGTCATGAATTAGAGGAGAGAAAGAAATAGTAGTATGGGTACAGTCAGCAATTTTTTCCCTCTCCATTACCACCATTTTCTAGCCTTAATAATTGCTCTACAAGTCTGGGCTCTATGTACTACTGTATAATCAGCACAGTGCAGCTCTTATAATGGTTGGGGCCTCCAGCCAGTATTCAAATACAAACAAAAGAAATAAATAAAGCACATGGACTAGTCAAAGAAATTCAGTGTTTATATATAAAAATAAACATTGGCTAGTGAAGAGTCAGCCCAGTATGACCTCCCGTTTAAACAAAACAGCTGTCTGAAAATAAGACTTATGTCAGAGAAGGAAAAAACCCAAACAGACTAATGAAAGTTTGGAGGAGAAGAGGGGATCATGTCTTGGGGAAGGATAGCAAAGTGCACAGATTTAGCTGGAGACAGGTATAGCAGTGGCTGGCGGTGGAAGGCATTTTATGGCTCATTCCACTGATGTCATCTACTAGGCAAGAATGTGGCTAGAAGTATGAGGAGCAGTAGTAACTTGTGACAGCGGGTTTTATTGCTAACCTTTATTAACACCCTTTTGAGGGGGGCGGAGGTGCAGAAGCTGGGGCTAGGTCTACACTACAGAGTTTTTGCGCAAAAACTCGCAGAATGTCCACACAGGCATGTTTTTGCGCAAATAAAATAAAAGGTTTCCGGTGTAGGTATTCTTTCTTCTACAGCAGCTGGTTGTGGAATGTCTCTGTACAGGCCCTCCTGTAATCAGTGGTGCAGTTGTCGCTAGATGATCTAGAAGCTGATGGTTGCCCTTCTCTTTGGGGCAATAGAGGTACAGTTTGTGTTTTAAGCACCTGAGTTGCTTTTGCAGCTTAGTTTATCCTCTAGAGTGATGTCTGCAATAAAAAAATTCCCCACTGATTTCTTGCATGTAGTACTCTCCGACTATATTCGTTTTAGCATTCCTGATACGCTTCAAGGCTTACCATGTAGACTTCTGCATAAATGTGTCCAGCTGGTAGCTATAAATACCCAAGATTTCACTTTTTTTCACTATTACATTCCAACCCAATTAACTGAGCCACTAGGTTTGCCCAAAAGTTGGTTATGTTCCCTGGGATGTATTGACTGACGAACTGGAGTGTGCCTGCCATGTGGCGCTTCAGTCTTGCAGAGCTGCTATGTTCTGCATGACAGGCTTCTAAACTTTGCATGAGTGAAATTTAGAAGCTTTTGAGGAGCTAGCTTCAGGATCTGGTTTTAAAGAGCTTCATAACAAGAAAGCTCCCAGTTATCTGTACCTCGTTTTATGAAAATTTTCAATAAGATCTTTGTATAATCAGTTTCTCTGGTTTTTAACTTGTCTTTTCAACTTAGCATTCCCATAATATGTACTACTTACACACACATACATGTACGTACATACGTACGTACGTAGGGGAAGGAACCGAGAGATTATGATTCGGACTTCTGTTCTTGCTCTCTCTCTCTCTGTGTATCTCTCTGTGTCTGAGTGTCTCTCTGTCTCTCTCACACACACATGTAGGGAAAGGAACAGAGAGAGTATGATTCGGTCTTCTGTTTTAATTATCAGGAGATGGTCAGATACTACTTATATGAGGACCATATAAGTACCTAGACAGTGACAAGAATAATTTCTTAGAAATGCCAGTGTATTGCATTTTATCTTAGGCTGAAGGCAAGAATTTCTGACTTGTGGTGTGAAAGCTTTAAGAGAATCTGCAGTTAGATTAATTAGTACATAACCTTGCTATTTAAAACAATTAGCATTTCTTTAAAATTCATGGTAATCACATTGCCTAAGGATATTGAAAGATTTAATTGACAGAACTCATTTATTGAATCTATAATTGCCAGGACTAAATTTGATTTAAAAGCACAGTGTGGACCTGGGCTTCCCCCAAAGTTTGCAGATGTTCATGTCTGAGGCTTTTGCTTCTGTAATTAAAAATAAAATGACTTGTAAAAACTATGGAATCTGCCACTATAAAAAAGAAAATCAGTGTTTATATTGATACTTTAATAATGAAATGAAAATAAAATGGCCAAATTAAGATTTCCTGAGAATTGAAAAATATGATGGTGATATTTTTATTACAGTGGCACTCAGTGGCCCAAATGGGATGGGAACTCGGAGCCTGGGTTCTGTATAGACATAGACATGACCTTTCCACAAAGAGCTTTACATTCTGTGCTCACTCGGTTGAAAATAGGGATATTTGCGTATAGCTGTTTAAACGATTAACAGTTAATCCAAATGACTACATGCAACCCTTCCCCCCTTTGCTATACCTCTCTATCAGACAGGCAGACCAATACACACAGGGAACTGGTTTTAAGCCGGTTCCCCTTGAGCAATGGCTCTGTGGAGCCACATTTCCCTCCTCCCCCTGTGCTGCTGCTTCTGTATCAGCAGCGGGAGAGGGGTGGAGCAACAGCGGGGGAAGGGGGGAAGTAGGATGGAAGCCTAAGCAGCCTCTGTCTATGGGGAGCTCTGTCCACAGGCAGGTGAAAACTGATTTTTAAACCAGCTACTTACTCAATTACTAAAATACACAATATCTAACATCCCTAGTTGAAAAATAACTTTCTTCTCAGAATGGGTCATTTATTTTCCTATATTGAAAATTTGCAATGTGATTTCAGAGGTCCCATTGTGAAACATGTTTGGTAGCCTTTTTAACTCATTGCTGAAAACTATATCCCCATAATCCATATGTGTCTCAAATCTAAGAGAGAAACAAACTAGTTAGCAAGAATATTATCTAAAGTGGAAAAGATGGGGTAATGGGGTGGGGGAAATTCCAGTCATAAGGGAACTAGGGTGTGTCATAACTCTACCCAAAACTCAGAATGTACTCTCTTACCACTGCACATTTAGTTGGAACAAAAGAAATAGAAAATTACTGGTTGCAAGAAGAAAGCTAGATGAAAAATTTGAAGTCTACAATTCACATAATGAATATTTATTTAAAATGTATTGCCATTTATATTGCACCTATTGCCATTGCAAAATAAGCAGTAAAGAAAGTTGCATGCAGTACTGGAATAATAAAAACCATTGTAACAACTCACGAACATTCATACAATTTCTCCTAAAGAAAAAGTTATGTCAAATCAGCCATAAAGATTTTTTCCCCTTAAGAGCCATAAAATGGAAAGGGATAAAGAAGAACTCCGAGTTTTGTTACATGTTCTGCCGTCCCATATATAGTTATCATTAGTTTTTGTTTATCTAGTCTATAACTATGAAAGTGTTAGCATTTCTATGACAGTGAATGGCTCTGAGCTGAATAGGATTTCAGGGGACAAAAATATCGGCATGTTTCCTAAAGGTGATCCACAAAGGAAAAACAACTGGACTTATTAAATCAAGTTACATTTTTCCTGCCTTTTTGAACATTTGAAATTCAGGCCTTATCTACCCTAAAATTTTCTCTAGTTACACTATCTTGACTCTGCATTATAGAATGTCTCACTCATACAGGGTTCGAGAATTGTGACCATTTATGTTCCAGTTTCTAGAGGTCACTTGAAGCTGATATTGCACCGATTCTTTGCCCCACACACTGATAATATCCAAAAGCTCTGTGTTGCTCCTAGTAGGAGAGCATTTTGAGCAATAGCCACCTCCCTGAAAAGATGCCAGGAGGACCAATACACAGCGAGCCAAGAGGACCATTATACAATAAGCCAGACACCAGGAAATGGATTTTTTAAGTTTTGGGGGTTTGCAGGTGGAAGTTTTGGCAACAAAAAACTTCCACCTCCACACAAGACTTGCATCTGCTTGTTTTTATGGCTGCAGAGCAGCAGAGGTTAAAGCTCTGGCCAGAGTGGCTAATTGGGCATTGTGGGAAACATGTTGGAGGTCAAAGGACTTAACAAAATACTTACTGTAGTACACACTACATGATTGTCGACAATAAAGGGGAGGGGGAGAGACACTAAAGTCTTGTGTGGAGGTGGAAGTTTTTTGTTGCCAAAACTGGGCTTTTGTCGTGGCACAATGTGGACGCTCTCTGGGTTTTGTCACCAAAATGGTTTTTTGGCAACAAAACTTGCGACAAGGCCTTAAGCTAGGACACTGAATATATTTCACAGACTTGAAAAAGAGGTCTGTGACAGCTTGAAATCTTCTCTCTCACCAATAAAATTTGATCCAATGAAAATATTTCTTTACCCACTTGATCTCTGTATAGTCTGAAATGAACATGACTGTAACAACACTTAGGCTAAACAGGTGTCTCATACCAGTTGGAGTGATTTACCTCTTTTCTTTATTCTGAGTGAAAGGGAAGGTAAAGAAGGGAAATGTATGTTCATGCATGGGGGTTCAAAGATAAGCTTGGAATGGGTAGGATGCAAATTATTAAAGAATCTGATTTGACTAGTATCCCATCTGTTTATAAAGAGTTTATATCAAAGTAGACACCAATTAATAAATACCTAAAAATGCTTTTCTCATTTGAAATCAGCACAACAGAAGTATTTCTTCTTTCCTTCTCAGTTTTCCTGTTCATAATTAAAATGTCATCCCCAAGCAATTTTACTAACCTTCTGTTAAATTCAGTGTGAGAAGAGAAATTAAAAAGTCAGGTAAATTGCTCTGAATTTCTTAAAATAAATTTTATTTTGAACAATCAAACAAACCATTAGAGTTTTTCTTTAAAAAAACTGAAATCTGCACTATTCTTGTGTGACTAACACAAATCCAAATAATCTTGTCTATTGACTTATAGGAGCTGTGGATTGTTCTTTCTTCCTCACACCCTCTTTCTCTACTGTAACCCCTTCTTTTTTTCCTCTAGCACTCATGAATAGTGCACATCAAAAATGCCCCGTGGACGAGGTATGTCTGTGACAAAACTATGCCTTTCTTTTTCAAGGGGTGCTTTGCTGATTTCAGCTCTCAATCTGTCATGGCATAATAATGGTGCAATTGTCAGCTTTTGCATAGTAAGACTTTACTTCTCCCTAAATCACATTTGCTATGTAAAGATTAAGCTGAGAGTTGATTTATTTTCTTTTTTTATTTAATCGCATTTTAAAAAGTTAGCGTGGCCTTTAAAATATTTGATTTTTTTTTTAAATAAGCATGTTAAGCATATTTCTCCTGCACACAATACTATTAAATATTTACTCAGCAGACGGAAATAGTTTCTCGGGTAAATATATTTCTTTTATTGGATTAGGGTTTTTTTTTTTAAACAAAAAAATTACATCAAAATAAAAATTTGAACCAAAAACATGTTTAAAATACACAAAGTCTAGGAAACAAATTTTTGAAAGACAAGGCTAAGGAGTATCACACTGTTCTTAATCCATGGAGTGGTGAAAAACAAAAAGGCATAAAAGTATTTAAGGATGTGGTAGCCTCGCTCTTATTAATTTTACTTGCTTTTTAGTTTCTTTCAGAGCTTTCGTGTTATTTTAGCATAATGGTAACAGTTTTGGACTTTTTCCTCCTTCTCTCTGCAATTTGTCTGAACCACAAAACATGCCTCAGAGGATTCTTGAACTCCAGTGTGTGTGTAAATATACATATTCTGTGTCTTATAAACATTACTGAAGAACAGCTTTTAAAAAAATCTCTTGTTTTTAATAAAAATAAATGTTATTTAGAAAGGGCCACTCTTTTAGAAATCTGTTGTTTATCATCAAATGTTACATAAGGTCAGTTATGATTATGATGGCTTTTTACCATCTTCAGTTTGTTGCTGTACTAGTCTAAGTTAACTTTTTTTTCTCTTTGTTTTACTTTAATAGCTTCTCGGACTTCTCATACTGAACAGCAGAGAGATAGAAGGTATAACATGATCATTTGTATTTCAATCATGTCCTATAATAGTTGGTTTTAGAGTTCATTTTATCTGATAGTGTTAGGATCCTTTTTCCTTTTCTTTTCTTTTCTTTTCTTTTCTTTTCTTTTCTTTTCTTTTCTTTTCTTTTCTTTTCTTTTCTTTTCTTTTCTTTTCTTTTTTCTTTTCTTTTCTTTTCTTTTCTTTTCTTTTCTTTTCTTTTCTTTTCTTTTCTTTTCTTTTCTTTTCTTTTCTTTTCTTAGTGATCACTGGAACCAAAGCAGTAAATGCATACATTTTTTTAAAAATACGATTTTTAAAAGATGGGCTTTTGATCTGAAATTTTTAAAAACATGTATTGCAGCACTACTACCTTCATACACACTCCTTTTCTATGTGATCATTTTAGGTTGAGAATTCAAACTTTAATACATACATTGTTCAGTTCATTCCCTTGCGGGACCTGGCATTGGCCACTGTTGGAAGACAGGATAGTGGGCTAGACTAAAGATGCGTTGCCGTACCGGCACACTGAGCAGGGTAACTGGTGCCTGGCCCGGCTGTAGCAGCCTGCCCAGTCCAGCCGGAGCAGCTCCCTGTCTGCACTGCCTGTTGTGTAATGCGGCAAGCCGGTTAACCAGTTAAACATAACATTTTAAATGGGATTTTGTATCCCTTGGCTAAATGGGTCTTTGTTCTGATCCTATATGGCTGTTCTTATACACCCCTTTCCAACTTCTCAAAATAGGTGCCCCAAATTAACTGATCATAACAAGAACCTTTTAAACATATATTTGTGCACTACTTTTCTGATAGCAAACTGACGGCAGAAGCTACCATGGCAAATGGTCCATGACGCCAGATATCTAACATCCCACAGTGGCCAAGAATGTTGTGCAAGTCAATACAACTCATTCTTACATCAAAGCATTCACCAAGCTTTTCATTCTATGGGCGCAATAGTCTAACAATAGAGAGATGATCAGGCTCTCACTCTCTTCCTAGCTGTTTGGTTCTCAAAAATCTTTTGTCATACAGAATATCTTAAAAGGTTCCATAGAGCACAGTCATGCAATATTGAATATGAGTGTTGGAGGATATATATTTACTCTTGTAGACAACTGATTTACGCTCAGGCCTGATCTATGCTAGGACTTAGCCCTCCAAGGTCGAATTTATATGTGATGCATCCACACTATCATGCCTGTTATTCCAGTAAGGGGTTGCAGAATTTGAACTCTTTAGTTCTGCTTTTCAAGAGGAATAATGCTATTCCCAAACTTGTAAGTCTGTAATAATGTTAATATGGATGCTTTGGTCTTGCAAGTCAGTCATGCCTTCCATGTCCTACACATCACCTTTTTTATTCTTTATGTTCCTTTGCAGACGTCCTGAGATTACAATAGTTGCTGCTGAGCCTCTCCGACCATCCTCCTGGTTTCTAGGTGGAAATGTCACTCCACAGGGATTAGGGTTCCCTCCTCCTTCCCAGGCTAACTGGAGGACAAATGATCTTGTTCCAGCTGAGGTGAGCGGATAATGGACGTATTTACTTTTGTGTGTATTTCATGTTAACTGTAAAGTGTAAAGAGGAACAATAACCTCTCCAGAACTCATTGTCCTCTTAAAAGAGAACTGTTCCAATTTTGATTTTGTTGCTGTACCGGTCATTATAACATTTCTAAATTCCTGTAGGGGATTTTAATTTTCACATTTGGACCCATTCACATTTTTACCTTTTTTTTAAATTGTGTAGCTTCCACCATCTTATGAGCAGGTGATAAAAGAAATTAACCAAGTGCAAGTCAGTCCAACAAATAACAATAATGCTGCTGCTGCTTCTAAACACACTGCTACGTCTGCAACACAGACTGACTTTCCAGAAGAAATAATCATCAATTTGCCAAGAAGTAGTGTAAAAAATAACCAAACTACTCTCTCTGAATCTGAAACTGTTCCAGGTAAAAGCTTTATATTGTGTTCTGGGGATGCTTTTAAAAGTCAATGTGATCATTTTTGCATTCAGTACAAGTGTTTCATTTATGGACTAGTTGATGCTGTGAATTACTGCATTCTCTTCTTACCTCTGATAACTGGATATTCCATTCTGGCCTGGGTCAGAAGTAAAAATGTGGTGTTCTTTAATATTACCCAAAGCTACCATGCATTTAATATTTAATATTTCCCCCCACAAAATCAGCACAAGTATTTTTCCACTCTATTGGCAATCGGTAAATAAAGTTAATCTGCACTAGTAAAGAGATGCTGAAAACACTGGGTGGAAGAGCAAGGAGGATGTAGATCAGGACTGAGATGTACACAAACCTAGTTGGAGAAGATGGTGTACTGTTCCTTGTTCTAGCCAGTGCTGGGAAACCCTAAATGTCATGAAACTTTTTTTAATATATATTTTTCATTATTTGATGGTGGTTTGAGTATGTTAAAATGAAAGTGCTGCAAGTCAGCAAAGTAAGTTTGGACTTTTTACTTTTAAATTCTGTGTATTTGAGCAAAGATCAATTCTTTCTGTAGTGTAATAATATTTTTGCCGATTGAGAAAGCAAGATTGACAAATCTAATACAAGAAACAGTGAGTCTAAGTGGAATAGTTGCAAGAATTTCAGTCAGAATGGTTAGAAAGGCCAAATGACAAAATAAATTTGTGTTTAAGATGTGTGAGAACACAATTTTAAAGCTTCTTTTTTCTGTCAGCAGTGCAAAGTCCTCTCAGACCTCCCAGACCCATCCTGAATAGCAGTCCTTCAGAAAATGAGGCTCCCTTAGTTGTCTTTCAAGCTTCTGAAGAATGGAAGTGCCAAGAAAATCCCAGTAATGTGACAGGTCCAGTACCGAAACCAAGATCAAAAGGCAATCTCAGACCTGTTGTCAGAGATATTCAAAGTAAATCACAAGACAATCAGGAAGAAGTGAGTCAGCCTCAAGCTGAAAAGGAGCCATCTCCAAATCAGCCTGTGAACCTCTTAGTTGATAGATTATCAGATAATCACATGTTGTTGAACAGTATGAATACAGAAAAAAGCCAAAATAGTATTGGTTCAAGGATCAAAGCTTTTGAATCCCAAACAAGTTCTGATACCTCAGGATTATCAAAGAAACCAGAAATTGCTCCACGATCATTTGGCCCAAGACCATCAGTAACTGCAAAAAAGCCAATAGTAGCTCCAAAGCCAGAGCTAGGGGCCAGGAAAGCTTCAGGAGAGTTGGATTCATGGACAGGAAGCACACACAAAGCTGCACCCAGAGAATGGCACCCTGCCCCTCAAGAAGCCAGGAGCGATGTCGTAACCAAACCTGAATTGCCAAAGAAACCAAAACCTAATCTTGTAAAAAGTACTAGTAACAATTTGCTTGATGCAAGGAATGGGGCAGCTTCAGAGAACAATGTTGGACAAAAGAAATTCCCAGTTCCTGCTCCAAGGCCACTCATTCCCAAAAAGTCATTTTCTGTAGAAAGTCCTACCCCTTGTTCGACTTTACTAAAGCCAGTCATTGCTGCTCCCGGTCTCTCTGAAGCTGCCCAAGCAGTGGCTTTCAAGTCACTGAGGGAGTCATCCACTCCAACAAACTTCTCAACATGTACATTACAAAGTAAACCAGCTGGGGAAGGAGATCTTATCAGTTTTGATGATGACATTTTCCCCCCTAGTTCAGTTGGTTCAGTTCAAGAATGTACTAGTTCTGAAGCAGCTGCAGGTAAGAACAAACATAAGGACATAAATTACAAGTTTGCATGCACATAATATTGTACGTATTTACTGCAGTATTAGTATATGTATATATAAAATTACCTGATTTTTGTTGTATTAAGCTTCATGTGAAATAACATAGACTCAAGAGATCGATATGAATGACCAATAATATTCCCAGGCTGTGTAATTTTGAGAATATGCCAACTGGATTTATAACAAGCGTAACTAAAATAATATATAATAAGCTCAGTAAACTCCACCTGTTCCTTCCAGGATGAATCATGATGCTTTCTTGGGCACTGGAGATATCTTGCCCCGTGCTCTCTGATCTATCTAGTACTAATATCTGAGTACCTAGCTCCTGGACAGTGAGTAGTATGTGTATAGATATTTATTCCCAATTATGTAAGTGAGAAGTAACAGTGTGCAATTTACTTTGGGAAATCATGACCAAGCACCGTAAAACATCATGCACCATGAGTGGAGGAAATGAGTGCAATTATTCGAGAATCATAGAATTATAGGACTAGAAGGGACATCGATAGGTCATTTAGTTCAGGCCTTCACTCATGGCCAGTATTCCCTTTAATTTTTCCCACCCCCTTGAGCTGAATGAATTTTGTTATGTGCACCAATATGGAGATGGTGTGTCAGACATCACCTTCATATTGGTGCACATAACAAAATTCATGTGGTGGGGTGGGGTCAAAGCGCACTCCAACTACAGTGGGGGAAAGATGCATGGAGCTGGGCCATCCTTCTCTGGCCACCAGACTGGAGCCCATCTTGGGGATGGAGAGGCATTCCTCCTCACCTTGCACAGGTGCCTTGAGTGTTTGTGCGGTGCTAAATAGGCAACTTTATGGCCACACAGCTTACTGGGAACTTAGCTCATGGTAGGAATAAGTGTTATCTAGGTCATCCCTAGCAGGTGTTTGTCTAACCTGCTCTAATAAATCTCTAGTGATTGAGATTCCACAACCTCCCTGGACAATTGATTCCTGTGCTTAACCTGCCTGTGGTTTTTCATATTGTTCAACCTAAACTGTCCTTGCTGCAATTTAAGCCCAGTGCTTCTTGTCCTATCTTCAGGGGTTAACAAGAACAATTTTATTTTTTCCTCTGTAAAAACCTTTCACGTACTTGAAAACTATTATCATGTCCCCTCCCAGTCTTCTCTTCTCCAGATTCAACAAACCCAGTCTTTTTCAGTCTTCCCTCACAGATCATGTTTTCTAGACCTTTACTTATTTTTCTTGCTTTTCTCTTGTTTGTCTACATCTTTCCTGAATTGCGATACCCAGAACTGGACATAATACTCCAGTTGAGGCCCAATCAGTGCAGAGTAGAACAGAATTAGTTCTTGTGTCTTGCTTACAACATTCCTGCTCATACATCCTAGAGTAATGTTTGCTTTTTTTTTCAACAGTGTTACAGTGTTTACTCAGATTTAGCTTATAGTCCAATATGATCCTCAGATCCCTTTTTGCAGGACTCTTTTCTATACAATCATTTCCCATTTTGTATAGGTGAAGCTATACAATTCCTTCCATAACAGAGTATTGTACTTTGCATTTGTGTCCTTATTAAATTTCATCCTATTTACTTCAGACTATTTCTCCAGATCATTTTGAAGCTTATAGGGGAGGTGTTTCCACCAGCAGCAACCACCACCAAACGTGACTTTTTGGTTCAATCAAAACTGTTTGGCAAAGGACCAAATTTGCAAAGTTTTGTTGACTTTGCATTTTATGGCAAATAATATATCTGAGAGAAAAATCTGAAGAACTTTTAAAAATCCTATTTGGTCCCTATCTGCGTCTTTAAGCTTCTAAATATCTTGGAAAATAAGTGTCTCAGAATTCAGACCATAGGCTCTGCTCCTGCAAAGAATGGGACCCTAGGGTATGTCTAGACTACATGGCTCCATCGATGGAGCCATGTAGATTAGGTTTCTAGACATAGGGCAATAAAGCGGCGATTTAAATAATCGCCGCTTCATTTACATCAAAATGTGCCGATCAGTTGTTTGGCGGCACAGCACGGTAGTCTGAACACTCCGTGATTGGCAAGGGAAGCCCTTGTCGACCGCGGAGCATCTAGACTATTGCGCTGTACCACCAAACAGCTGATCAGCACAGCGCGGCAGCCATTTTGATGTAAATGAAGCGGCGATTATTTAAATCGCTGCTTCATTTCCCTTTTTTGAGTACACTAATCTACATGGCTCCGTCAACGGAGCCATGTAGTTTAGACGTACCCCTAGTGACCATACAGAGCTCATCACAGAATTGGGAAGTTAGATTGTAAACTCCATGGGGCGCAGAGACTTATCTTTCTCTGTTTTTATATGGTTCCTGGCCCAATCTTAATTGGGGAAAAACTCCATAGGGAAAAGCAGATATATTTCAATTATGTTTACACACATTAATTAACACATCTTTTATTTGCTAAATTTCTCTTTCCTAAACTTTGGTAACTTTACAAAAACAGCTTCTTTTTTTTCTTGAAAAGGAATTCAAGCATGTATTGATTTATGTCTGTTCATGGGCCATATAGTACTGTAATGGCTGTAGCTAACATAACATACTGGAGAGTTTTAAATTTTACTTAACTTGTTTTTGAGAACTGCACAAATACAAGTCATATTCTTTTGCTGATGAAGCTCATTACATTTAATACTATGGGTAACTTTGGTTCCTACTCCAGAGTTCCATCTGTCATTACAATACTCTGTTTTTAAGCAGAATTCCCAACTGCAATCCATAGGGAGTGCCTATTAAAAACAGATGATACAATAAAGCCCATGGTGAATGAAACACATTTTTGAAAATGTGAATTTGGGAGTGAGGATGTGTGTGCGTGTGAGAGAATTAATAATGTCTAGTACTTTTTTTTAGCTGTTTCACGTAAGCATTAAAAAAATTCAGCTCTTTGAAAAAAGATACATAAATAGTGCATATGTCACATGAAGCTAATATTTATTAATGGTAATGTGTTCTCATTATAACATGTGCTTTGCATAATTGGATGTCTCTTTTCTGTATTGATGCAGTAACTCCAGGATGGGTTTAGGAAAGTAACTGTAGAAATGCCTTATAAGTTCAGTACTGCTGATAGTGATACATATATTTGTCAGAACTGTTTGAACTAGATAATGAACTGCTTTTAAAAAACTGAAATAAGGTGACCAGTATTCTATTGAAATGAAATGTGCTGTAGTGTAGGGGGGGATCAGTTCAGAATAGACAACATGAGTCCTTTTCTTTGTGGATTGATGGGATCTGGAACACTTCAGAAGCAGTATCATTCTCTTGGGAAGAGAAAACTTGAGAATTACTTCCTAGACCATTCCAGGAAATGTAATGGGACTGGAAATGACTGTGTCTGAATAGAATTATTTTTCGCTCATCTTTATCCATTAGCGTGTGCCTGCAGTACAGAGCAGATCCTAAGACTTTTCCCCAAGCATTCAAAGTGTGGTTAAAGGAAACAGACAACTAAAAATACTGTGGAGCCCAGCTGATAAGCATTCAGGCATAATTCTTAAATTTAATGGTCCATTGCAAAGAAAACAGAATCGTAGCTACATACATGACAGATTGCCCCACCGATCCAAGAGAAATTAAATAAATATGGAACCAGAAATCCTGTGCTAGAATTGCCAGAAAAACCAACTCTCTGCCAGAAAAGAAAAAGAGCACCACTTCTGTTTACCTTTCTGATACATTACAGTCATCCTATAGATACACATGAAAAAAATACTAGGTTCACTTTTTCAAGGTGGACATTTTAATTACAAACTCAAAAATTAAGTATAGAAGAACCAGATTAAATCAGGATTAACTCCAATAAAATCAGTAAACTTGTCTAGGTGTTGGTGACATCGGAATTGTGCCCCTATTAGTTGTTACTATTGGTAGCACTATGACTTGACAAGGGATTCACAAGAAAATAACTTGCGAGGGGAAAAAATATGCTGACGTATTGCACCTACATTAAGTGCTTGCCCTGTTCCCATAGGAACAGCTTTAGGTTAACAAGATGAATCCACAGTAAAATGCTTTGTAAAGGCATGAAGAGCAGCTGTAATCTGCTCTCAGTTCCCCAGACCTTTGCATTTGTATTGAATAATGACATCACAAAATGCCAGTGCTCCATGCTTGTTGCTATGGAAACCTTACACCAGAAGAAGGGGCTTTAGTAGATGGTTTTTGGGACACAACACTTACCACTTGTCTTTAAGAGAACAGTTTTACATCACAAATGAGAATGTACAGAAACTAAATATTTCTGAAATGCAGCTAAAATATCCTGTCTGGTGCTTAAACTTGTTTTAGGACTGTGCAGAGATATCATTGCTGTAGTTAGAGCCTGATGCAAATCAGCAGTTCAGTCCAGTCTGCCATTTATAGCCAATATGGTGTACTAGAAAGAAACTGCAGGATAAGAACATGGGGCTACTGGGTGGCCCCACGTTAGCAACTCCTCCGGCACAGCTGTGCTACCCCCAGCACCTCCACACAGGGTCTCTTCCATCCATACAGCAGCCCTGGCAGAGGACAAAAGGTGGAGGTGGCCTGGCTGCTCCAGAGGAGCTGCTGGCGAGGGGCCTCTTGGTGGCCCTACATTCTACTCTTTTCTCTACTGCGTTTCCCAGGATCGGCCTGACGTTCAGGCCTCTCCCACGCACTGCAGTGGGGAAAGGAGAGAATGAGAGCAGCTCCTCTAGCACAGCTGTATTGCCCCTGGTGCTGTCCTATGGCGGAGGTGTAGTATGGAGCTTAGACATGGCTACATGGAAGGGCTGGGGTGATAGAACAGAGCTGAAGGAGCTGCTGACATGTTTTTCCTTTTGCCGCTAGTCTGTGGCACAGCAGGAGAGACAGAGCCCTCTTCTGGTAAGGTGGTGGATCATGGGGTAGGAAGAGGAAGAGCATAGGGGACCTGGGCTGGGGGCAGGGAAGAGTCAAGTAGAGAGTCATGTGAGGAGGCCCCCATTAGCTGCTGCCCCTCTTCCTATTCCCCATATTGGTAAGAAATGGATTCCATTTGCACCATTGCCACAAATACAACACAGCAAACTGTTCCACAGAACATGAGTCAAACACCAATGTAAGCACACGTGATGAAACAGATTCTGGGGCACCACAGCAGTTCAGCTAGCATGCTAAAATGAATATAAACATTAATGAATTTACCCTGTGAGGTATATAATCTCCACTTGGAAAGAGGGGAATTTAGGTACAGAAAGCTTAAAGCCCTGGTTTTACAGAGTGCTCAGTACCCACAACATCAGCTGAAGACATTGGAAGCATTGGGTGCTCAGCACTTACATACAACAAACCTCAAGCAACTTGCCCAAGGCAGGCCCACTGACCGGGGGGAGACAAAGGGGACAGCTGCCTTGGAGCCCAGCAATTCTAAAGAGCCCAGCTGCGAAGCCCTGGGCCCTTTAAATCGTCGGCTGAGCACCACATGTTGTGCTCCAGGTGTCACTGAGGAATGGCTGGCCCCAAACCCATGTTTTCCACCCAAGACCCTGCCCCTTCCAGGAGCACGGAGTCAGCTCCACCACACCTTTCCTAGGGGTTCCCCTGGCTGATGGTCATAGAGAAGGCAGAACCTTGCTTTGAATGCAGATCTCCTGAGTTCCAATCAAGTGTAAACCTTCCTCGACAAGGCCTAAATTAAGTATGAATTTACTTAAGGTTCAAGGAGAGACACAGGCCAAAATTAAGCCACTCAAAATGTGTAAGCATCTATTTTGAGTTAGTGCTCTAATTAAGATTTGTAGTGCTTGTTTGTTTTTTCCCCTAGTTCTGACCTGTGCAATTGTAATCACATATAGTCAGAGGTTTCAGTATCCATTCTGACAAATCTATTTTACAAAGCCATACGGTGGAAATAATAGCTCAATTTCACCTTTAGTTTGAATATAGTGTTCTTCTCTTTCATTTAGCCTCTTGTACCATGAGGTGCAAAGGGTGTCCACAACTTTCCACCTTTTATTTTGACCTTGTGCTGCTCTGTTCAGACCGCTGAATGTAATGTTGGTGTATTAAACTTTTTTTCCGTTGTTCTGCATAATGTTTTCCTAGATCATCCTCTTTTATTCTCCTGGTGACGTCCATCTTATTACTTATCATGGAAGTTGTGTTGGTGGCATTCTTAAAGCATGTTCTGAGTGTGTCCATCTTCTTCTTACCATCTGTAATTATTTAGTTTGGTTGGCTTTAGTTAGAATTTTTGATGATGCAAGAAATTCTTTCCCTTGTATTCTGAAGCTCTTCCCTAGGCTTTTACTTCGGAATGCATTACATTTCTTAACAGTTTCAGTTGTAGATTTCCATGATTCTGCTTCAGAAAGGAGAGACATAATGCTGATATTAAAAAATTGTATTTTGGTATCTGTGCCAGTCATGCTACTTTTCCAAATATTTTCAAGCTAGTATTTTTCCATCTACTCTGATGGATACTTTTGGGACATTGATAGCTGTATATTTTGTCTTCCCCTTGTTGATAAACAAGTCAGCTGGATTTGCTTTCTCTTCTACAAGTTGGGACTGCTCTTAAATTACAAGATGTGTTAAACTGAACAGAACAATGTCATTAGAAAAAAATGAGGACATTAAACTGTGCTTTATCATTTATCCCTAACATTAATTAGTCCATGACATAGTGCAAGACCAGTGTAACGATAGTGGGGACAATGAACCTTTGCCTTACTCCATTTATGATGCCAACAAATCGGCATTCCCAGTGCTATTATGTCATTCTTGGTGTATTGCGAACACAATTTCCAGGACTTAATCAAAACAGAATGGCTTTTTTCAAAAATACTTAATAAATATGTTTCTCACTTTCCCTCTCACTACCTGTTTGAAAGTTTCCTTCATTTTTGTTGATGTGTCTACCACATCTTTTACTTTTCATAAAAGAAAGGAACATAAAAACATAGCTCATCTTATTGTCTCCTAGCTATGGACTAAAAATAAAAGCTTCAGAAAGATAGCCATCGTCTTCCCCTAAATAAAGGCATATACTTCATCATCCCTTTTATTTTTTGGTGTGGAATAAGGATGGCAAAACAGAGCTGGGTGAAATATATGTTTTCCTCTTCTAAGCCAGTAGAACCAAGAAAAAATATACACTATACTCATGCACATGGTATTTTCCCCTAACTTAAGCACACATATAAGGGAATATACCAAGCTACTTTATTTGCTGCTACAGAGAAGTCAGACTAAAAAATACAGGCTGTAAAAAGTATAGAAAAGGATTATTAAAGAAAAAAGGTAATAGCTTATTGGTATTGGTGTTATCTGTTATGAAGAATGCCCTAGAAAAATGAATTTTCTGGCATTGAGAAGCCCTGAGTGTATTAGCAATTCTATTTTCACACTTTTCTGAATCATGCTCAAATCAGGCCCAATTGTTATTAAACACCTTTTTAAAAAAAATCATATGCTATCAGTCCCATTACACAAAGCAGCATAATATTTTACTAGACAATTTCCACTAACACAACTCTGGGGAAGAGAATGACACAAACAAGTTAATGAGGTTTAAACTAATTATGAAGTGACAATATTATTACTGATCATAAGATAATGAGTGGAAAAGTCATGTTCTCCTAAATGCTTGCCTTAGCCTTGTGACAAATAGCTCCCAGATGATATAATGGTGACTTTTTCTCAGAGGTTACCTGTGTAGAGCAGTATCTCTAAAACAGCACTAAAGATTGGTAAAAAGGGTAGAGAGAGGAAAAATGGAAACTCTTGACAGCTAGGGTAGGGGTGGACAATAATTTTTGACCCGGGGGTGGGGGCGGGGGAGTGGTGGGGCTTCCATGGGCCAGATCAACTCTCTTAGCAGGCTGGATCTGGCCCGTGGAGGCCCTTTTGCCCACCCCTGAGCTAGGAGCTGTTACAAATTATATCCCCATCCTGTAAAAATGTTGGCATGGGTTTCTCTTTTTGATTTAACGATGCATCTATCCATGCGGGATTGGGGCTTCAATGTAGGAATGTAAAATCCCCAATTAATCAGTTAAATGATACATTTAACTGGTTAGCTTCTTAACCAGGAACCTTCGGGTGAGTGGATGGAGATGCTGCTCCAGCCCAGTTGGGCTGCTCCAGGCCGGCAGGGCTGAGCCCACCATGAGCGGGGACTGTTCCGGCTGAACAGCATGACACAGTGGGGTGGACAGGCTGTTCCAGCCTGGCAGGGCCACTGGTTAATCAGTGACCGGTAAGCATCACCTGGTACCACAACAAAATGACCATTTACAAAGACATTTAAATGTGTAGCTATATATAGTTGAATGAGATCCACAGTACACAATAGTATTTATTTGGCGGGGGGGGGGGGAGGGGGAGAGAGGTTGTGTGACCTGTTCAGCTCTACTATAATAACTGGTTACACTACCATATGGAGTATTCTCTAAGTGAAATTATCTTAATTGAGCCTATTTTAATGGAATGATGTAGTTAGAATATATCTCTTCTGTCTCCCCCTCCATAATTCAAATTTGAAAGCATTTAAATAAAAATGCAATTTAAAACAAAGCCATTAAGAGGTAAACACTATATTTTTATGTTTAAAAGCCTCCAATTTAAATCTCTGAGTAGCAAATTGGTAGGCTTCATCAGATTATTCTTTGCAAAAAATGTCCTCTCTGTCTTTTATTAATGTAAATTCTGAACACGTAACTTAAAGAAAATATTTTATATTTTACCCCAGGAAGACTCATTTTGTGTAGGGTGTATTTCCTTTAATTCTATTTTGTCCTTTCCTGATTTCAATGAAAAGAAGAATATGGAGAATTTAAAACAAATACCCATTGTGATTTCTTATCTAAGTGCATCAGACACTCAATAACATTTTGTGTAGCTAGCATACATCTGAACAGCTATCATATGAGATCAATGCTTATTTACAAGGGCCGTGTGACTGGTGGATTTGTTGGCCAGAATACATCTCCCATTTCCATTGTATGCAACTATGCTGTCCTAATTGTTGGCATTTTAGTGTATGAGGATGGATACTGCCAGAGGAAGAAACAGTACTTCAATAATATGGAGTAGATCTAAAATAGATGCATGTTCCTTGGGATAGAGGTAATAGGAGTCCTGTAGTAAGACGTTATTTGTTTATCCCAATACATGTCTATGGCTGCCTTTTGTATGATATTTAAACAATTCATAAACTGTTATCACTTAAGCATTAAGTATGGGGCCCAGAGAGGGTGAGTAACTTGCCCAGTGTCATCCAGCAATATGTAGCCAGAAATAGAACCCGTCTCTGATTCTAGTGTTTTAACTACAAGGCAAGCCTTCCCCATAACTTCAGGATTATGATCTGTAAGAAAAAAAAATTCAAGGAAAACCTGATTTAGCCACTTATTAGGAGATGGAGGGGACGCCAAAAAGACTTTGTAACCAGAGCCTAATATTTGCAGTGGAATATGTTGCTTTTTTTCGTTAGCGCTTTTTTCTTCTGTGGGAAATTGTCTCTTTTACAAGTATGAATGCATATCAGAGCAACTGCTTTGGAACATGTACTAAAGCTGTACTGACTTTCCAAAGATTTGCTATACAGAGATGCACTTGCTGTTGAACTATGATTTGAATAGTCCTGGAGAGCACCTGGAACATGTTTTAAGTTCATCTTTGCATCTCTTCTGAGTACACATTTAGAAAAATGTACACTATTAAATAAGGGCAGAGTAATCTGCTTTCATTATCTCTATATTTATTGTCTTTCCGTACTGAGATGGTGATGTTTCTCTTTGTCATGAAAGGTTTCAGAAGGTTGAAAAAGCTACCAGAGGAGAAGCTGTTCTGGATTTGATTTTAACAAATAGGGAGGAACTAGTTGAGAACTTGAAAGTGGAAGACAGTTTGGGGGACAGTGATCATGAAATAATAGAGTTCATGATCTTAACAAAACGTAGAAGGGAGACCAGCACAATTGAGGTAATGGATTTCAGGAAAGCAGATTTTGATAAGCTCAGAGAACTTGTAGGTAAAGTCCCATGGGAAGCAAGACTGAAAGGGAAAAACAACTGAGGAGAGTTGGAAGTATGTCAAAGGGACGTTGTTAAGGGCCCAAAAGCAAACAATTCCGCTGTGTAGGAAAGATAGAAAATATGGCAAAAGACCAGCTTGGCTTAACAAGGAGATCTTGCATGATCTCAAAATAAAAAAGGAGTCCTATAAAAAATGGAAACTAGGACAAATAACAAAGGATGAATATAGGCAAGCAACACGGGAATGCAGGGGCAAGATTAGAAAGGCAAAGGCACAAAATGAGATCAAACTAGCTACAGGCATAAAGGGAAACAAGAAGACCTTTTATAAATACATTAGAAGCAAGAGGAAGACCAAGGACAGGGTAGGCCCACTGCTCAGTGAAGAGGGAGAAGCAGTAACAGGAAACTTGGAAATGGTGAAGATGCTCAATGACTTCTTTGTTTCGGTCTTCACCGAGAAGTCTAGAGGTGTGCCTAACGTAGTGAATACAAGCAGAGAGAGGGTAAGTTTAGAAGATAGGATACACAAAGAACAAGTTAAACATCACTTAAGAAAGTTAGATGTCAGCAAGTCAGCAGGTCCTGATGAAATGCATCCCAGAATACTCAAGGAGCTGATAGAGGAAGTATCTGAGCCTTTAGCTATGATCTTTGAAAAATCATGGAAGACAGGGGAGATTCCAGAAGACTGGAAAAGGGCAAATATTGTGCCCATCTATAAAAAGGGGAATTAGAACAACCCAGGAAACTACAGACCGGTCAGTTTAACGTCTGTCCCAGGGAAGATAATGGAGCAGGTAATTAAGGAAATCATATGCAAACACTTGGAAGGTAATAAAGTGATAGGGAATAGCCAGCATGGGTTTGTGAAGAACAAGTCATGCCAAACTAATCTGATAGCTTTCTTTGATAGGATAACGAGCCTTGTGGATAAAGGAGAAGCGGTGGATGTCATATACTTAGACTTTAGTAAGGCATTTGATACGGTCTCGCATGATATTCTTATTGATAAACTAGGCAAATATAACTTAGATAGGGCCACGATAAGGTGGGTGCATAATTGGCTGGATAACCGTAGTCAGAGAGTTGTTGTTAACGGTGCTAAATCCTGTTGGAAAGGGATAACAAGTGGAGTTCCGCAAGGGTCTGTTTTGGGACCCGTACTGTTCAATATCTTCATCAATGATGTAGATATTGGGATAGAGAGTACGCTTATTAAGTTTGCTGATGATACCAAACTGGGTGGGGTTGCAACTTCTTTGGAGGATAGGGACATAATTCAAAATGACCTTAGCAAGTTAGAGAAATGGTCAGAGGTAAACAGGATGAGCTTTAATAAAGAGAAATGCTAAGTGTTCCACTTAGGAAGGAACAATCCGTTCCATACATACATGGCGGAAAGCGATCTAGGGGTCATAGTGGACCACAAGTTGAATATGAGTCAACAGTGTGATGCTGTTGCATAAAAAGCAAATATGATTCTAGGTTGTATCAACAGGTGTGTTGTAAGCAAAACTCATGAAGTCATTCTGCCGCTCTACTCTGCACTAGTTAGGCCTCAGCTGGAGTACTGTGTCCAGTTCTGGGCGCCACATTTCAAGAAAGATGTGGAGAAATTGGAAAGGGTACAGAGAAGAGCGACAAGAATGATTAAAGGTCTAGAGAACATGACCTATGAAGCCAGGCTTCATGAACTGGGCTTGTTTAGTTTGGAAAAAAGAAGATTAAGGGAGGACATGATAGTGGTTTTCAAATATCTAAAAGGGTGTCACAAGGAGGAAGGAGAAAATGTGTTCTTCTTGGTTTCTGAGGACAGGACAAGGAGTAATGGGCTTAAAGTGCAGCAAGAGAGGTTTAGATTGGACATTAGGAAAAAATTCCTAACTGTCAGGGTGGTCAAATATTGGAATAAATTGCCAAGGGAGGTGGTGGAATCTCCCTCTCTGGAGATATTTAAGAACAGATAGACATCTGTCAGGGATGGTGTAGACGGAGCTTGGTCCTGCCTTGAGACCGGGGGGACTGGACTCGATGACCTCTCGAGGTCCCTTCCAGTCCTATGATTCTGTGATTCTATGATTCTATACAAGTGGATTAATAACGAATGAAATGTCTGTCAAGATATATGTTTGACAAAGACATACTAAATAAGTTGTCTTTTTTCCTTAGATCCCTTTCAGTTACCCGCCAAAAATGAGCCTGCAAAAGAACAGACAGTTCAACCAGCTATAGCACGGAAACCTACTGTGATCAGAATCCCATCTAAACTAGGGAAATGTAAGTTCTTCATATTTTTATTTCTTATCTGAAGTTTTCAGAGAAACTTCAAAAAGAAATAATTTTATCAAAGTTTGCTATTGAAATTCTGAATTACTTATAGCTATTTTTGTTAATGGCTAGAAAAATCTTAGCCAAAATAATTTAATCTCTGTCATTATTAAACAGCATGTTATGTTTCCATTTTTGTAGAAAACTGTAATTAAAGATTAGTTTAATACAAAGGTGCTAAGTTTGTTTTACCACCAAACATAGACACTTAAATATAAGCTAGCACTGAGTAACTCTTACAAAGCTAGAAAGCTGCACAAGGAGAGGCATTAGAGGTGTTGGTGTTGAAATTTTCAATTTATTAAGTACTTTTTGCATGTTGCCAAGATATAGATTTAGTAAACAACACATTTTCATCCTGGTGTTCGTTCCCCAAAAGAGAGGTATCATCACATCCCTAGTAGCTGGGCCCAAAAGTACAAGCAAAACCCACATTCCTCTACACTGTGTCAAATTTTTAGTAGTAGGGTGGCCTGGTTTTAGCTTCTCTTAAATATTTACATCACTATTTCCAGAAGAATGTTTACTTTTTCAGTGAAATTCTATGTTTTTTTATATAAGAAATACCGTGGAAATAGAAAAATACAGGGGAAAGTTTTTAAAAACTCAAAATACATAATAACCTTTTTGGTTTGCACAGTTATGTACTCTCAACTGTAAGAGCCTGCCTAATGAAGGCAGATAGATGTGTTCCACGTTTCCAGTGTGATTCTCAGGTCTTAGTGTCAAGACAAATTTGTTTTCCCCTTTAGCTGAAAGACAAACAATACAGTCTCTTGCTGCTCTCTAGTGGTAACTAAACTGCCCTCCAGGGTCTGTCAGTCATGCTCTGTCAGTGGGTGTAGTGAGGTGAACATCCACTCAGTAAGAGACTAGTGCTGGGAAAGAACTGGGAGGAAAGTGTGGTTCCCAGTAAGCAGGGTGGCCTATGAGGCTGTTCAGATCCCAGAGCAGAACCAACTATCCCTATTTATCAAATGTGAACTCTGCAAAAACTAAGGCTACGTCCATACTGAGAGCTAGGGATGTGATCCTCTGTTCATGTGCATGCATGTCTGTGAGCTCTCACTGAGATAGTACAAATACAAGTAGTAGTGTAGCTGTTGTAGCAATAGCAGAGGCATGGCTTAGCCATGCTTAGTACACACCTTCCTGAAAACAGTGATACACGCTTTACTTGGCTAAGCTGTACTTCCGCTGCCACTACCCATGCTACTGTGCTTGTCCCACTATTTATATTCAATGAGAGCTAACATAAATATTAACATGTGAGCTATGCTTCTCCCACCTACCCAGCTCCTGATGTAGATGTAACCTTTGAGTCATAAAGATTATGGTCAAAAGGGACCACCAGATCATCCATTCTGAACAGGCTACCAATGTCACCCCTCTGCCAAGCCCAATATCTAAAGAATTACAGCCTTTAGGAGACTAAGCTGTTATGTGCCAAAGGCAAAAAGCAGGAGGGACTGAGGTGCATCCCTACTTGAGGCCCTTGCACTGTCAGGGAATTGATATAGTGAGATAATATCAAGATTCATAGACCCATACAACACTAGGACTGGAAGGGACCTGGAGAGGTCATCGAGTCAAGTCCCCTGCCCTCATGGCAGGACCAAATACCGTCTAGACAATCCCTGATAGACATTTATCTAACCTACTCTTAAATATCTCCACAACCTCCCTAGGCAATTTATTCCAGTGTTTGACTACCCTGACAGTTAGGAACTTTTTCCTAATGTCCAACCTAAACCTCCCTTGCTGCAGTTTAAGCCCATTGCTTCTTGTTCTATCCCCAGAGGCCAAGATGAACAAGTTTTCTCCCTCCTCCTTATGACACCCTTTTAGATATCTGAAAACTGCTATCATGTCCCCCCTCAATCTTCTCTTTTCTAAACTCAACAAACCTAATTCCTGTAGCCTTCCCTCATAGGTCATGTTCTCTAGACCTTTAATCATTCTCATTGCCCTTCTCTGGACCCTCTCCAATTTCTCCACATCTTTCTTGAAATGCGGTGCCCAAAACTGAACACAATACTCCAACTGAAGCCTAACCAGCGCAGAGTAGAGCGGAAGAATGACTTCTCGTGTCTTGCTCACAACACACCTGTTAATGCATCCCAGAATCATGTTTGCTTTTTTTGCAACAGCATCACACTGCTGACTCATATACAACTTGTGGTCCACTATAACCCCTAGATCTCTTTCTGCTGTACTCCTTCCCAGACCGTCGCTTTCCATTCTGTATGTATGAAACTGATTGTTCCTTCCTAAGTGGAGTACTTTGAATTTGTCTTTATTAAACTTCATCCTATTTACCTCAGCCCATTTCTCCAATTTGTCCAGGTCATTTTGAATTATTAACCTGGCAAGTGACCTGTGCCCACATGCTGCAGAGGAAGGGGTTTGTCTTTCCCCTCCTTGTACCCCTTCAGGATCCTTATCAGTCTGACCTGAGGAAAAAAAAATTCCTTCCTGACCTCACATATGGTAGTTGGTTTAGACTCTGAGCATGTTAACTAGAACCAGCCAGCCATGCCACCACAAGAGAGAATTCTCTGCGTCATCTCAAAGCACACTTCTTTCAGTGATCCATCTCCAGCTGCAGCCATCCCTCACACTTCAGAAGGAGGAGACAAAAAAATCCAAACAACAAACAAAACCACCCTAGGCTATCATGGGTTTCAGTCTGACTCATCTATTGCTGCACAAAAGCCTTGTGGTCATGAGGGGATTGAACTGGGAGAGCCCTATCTGCAGAAGTGATCAGGCAGCAGTGATTCAAGAAGACCTCAGCTCCACTTGCTGTGGGGGAGATAGCGTCTGTTGGGAGCCAACATAACACAATAAGTGAACAGCTCTGTCAAAAAAAAAGGGGGGGGGGGGAGGAAAGGGCTGGTGCCTATAAGCTTAATGATTCAGCACCACAGCAACTCCCAGTCTTTGAGCTTTTGTGAAGATCTAGTTGGGAGTTAAAACTGCTCCCCCCTAAAATGTAAAATCTGAGAAGAAACAGAAGTGAAAACATCACCTGTCTTCTGATGTTTAAACTCTTAGAGTTGGCAATATTGTTTATGGAAGGGATGTGCAGGAAAACTAGGCTATCTGTATCAGTATCGGGATTTCAAAGAGGTGTGTAAAAATAAATCTCTAATGCTCTTTTAAATCACTGAGGGTATGTCTACACTACAGTGCTAATTTGAACTAACTTAGTTCGAATTAGTTAATTCAAACTAAGCTAATTCGAACAAACGCATCTAGAACTAAAAACTAGTTCGAATTAGCGTTTTGCTAATTCGAACTAGCGCGTCCTCATTAAGTGGACCCTGAAGCGGGGTTAAGGATGGCCGGAAGCAGTGCTGGCAGGGCATCAGAGGAGGACTTAGAGCAGTGGTCCCCAACCTTTTCAGGATGGCAGGCGCCAGGGGGCATGGCCGTTCGCCCGCCAGGCACCAGGGTGCGGGGACACTTGCCCGCCCGGGGGCGGCCCCCCCCAGCCGCATGCCCGGGGGCGGGGCCCCCTCCATAGCCGCGCGCCCGGGGAAGGCGCCCCCTGGCAAGTGCCGCACGCCCGGCGCCCCCCCCCATAAGCGCCGCGTGCCCGGCGCCCCCCCTCCCCCCGTAAGCGCCGTGCGCCTGGCGCCCACCTTCCCCCCGTAAGCGCCGCGGGGCCGGGGCCGGCGCTCCCCCCCGTAAGCGCCGCGGGGCCGGGGCACGCGCGGCGCCAGAGCCGGCAAGGGTACGCGCGGCGTCCCCGGGGCCGGGACCGGCCATGCGCCCGGGGCTGGCACCTGCCAGCCCAGATTGCTCCGCAGGCGCATGTAAAGAGCCCGGCGGGCGCCATGGCGCCCGCGGGCACCGGGTTGAGGACCACGGACTTAGAGCATGGAGATGCTGTCTCAGGCTAGCCGAGGGCTGTGCTTAAAGGGTCCCGACCCCCACCCCAGACAGACAGTTCTCAGGGGTGCCCCGCTTGCAAAGCAGTCCTGGCTTGGAGTGCCCTGAGTGCCCACACTGGGCATATCACAGCACTCGGTCATCAGCCCGGCTGTACTTGCCACAGGCTGCCATCTGGGGAGAGCGGGCAATTGGGGGCTGCAGGAGAGCTTCCACCCCCAGAAGCCTGCAGAGCCAGCCCAGTCCTCCCCGTCGGGGGCTCGTACCCCATTCCTCCCTCACCTTGTTCCACTTATCCTTCTCTAGCCCCTCTTCTTGATGTACAAAATAAAGATAACGTGTCTTCCAAAATGGAATCTGTCTTTATTGAACAAAACTGGGGGAGACTGGGAAAAGGAGGTGGGAGAGGGGAAGAGAGAGGCTGGGAGAGGGGAGGGCAACTAACATGATCAGGGGTTGGGAACAGGTCCCATATGAAGAGAGGCTAAAGAGACTGGGACTTTTCAGCTTAGAAAAGAGGAGACGGAGGGGGTACAGGAAGAGGTCTCTAAAAGCAAGAGTTAGGTGGAGACGGTGCTACAGAAAAGTTCTTCGTTAGTTCCCATAATAGAAGGAGTAGAGGACACCAAAGGAAAGGAATGGGTAGCAGGCTTCAAACTAGTAACAGAAAGTTGTTCTTCACAAAGCAAAGAGTCAACCTGTGGAACTCCTTGCTGCAGGAGGCTGTGAAGGCTAGAACTGGAACAGAGTTTAAAGGGAAGTGAGATCAAGTCATGGAGGTTGGGTCCATGGAGTGGTATTAGCCAGGGGGTAGGAGTGGTGTCCCTGCCCAAGGTTTGTGGAAGGCTGGAGAGGGATGGCACGAGACAAATGGCTTGGTCACTGTCTTCGGTCCATCCCCTCCAGGGTCCCTAGGGTTGGCCGCTGTCGGCAGACAGGCTACTGGGCTAGATGGACCTTTGGTCTGACCCAGGTTGGCCATTGTAAGCTCAGGGCTCAGGGTCGGGGGTCTCAGTGGACCCCCTTGATTCTCTTGCACACCTGCTCCTGGGTGGCCAGGCTGGCAGCTATCCTGCCCAAGCCGGCCACTTTCCTGTGCCTAGTGCGGAGATCGTGGACGAGGTCCACAATGTCCGCACTAGCCCAGGCGGGTGCCCACTTCTTGCGGTCCCAGGCAAGCTTCCGGGAGCCGCCAGCCTGGTCCCGGGAAGAGGGGGGAGGGATGGGGGGCATCGGGTGGCTGGCTCAATCCGTGCCAGGTGCAGGGTCTGCTGGCTGGGTGCTGGCAGGCTTGCACCTGGCACGGGCACCGTAGCCAGCCCGTGCCCCTTTAAGGGGTCCGGGGCCGGGAGGGGGGCATACGAGTTTCCCTGGTGTTGGCCAGAGTGGCCACCAGGGATACCTGGGGAGGGCTAGCCTCCCACTAGTTCGAATTAAGGGGCTACACACCCCTTAATTCGAACTAGCTAGTTCGAACTAGGCTTAATCCTCGTGGAATGAGGATTACCTAGTTCAAACTAAGCGCTCCGCTAGTTCGAATTAAATTCGAACTAACGGAGCGCTAGTGTAGCGCCTATGAAAGTTAGTTCGAACTAACGTCTGTTAGTTCGAACTAACTTTGTAGTGTAGACATACCCTGAGGTATGTTAAGAAGAGATTTTTGTCTCTTAAGTTAAGCCTTTCTTTACTTCCCATCACACTGGCTTAGATCACCAAGAAAGCTTTATTATCTTTGCTCGGTCTCCAAGTACTTAGTGTCTAAGGATGGATTCGTCTTTAGGTTTATTTGTTTTTTAATTCCAATCGAGACTTTTGGGTCACTTGAGATACAATTAAATGTTCTATGCTAAATAAAAGAACCCTACATTCTCTCCTGAAATCTCCCTTCACACAATGTGTGGCTAATTCATAAGATAAAACTCTAGGTCTCCACTTGGCTGATAATGCCTCACTTGGTCTTTTTAAAAATGTTTAAATATTTAGGCTAAGCTGACAAAGCTTTTTTATATGGTTCTGAGCATGGGTAGAAAGCCAATGGGTTTAAAGAAGTGCCTCGGACTTTGTTGTGTCCATCAGCTGAATACACAAATACCATGAAAAATGTCCCAGTCTGTACTGATGCATTATGGCAGTGTTTCTTTAAACTTTTTAAGACAGAGGAACACCAAACAATAATTTGTTTTATGGGGAACACCAAGGATTTTTTTTGTTCGGGGGGGGGAGGGAAGCCCCCAGGGAAAAGTTAAGCCCCCCCCCAAAAAGGGCCCCTTTGAGCAAAATAAATAAATAAATTTAAAGGGCGACCATTTTTAATTCTGTTCTCTCCGCGGCACACCGGTGTGCCATGGAACACACTTTAAGAAATGCTGCATTACAGATTAGCAGATTTCAATCAAAGTGTGCATTTAAAGCCAATGGCATAGAATCCTTAAATCCTTTTTAGTGGCTTTTACTGATGGACTAGAGATGAACCTCTCCATCTTGTAATAGCAGGAACCATACCATACCTCTTTTCTTCTGCTCTCTCATACCTACCACACTAGACTCCCTCCAGACTTAAATTGCAGAGGAAAAAGTCAGTGCCCTTAGATTTAAAGGAAGATTGGATACATAACAAGGGAAGCGCTCCTACAGTGTTCCTCAAAATGGGGAAGTTTCCTATGCACCTTGTTAGTATTTTTCAGTGTTCCTCCTCATATCTTACCTGTACATGCTAAGGGAGTTGTCAGGCCTGCTGAGTGGGGGGAAGATGGACTGAGAAGGGGAAGAAGGCAATTGCCGTAGGGCCTGGGGATTCAAAAAGGCTCAGCTTCTGCCACCACCGCCATTGGAGCAGGGATGGTCAGAACCACGGGCCCTTTAAATCGCTGTTGGAGTGCCATGCAGCATGCTCCAGTTGGCTCTCAGGGCTGTGGGGGGGGGACGGGGGGCAGCGCAGTATGCTCTGGACAACCCTGTGGGCTGGCTGGCCCCCTGCCTACCCCTTCCACTCTTTCCAGGAGCACAGAGATGATGCTCCCTCCCCCTACCTTGCCCATGGGCCCAACAAGTCTGTTGGCCCCCTAGGAGTCGTGTTTGCAAAGAAGTGTTGGGGGATTCATTTTGATTGTTAATATCTATCTTTTTATACTCCTTTTTGGTCCCTACAAAGAACTCATCAGATTTACAATTTAATACTTTTCCAGCTTTAAATGACGTTCCACATATCCCTCCACCCCTTCCAGCTGAAAAACCCATTGGGAACACCTCTGGGGTTGTTGCTGGAAAGCCCAGCAATGCCAGACAAACAAGAAAAGAAGTAAGTTCTATCTGTATTACATCTTTTGGTTAGCAAAGCAAACAATCTGTGACAAATTGCTCATTGTGAAGTAAGTAATTTGAGGGTTGGGGATGTTACTCACAATGATAAGGCATTTCCTAAGTTTTTCTTCCCTATTTTATTTTTTAATCAGTCTAAATCATTCAGATTGTTGTCAGTTCTGGAAAACACATGGTTGATTTAGATTTACACTTTGTTATGCTTTGATCGTGTTTATCTTCTGTTTTCTATACTTTTGCAGTTGCAGTCATGCTCCCTGCAGTAAGCTTTCAAAGTCTTGCAGCAGACTTTAAACTGATAGGATTGATATGGCCAAATTCTTACACCCCCCTTTGAAAATGTATCTCCTGTCTTCACACAGGAGGCATATCTCTGTCTGTATGCCACTCTGAGGAATAAAATTGCTTCCAAAGAAAAAGGGGAACTTTGCAGCAGCTTTTGCTCACCTCTGGCTGCATTACACAGATGTTTTCCACTAAGTTATTCAGATCCTGAAAACCATAGTTTATTCTCAAATGAATCTTTTACTTTTCACTCTGGATCAGTGACGAACTAGAACAGGAAATACCAGTACATCCCACAAAGCTTGGAAATGGGGATTCTGCATACCTCATTTCAATCAGATTTATTTGAGGGAAAACTTTGAAAATGCTGGTAAAAATGCTTAAATCTAGAGTCTGGTGGCAAAAATGGAAAAGAAATCAGCTAATATAATGAGCAGAAAAGATATAAAAACAAAAGACCTGTATGGACACTTTGCCTGAATAAAAAACAGCAGACAGACAAGCCATCAAATTACAGATGTATTTTCAGCACTGAGTAATCTATCAAAGGATGTGAGTGAAAAATGTCTTCTCTTTTCCCTGCTATGATTCTCCTCTCGTGGTCATAGATGCAGAAGTTTCTCATCTGCTCTCCTTCTCTAACGCATCCACTTGCCTGAGGGTATATCTAGACTGTGGTGCTATTTCGGCTAAGGGTGTTAAGGACTAGTTGAGTCCCCTTCCCCATCCCCACTGCCTCTATCAGATAGAGGTAGAAAAGCGGGGGAAGAGGGAGTACTTCAGAGCGGCAGCGATAGGGTTGCCAAGTGTCCGGTATTGACCCAGACAGTTTGGTACTTTCACCTCCTATCCAGTAAAAAAATTAAGAAAATATTGGACACCTAAAATATCCAGTGTTTTCTGGGGGGTTTTCCCTGCCAGGAGGCGAAAATACCGGACACCTGGCAACCCTACACACACTTGGCAACTGGGCCCAGCGTCCCTCGCTCCCGGACCTCCTGCTTACCTAGGGTTGCCAGGTATCTGGTTTTCTACCGGACAGTCCGGTATTTGGGCCCTCTGTCCAGTAAAAAAAAATCCAGAAAATACTGGACATGTGCAATGTCTGGTATTTCCCGGTTTTCCGGCTGGGTGCCGGACGGAAGCCTGGTGAGGGCAGGGGGAGCGACTGAGAGGCAGGGTGCGATTGGCAGTGGGAGCCCTGGTTGTGTGTGAGGAGGGGGGGCAGCCCGGTCCATGCTCCTGCATGCTGGTCAAGCTCATGGTGGAGCTGCAGCCGGACTGACTCGCGCAGGACGGGAGTGCCTTGCAATCTGCACAGCCCATATCAGTCCTGCTCCCCGCCGGCTGATTCGCTCCCCTGTCCCCTCCGCCAGCTCTGTGTCACGCTGGCCAGTTCCTGCTCTGGATCTTCCCTGGCCAGTCCCTCTCCCTGCCCCACAACCCCCCTCCCTCCCCCGCCGCCACCAACTCTGCATCCCGCTGGCCGATTCCTGCTCTGGATCTTCCTCGGCCAGCCCCGCTGCACCCCCCACCAGCCCTGCTTCACCCCCCACCAGCCCTGCTTCTGGTGGCCAGTTCTTCTCTCCTCCTGAGCTCCCCCATCCAGCTCAGACCCCATTGGCCGCCACCCCTCCCGATATCCTGCGGCCAGCCCCATTCCATGCCCCCCCCCACCAACCAGCCCTGCTTCCCATCAGCCCCCCTATTTCCCCCCAGACAGCCCCATTTCCCCCCCCCCCATTAGCTCTGTTTCCCGTCCCCGCCCCTCCTGGCCAGTACCACTCACCTCCTGGCTAGTCCTCCCCTCCACCCCCCGCCCCATGAAGCATGTCCGGTATTTTTTTTTTTTTAATGACTACCTGGTAACCCTAGCAGTGATCCTATCCCTGTGATTACCACAGAGATTTAAACTGAAAAGCAACTTGCCTCCCCCCGCTTCAGCAATCCCCCTCCCCCAGCACCCAGCCTCCCTCACCCCCAGCCCTCATGCTTACCTGGTTCTGCAAGGCTGCTGGCACAAATTGGTCTTGGAGTCTTTTGGGGGGGGATTTTTTTTTTTTGCTCAACAACTTTGGTCCCCCCCCCTTTTTTTTTAACTTCAACAAAAAAATTTCTCAAAAATTTTCTCAAAATTTTTCAAAAAAAAAAATTTTTTCGGGGGGGGGGGTGTTCGGTATTTTTGTTTCAACCATCTGGCAACCCTATGCTTTCCTGGTTCTGCAGGGAAGCTGTATTCTGGCTTGATCAAGAAAACAAAATGGCCGCCCACAAAAAGCATAAAGATCAAGGGGAAGCAATGCCTTCCCAGGGTCTTAGTGCTCAACTGCTCCCCTGTTCCTATCCCTATCCTGACTGCATGCACTGAAAGGGGCCATTCTGTTTTAATGCTGTTTTATTTTTTAATATTTTTTGCTTAATAACTCTTGGAGTCCTTTTTTTTTCTTTTGCTCAACACCTTTGGTCTCTCCCCTTTTTTTTCCCCTCAACAGAATTTTTTCCCCGTTGGTGTTTTTTTTTTTTTTTTTTTGGCGGGGGGAGAAGGGAAGATGTTCGGTATTTTTGGTTAAACTATCTGGCAACCCTAGGCAGCATTGCATGGATCCCTAGGTCAGCTGGGAAATCCCGAGCTGACCCCGAGTTCCATGTGGCATTTCTGCTTAACCCAGAGTCAGCTGGGGAGTCCCCTGCTTACCCCAAGCTCCAAGAGGGCACCTCCGTTTTGAAATGCACAAGGGCCCTAACGAGGACTCTTTTGTGCATTTCAAAGCTGGCATGCCGCATGCAGTCCAGGGCCAGCCGGAAGTCCCACTGACTCCAGGCTCCACGCAGGCGCTTCTGCTTTGGAATGCACAAGAGCCTCTGGGCTCTTGTGAATTTCAAAGCGTGTGGAGCCTGGAGTCAGCAGGACTTCCTGCTGGCCCGGGCTGCACATGGAGTTCCAACTTTGAAATGCACAAGAGCCTGTGCTAGGGCTCTTATACATTTCTAAGGAGGAATACGGAAGTGCCTATTGACTAGTCAAATAGTCCATGGAAATTTCATCAACTACTCAACTCGTAAATTAATCGATATTTAACATCCTTAATTTTGGGATACATCCAGTATCCTGAAATAGCATTTTCTGCATCTTTACAGCATGCCCTTTATTTTGAAATGCTGTTGAAATAAAAGGCATGCTGTTCCGACATCCCGATAAACCTTGTTCCACAAGGATTAAGGGACTTGTTGGAATAGCAGTCTATTTCAAAATTTGGCTCTGTGTAGACAGCACCAGATTTCAGAATAGATGATCTCAAAATAAGCTGGAAATAAACTATTTATTTTGCGTAGCTCAAATTGTGTAGCTTATTTCACACTAGCGCTGCAGTGTAGACGCACTGTGAGTGACCCCATTCTAACTCCTGATCTCCCTCCTGCCTACTCTCATCCCCTCAATCCTGCTAGTGCAGGTTTTTTCTACATTGTCCGATCTACTACTTATATATCCACCGTGATGGTGCTTCTGCCACATTTTTTTGCGAGAGAGTTATTATCCCTCAGTCTTAGGATTATAATATTTACAATTTTCCCAATAGTCAGCCTCAAATTTCCCTTTTAAAATTCATCCCAGGGCTTTTCTTATTATCCCCTTGTACAGTATTGCCCTAAAAAGTTCCTATTGGTAAACTCCTTTTGGCTTCTGATTTGAAGTTCTTCTCTGTCTAATATTATTTAAATAAGAAAATCATATTTTTAAATCGTAACACATCAGTGTCTCTTATCTGTCCTAAAATAGCATTTTTGTGTTCTTGTAGGAATCTGAACATTCAGATCAAACAGGTACTACTTGGACAGAACCTGTGCTGCCCCCTAGGTAAGAATTTCTAAATAACAATTTCAGGGGTCTGAGATTTTCTTAGTTGGGCAAGTATGCATATCTACTAAGGGTATATTATTAAGACAGTAGGATGTGTTAAGTTGTGGTTTTGATATAATCACCAATAATTAGGCATGCACCAGTGACCAACTAATGCACACCACTTTGTGGCTACTTGATATGGTGGAGAAAGGGAGCCCCCTAGAAGAATTGCAACTCAGCTCTTCTGGTATCGTTGACTGCCAGGGCAATCTATATTCTCTCAGATTTTGCCCCTTTATTGAAAATTGACAACAGATAGAGCTAGAGACCATCCTTTCTTCCACAGAAAAGATCATCAACAGCCATCTTCACTTGCTCCTGTGATTGGGCTTGGGCTGTGGGAGCAAAGAGGTGGTCTTTGCCCTTCTAAAAAATGTTGCTGAAGAGGAAAGGTGCCAGGTCAGTTGCCTATCTGAAGCTCTAGATGCCTTATATACAGTGTTATAGACTTTAAGTGGAACTTAAGCTCTTAAATCTCATAGGCACTTTTGACAATTTATATCTAGAACTTAATCAGGAAGCTTGGACATTGTCAGTGTACCGTTCTGTACAGAATAATCTCATTGCACAAAAGTGGCAAACGGTTCTATTATCCAATGATGCCTGTTAACCAAGGCAGGGTCTTGTCCCATCGCTTTAGCTGGGAGCATGACTGAGTTTGTATGATGGGATGTTTCAGGTAAGTGAGGTCCCAAGAAATGAGACAGACTGATTACCTAAGTCCCGGTAAATCAGCAATGCTCAGCGGGTCTTCTGCTCGAGCACCTCATTAAAAACACTTCAGCCCTTGGTGGCTTCAGACAAAGCTTTTTAATGATAGATGGCCTGGATGAAGTCCTACCTAACGGCCAACCATTCAGCTCCCTGGTCCGCAGAATTTTAAATCTGCAGTCAAGGGACCCTACTGAGAATGCTTCCTTGATTATTCACTGTCTCTCTATTATCCAGAAGTTTCAGGTATTCTCAGAGAACTTCAAGTAATCCAGATTCTACAGTATTGTTCTTTGTTTCAATTATTTGCATTTCCCTATTGAATGCTGTCTGTCTGTCTCAGAGATTGCCGGGGGGAAAGAGAGGGGGGTGGGAGAGAGAGCTATATGATTGTTTTCAATGCACACTTCTTTTGGTGGTTCAATCAATCTTTAGGCCTGTGGGTGGAAAAATCATACCAGCTCGACTGCCTCCACCTAAAGGCATTCCTGGAAGGCCACCTCCACCAAAACACTCTGGAACCAAGATCTCTGCGCAAAAGGATGCTTTTTGCCGATCCTCGTCTGATATGACACTCCATAAAAGACATGATATGTTTGGAATGGGAGTCAAGAGAGCAAAGAGTCAAGTCTTAAAAAAACAAGACTCACCATTACCACCTCGACCTAAACCAGGGCACCCTCTCTACAATAAATACATGGTGAGACTAGACATAATGTACCTGGCTTTTGCATATAGGATAGAGGTGTTTCCAGTATAAAGTGCTTTATTACAAGGGAGGAGTCTATTGGTTTTCACCTTCAGTGTATATTCGTGCGTGCGTGTGTGTGTGTGTGTGTGTGTGTGTGTGTGTTAATATATATAAACACATTCTGCCACCTCGATCTTCTTCACAGCCTTTGGCTGTATTGTGAACCAGGGGTGCTAGGAGGAAATGGAAGCTACACTGAAGGCGGAGCAAGAACTAGAATCATAGAATACTAGGACTGGAAGGGACCTCGAGAGGTTATCGAGTCCAGTCCCCTGCCCTCATGGCAGGACCAAATACTGTCTAGACCATCCCTGATAGACATTTATCTAACCTACTCTTAAATATCTCCAGAGATGGACATTCCACAGCCTCCCTGAGCAATTTATTCCAGTGTTTTGACTACCCTGACAGTTAGGAACTTTTTCCTAATGTCCAACCTAAACCTCCCTTGCTGCAGTTTAAGCCCATTGCTTCTTGTTCTATCACCAGAGGCCAAGATGAACAAGTTTTCTCCCTCCTCCTTATGACACCCTTTTAGATATCTGAAAACTGCTATCATGTCCCCCCTCAATCTTCTCTTTTCTAAACTAAACAAACCTGATTCCTTCAGCCTTCCCTCATAGGTCATGTTCTCTAGACCTTGAATCATTCTCATTGCTCTTCTCTGGACCTTCTCCAATTTCTCCACATCTTTCTTGAAATGCGGTGCCCAGAACTGGATACAATACTCCAACTGAAGCCTAACCAGCGCAGAGTAGAGCGGAAGAATGACTTCTCGTGTCTTGCTCACAACATACTTGTTCATTCATCCCAGAATCATGTTTGCTTTTTTTGCAACAGCATCATACTGCTGACTCGTATTCAGCTTGTGGTCCACTATAACCCCTAGATCCCTTTCTGCCATACTCCCTCCTAGACAGTCGCTTCCCATTCTGTATGTGTGAAACTGATTGTTCCTTCCTAAGTGGAGTACTCTGCATTTGTCTTTATTAAACTTCATCCTATTTACCTCAGCCCATTTCTCCAATTTGTCCAGATCATTTTGAATTATGACCCTATCCTCCAGAGCAGTCACAACTCCTCCCAGCTTGGTATCATCTGCAAACTTAAGCGTACTTTCTATGCCAATATCTAAATTGTTGATGAAGATATTGAACAGAGCCGGTCCCAAAACAGACCCCTGCAGAACCCCACTTGTTATACCTTTCCAGCAGGATTGTGAACAATTAATAACTCCTCTCTAAGTACGATTATCCAGCCAGTTATGCACCCACCTTATAGATGCCCCATCTAAGTTGTAGTTGCCTAGTTTATTGATAAGAATATAATGCGAGACCGTATCAAACGCCGTACTAAAGTCTAGGTATACCACATCCACTGCTTCTCCCTTATCCACAAGACTCGTTATCCTATCAAAGAAAGCTATCAGATTGGTTTGACATGATTTATTTTTTACAAATCCATGCTGGTTGTTCCCTATCACCTTGCCACTTTCCAAGCATTTACAGATGATTTCCTTAATTACTTGCTCCATTATCTTCCCTGGCACAGAAGTTAAACTAACTGGTCTGTAGTTTCCTGGGTTGTTCTTATTTCCCTTTTTATAGATGGGCACTATATTTGCCCTTTTCCTGTCTTCTGGAATCTCTCCTGTCTCCCATGATTTTCCAAAGATGATAGCTAGAGGCCCACATACCTCCTCTATCAGCTCCTTGAGTATTCTAGCATGCATTTTATCAGGCCCTGGTGACTTGCAGGCATCTAGCTTTTCTAGGTGATTTTTAACATGTTCTTTTTTTTAATTTTATCTTCTAAACCCACCCCCCTTCCCACTAGCATTCACTATGTTAGACATTCCTTCAGACAGCTCGGTGAAGAACAAAACAAAGAAGTCATTAAGCCTCTCTGCCATATCTTCCCAACTAAGATAAGGGAAAGGCCTCTTGTTCTCTCTGATTGTATACCTCAGTGTTGCTTTCTGCCTCTGTGGGCCCCTGAGCAAGGTCAGGGGGCTGAGTGGGTGGGTGGGTGGCGGGGGAGGGTTCTATACTCCCACAGGGCAGAGCCAAGAGCAACCAGCCCCCAGCACTGTCCGGAGCATCACACACACTTTCCCCTTAGCTCTTAGTGTTGCCCATAGTGCATGGCACTCTGCTGGCAATTTAAAGGGCCTGGGACTTCAGCTGCCATTGGTGCTTCAACAGGGTTGAAGCAGCCCCTGCCTGCAGTGGGCCTGGGTGCCCCGCAGGCAGGGGCTGCTCTGACCAGGACGCCAGAGCAACCTCTGCCTGTGGTTGGCGGGGAGTGGGCACTCTAGCTGGGCTGGATCTGCTCCCCACTCCTCCCTCTTCCCCTATTCATCAGTTAAACAGTATGTTTAACCAGTTAGCTAGCCAATTAAATAGGATTTTACATCGCTACTTAATACCCATTATCTTTAGAAAATCTTTGAAAATCTCTCTATAAATTGTTGTCCAGTGGCCCAAATGCATAGGAGGGAAAGGTGGGAGTATATATATTACATTGCATCACTGTGTAGGTTTTTGTGTTCATGCAGTATGAATTTCAGGTGTTTGACATAGAGAGCTCATTTGATTTATGAATAATTTGTTTGGATTTTTGTTTAAGCTGTGCAGTATGAATTTCAGGTGTTTGACATAGAGAGCTCATTTGATTTATGAATAATTTGTTTGGATTTTTGTTTAAGCTGCCGGTGCCTCATGGAATTGCCAAGGAAGATTTCTCTCCTAGAAACCCTGGAGAACTTGGCTGTAAGGTAAAATAAACTTTCTTTCTCTTTTTCTCTTTCTTTTTCTGCGAGTACACACTAAATCATTAGTCTTTTTATTATGTTAAAGCATCAACTGATTTACGCTTGAAAAGTTACACTCTGAAATACGTAATATTGGTTTACTAAATCTCTTGGTTTCAAAAACTGTTACCGTACCTTAAAGCGTGGGGATGTTCTTGTGCTGCTGGAGCAGATTGACAACAATTACTTTAAGTGCCAAAAAGGAGAGGAAACTGGCAAAGTGCACTTGTCGCATATGAAGATAATCACCCACCTAAATGAGCGTCTGAAAAGCAAGCAAAAGGTAAACATTTAAGAATAAATCTTTTTCGATGGTAAACTCGTCTGTGCAGAGATTATGCTTGCTTTGCATTTGTACAGTTCTTACCATGTTTCAGAGCATGACAATAGTAAAATGATTAATAGTAAGAATAGCAACTCCAAGCTTTCAGCAGCACATGGATTTTATCAAATATGTGCATTTCTTATTTAATACATACTAAGAATACATTTATTTCCAGTACATTGTAATTCACATTGCTCAGTTTTAGTACTGGGGCTCCATCTAAACCAAAAGGGAACCAGATTGCTGGCATTTAACATTAAAAAGATCATAGAGCAGTTTTTAAACTAAGGGCTGAAGGAAAGGTGACAGGTGCGGAGGGGCACATTGATCGGACAGAGACGTCTCTTAGGGGAGGGTATATTCATTGAGGTTCTCTGTGTTCGAGTAAGGAGGAGATGATGGAAGATGATAAAATATGGGTAAATCTGATGAAAAACAATCAAATGAAAGAGACTAACACATCAGAAAATGGCAGACAGATAAATAGTGACAAATTTTTAAGTGCTTATACACAAATGCTACAAGTCTAAATAATAAAATGGGTGAAATAGAGTGTCTCGTTTTAAGGAGGATATTGATATAATAGACATCATGGAAACTTGGTGGAATGAGGATAATCACTGGCACAAAATATATCAGAAGGACAAAACAGATCATGCTGGTGGAGGAGTGGCACTATACGAGAGAGAAAATGTAGAATCAAATGAAGTGAAAATCTTAAATTAACCAAAATGTTCCATAGAATCTCTATGGATAGTAATTCCATGCTCTAATAATAAGTATATAGCAGTAGGGATATATTATCGGACATCATTTAAAAAATGAAAATTAAATCCCAAAAGGGAAATCATGCCTTAATAAAGGGGGTCAGCAAATGTGTGGACAAGGTTCCAGTGGATATAGTCTCTCACCAAAGAGAGATTAAAAAGACTGGGACTTTTCAGCTTAGAAAAGAGGAGACAAAGGGGGAATATGGGAGAGGTCTATAAAATCATGACAACTGTGGAAACAGTGAATAAAGAAAAGTTATTTACTTGTTCCCATAACTTAAGAACTAGGGGTTACCAAATGAAATTAATAGGTAGCAGGTATAAAACAAACAAAAAGAAGTTTTTCTTCACGCAGTACACAACCTGTGTAACTCCTTACCAGAGGATATTGCGAAGACCAGGAATTTAACAGGGTTCAAAAAAGAACTAGATAAATTCATGGAGGTTAGGTCCATCAGTGGCTGTTAGCCAGGATGGGTAGGAATGGATGACAGGAGAGGGATTACTTGATGATTTCCTGTTCTGTTCACTCCCTCTCCGGCATCTGGCATTGGACACTGTTGGAAGACAGGATAGTGGGCTAGATGGACCTTTGTCCGACTCAGTATGGCCATTCTTATGTTCTTATATACTTTGTGTATTGCACTGAAATAAATTCAGACAAAGCAATTCTTCATCAGCCAAGCATCTAGTTGAAATCATTCTACCTGTAGGTGGAAGATAGATGAATTTTTGTGATATTTCCCCAATACATTTACTCCAGTCCACTTGGAAAAGCCAGTTTCTCAACATTTTTGTCTTATCTGTTGAGATTGTGCTTTCTTACTCTGTTGCAATGTCTACTGCCATAGAAACTCCTCCCTACCCAATCGTACTCCTTGAAGGCATGCTCTCCACAACTTCTCTCTATGCACATTCCTCCAGCAATGTGCTGCTCCTTAACTAGTGAACCGCTGATGAGCTCGCTCTGATGAATCACAAGTGGCCTGAGCTTGCAGTCTACAGCGAGACCAATGTGTGAGGAATTGTACTACAAGGGTGGAGTATGACAGGGAGGATGTTTTGGAGTCAGCAGAAAAAATGTGGGATGCATTGCTGAAAGGGGAGAGTGGGGATACTCCACTCATGCACCAAGGAGGTTTGCCAGCTTTGAATGCTGGAGGTCAGATTGTCACAACTTTTGGCCTTAAATCTGTGATCTTTATAAATGATTTTTTTGACAACCCCCACTAATCAGGGTAGGGTTGATTTATTGTGGACTTAAGGGCAAACTTTAAAATGGTTGAGAGTGGTCGGTGTGGAAACACTCAATCACTCATGCTTCAGATTGGTGCAGTACAAGGAACCAAAGCACAACTGGTTGAATGTTGTGTTGAGAAAATAAGTCAGAACAACTTCTTCTGACTTTGACTAAAGCTCCTGTAAGTACTTAGCAAGAATATCATCTGACTACAGATATTTGACTTTACCATGCAGCTAGTCCCAGCTCAAAAGTCACCAGAAATTCAAAATGCATGAAAACATGTTGGCTGCCCTAGGAACCATACATATGTATGAGAGCTATATCAGCTGTCCACATATTTGGAGAATTATTTTTATATAAAATATTTTTATATAAAATAATTCTCCAAATATGTGGACATGGATATCTAATCTATACTAGGATTCATAATGTTGCTAAAATTTGTTCAGCTGAACCGATATTCACAACAATGAAAAAATTTTTAGGAACTTTTCCTGGTGTGGAAAGGGAACTAATTAATGTTATAATTCAACTCCAACTTAACACAATTTAAATGACGCAGTCATGTTCACGTGGAACATCACATGTATACAGAGTCTGCAAACTTAAACTGCAAATGTTAAAATTTAATATGTATGTTTAATTTTACATTGAATGTCGTGCTGAGCTGCAACCAAATCTTATAAGTAGAATAGCTTTATTTGCACTGCAGTATAGGAAAAACTTCTAGATGAACACTTAATGGACCATGTGTGTTACAGCCAGAAATTAAAAGGGGTAGGAGGCATAAGGGCCATTGAACAACAATGTTTGGCACTTCTGGACAGGGGAGCCAGCAGCTTCTGCAAGCACCTGGGCAAGGTGTGTGTGTGGGGGGAGGAGAGGGATTCTTTGGGTGGAAGGGGCAGAGCCAGAGTCCATCAGCTCTCTGAGCACCCAAAGCGCGGCATGTCCAACTCCCCAGCATTCAGAGATGCACATAACATGCTGTTTTGGGCTCCGGTGGCAATTTAAAGGCCCTGGGATTCCAGCCACTGCTGCGCTAACAGTGGTGGCATCACCATGCCCTGAAAGAACTGCCCTCTTCTCCCCTGCCCTCCCCCCATTGGCAGGCCTGCACCTGGAAGAAGGAAAATTTACGGAGTCATTATTATGACAGAAAAGAGATATAGGCATTTTAAGGGATATAAAGGAGATACTATTAAAATAACATGGCAACAGTCTCCAAATGGACATGCTGCAAAACTCAGAATTGTTGTAACACAGCCAGATAAAGGTAGCGGATATGAATATACTGCATCAGTTTTCTCCTTGTTTTAATTGGTTCTATGCCCTGTTACTGAATTCAATGGAATTACTTATTTAAACCAATATAAGCAAGAGAAGAATCAGGTCCATTAATTTATGTGTAGTAATAATGCCTTTAGAATCATTCATGCATGATCGAATTGTGTCCAAAACCAAAAATTAATGATAGAATGTGCAAGTTAATATTTTTCATTATTTCTAAATCTCTTGTGTTTTTTGTAAGGATTCAAACAATATCCAGAGGATTTCTGACAAAAGTGCTCCTCATGCTGTAGTTCTGCATGATTTTCCAGCAGGTGAGTCCATAAAAATAATACTAATAAGTGTATAGTTTGACTAATAGTGTAGTGATAGAAATGTAGCCGTGTTAGTCTGGTGTAGCTGAATCAAAAAACAGGACTATATAGCACTTTAAAGACTAACAAGATGGTTTATTAGGTGATGAGCTAATATCATTAGCTCACAGACATTTACCTTCCCCCCCCCCCATCCCCCTTCTGTTCTGAAATTTGATTTGTCCTTTTCATATGTGTTCATTTTTTTTAATTGAATCCTTTGGTATATATGGTTGTGACAATTTTCTTCCACTATTTGATCTGAGGAAGTGGGTCTGGCCCACAAAAGCTCATCACCTAATAAACCATCTTGTTAGTCTTTAAAGTGCTACATAGTACTAATAGTGTAGTTTGACTACTCACGTGAAATGTGCTTCCAAAGCAGAGAAGAAAATAGTTAAAACTTCTGTGGTTTGGAACGCTGATGGTTACAAGATATGTAGCATGTTGATTTTCAAGGACTTTGAAATGTGATACAATTGCAAAGCCCAAATTGCTAAGTTTGGATATACAGGCAGTCCCCAGGTTATGTACAAGATAGGGACTGTAGGTTTGTTCTTAAGTTGAATTTGTATGTAAGTCGGAACTGGTACATATTGTAGGGGAAACTCTAGCCAAACATTTCTCCAGAGCTCAGTTTTATTCTCCCACACCTCACTTCCCTCAGTCCTTTATTCTCAAGCTGAGGTGTCTGCTGAGAAAAGCCGCTCCGCGTCTCCCTGGTCTGCTGGGGGGGCGCTAGCTTCATGTCTCCCTGGTCTGCTGGGGGGAAGCAGCTAGTGCGGGGTTGCCTCACCCGGTTTGTAAGTAGGGATCCGATGTAAGTCGGATCCATGTAACCCGGGGACTGCCTGTAAACTTATCCTTAACGTGTGAATGTTCTGATCCATTATTTTAGCTCAGGCCAATTTTGAGTTAAAGCTTATATGTCATGTCATATATACATAGGTGGTTAAAAACTTTAAAAAACTGGTTCAAGTTTTGGGTGTAGTGTATATTTAATATGTTTTTACTTAGAAAAATTCACTGCATTTGACACTGACTGTAATTGAAATGATGCTGTCTTACAGAGCATACTGATGATTTGGATCTCCATTCTGGAGACACTGTTTATCTTCTGGAGAAAATAGATAATGAGTGGTACAGAGGAAAACATGGGAATTGCACAGGAATGTTTCCTGCCAACTTTGTTAAAGTGATTGTATGTAGCCCACTTCCATTCAAATACACTGTGTTGCACTTATGTTCATGCTACAAGCTTAATCTACCGTCACTCCTGTGATTTTATTCCATTTTTTAGCTAGATAAATTTTATATCAGAGCACAGAAAAGAGATCAGTTTGTTGTGTGATATTAAAAATCTACTTAGCAGTACAAATCTGCATAGCCATTTATACGTATGATTCTCATGTTCATTTAAAGCAGCGGTTCCCAACCTCTTCCAGATGGGGACCCATTTTGACAATTCAGGAAGACTTGGTGACCACGTAGGGAGACACTTGGCGACACTTTTGAAATGTAATGGCGACCCAGAGGCTGGGAATCCCTGATTTAAAGTCAAATAAGAGAATCGCAGCTGTTACTTAAGAAATGGTCATCAATCAATTCAAGTACCTAAAAAGTTGTTACAAAGAAGAGGGAGAAAAAATATTCTCCTTAACCTCTGATGATAGGGCAAGAAACAATGGGCTTAAATTGTAGCAAGGGAGGTTTAGGTTGGACATTTAAGAAAAACTTCCTAACTGTCAAGGTGGTTGAACACTGGAATGAGTTGCCTAGGGAGGTTGTGAAATCTCCATCATTGGAGATATTTAAGGGCAGGTTAGATAGACATTTATCAGGGATAAGATAGATCAGGGTGTGGAACCTGCCACCAGCTTGCCTGGTTCAGCCCCCCAACGCTCTCCACCAGCATTGAGGAGCCCACTCTGGTGCTCCATCCCTCCCACTGCTGGGCCAGAACACACAAGATCTACTACCCTGGGCCTCGCTAAGCATTGGTGTGTGAGGGGAATGTGGGGGGTGTCTTTCTTCTGTCAGTCAGAGCTACGTCAGCGAGGATTTTGTTGGGTGTGGGTGGATGGGTGTGTGGGTGTCCCTCCCTCCCCCCAACTGATTTTTCTGTGGGTCAGCAGCCCCTGACCCAAGAAAGGTTCCCCTCCTCTGATCTAGATAGTGCTTGGTCTTGTCATGAAGTCCGAGAACTGGACTCGATGACCTCTCAAGGTTCCTTCCAGTTCTAGTATTCTATGATTCTGTGAAATCACCCTGGCTAGATTCTGTTCTGCTTCGTCTGGGCAGTAGCTAATGCATAAGGAGGGAATAAACCTAGGTATGTGTTCCAGAGCCACTCCCATTTTAAATTTTTCTGTGTACGGAGGAATGGTTGTTTTGTACATATTAATATTTAATTTTGAATTATTATTTTATTTTTTAAAGTGAATTTTATGTTTAGCATTAAAAGTTATTTCTTTACTGTTTGAAATTTATAAAATCTATTGGAAAGAGAGAAGTCTTTATGAAAAAGCAGTTAACAGAGATAATTCAGCTCATTGGTGCTAGAGATTCAGTATTGCTGCAGGAGTCAGTTCTGTCTCTTTCCCATAATATTATGCTGGATCTCAGCATGAGTTCTAGGCATCAAATAATAACACTAAGTATCTTTGGTACACATCAAACATTAACTAATTAACCCTCATGAAGACCTTCTCAGGTAGGCCCTATCCCAAGATAAAGCATGGCTTAATCCAGCACCCGTAGATGTTCAATGAAAAGACTTAGGTTGATTAGTGAAGGAGTTGGGTCAGGCCCTCAGTGAATGGTGACAGAATCAGGAATATGAACCAGATCTCGAGACTCCCAATTTTATGGTTAGTTCCACTAGGCCATGCTGCATACTTTGTAGCTCTCTTGTGTGTTAAGAGAACAGGTGCTGACTGTGATGATATTTTTAAACTTTAAAATAGTATACTTGGTTAGTATACACAGTCTACAGCTCCACATGAGGTAAGGAAGAGGGTTTTTGGTGACTCTTAACCTCTTTTTAAAGTCTGTCATTGCATGTACATCAAAGTACGATTTGAGACATGTTTGTTTGTGGGGTACAGATGGCAAAATCTGTAAGATCAAAGCCCAGAATGGATATCTTGACTATTGTGAATTGCATTACCAGATAGTAGACTGCAATATCAAGGGTCTGGAACCAAAAGCGACAATGTATAGTAGCATCCATTCCATTGTCTGCCAGTCAACAAAACAGCAGACAACAAGGAGGACTCTTGCTGTTAAATCACACTGTTAGTACTTAAATTGTTGTTTGTTTTCATAATGTTGAATCGCAATGATGATGGGCCGTAGGCATCAAAGAGTTAAATTAATATACCAAAACAGATTCCTCAAATGTGTAGTCCATGATCAGAACAATGTATATTGTTTTTTCTTTTGTTCTTGTTTTTTGATTTTCTCATTATTAGATTGATGTCCCAGAGGAAGAAAACAGGGAAAAACTATTGTTTTCATCATCATGCACTAAGTGAGTTTCATGCATACTGTTGTTCTGTTTTTCATCATGAGGTATATGAAAAATAAATAAGCAGAGGGATTATGTTTACTTCAGATTTACAGAAGCATTAGCATTAATTTAGTCAAATTCTGATGGTACCAATAAATATTTTAGTTTATGCTATTTCATTTTTGCAAATTAAGGAGTATTTGAATAAGAGTCTTTCAATTTTTCCTCAGCTCATTCACATGAATTTAAGCACTAATTACTGAAAAATACAACAAATATTTCTAAAGGATGACTAAAAACTATTTTATTTCTGAGTGGAATATAAACAAGAGACTATTTCATGGATTCAAGAAATGGCACAAAACATTGACTTTGAAATAAATCTTTTTTAAATCTACTTTTTTGAGATACTGAGGATAATGTTTCTAAGGCTTGATGCTGAGAGGGACTGTACACCTACCATCCCCATTAATTGTATGTCTTCAGCACCTCACTTGATCAGGCCTGTAAATTATTATAGATTTACTTCAGTACAGATACGTGAAACATTCCTGGTGAAAAGGGTTGCAACTTGATTTCAGTTGCATTCCATAATATATTTTTTTGGGCAGTGCTAGTGTGTTGTCTGTCTTTATTGTTCACTAGACCTTTAGCCGGGTCCCAACACATGGAGGCGAAAATGCCTGGTTTCTTTGATTCCTAAGGTGGAGGATAACTTAGGGGTTTGCTCCCCTTCTCTTTATAGTCCAGTAAACCTTTGAAATGTATTCCTAGGTCTAGTTCCTTTCCCATGCTGGGTGTGGACACTATGCTGTCTGGTGTATTTTGTGCTGGTTCCTCCCTTGCTGGTGATTTTTACAGTGCAAATTATCTCATCCTGCAACCTTTGATACCAGTGACTAGTCCATTGAATTTGGCCACACCTGTTCTGACATGTTGGCTTCTTTCCTGTGTGTGGAAAAAAAACTGTTTATGAACTTTCCTAACTTTCCCAATTTAAACACACTTTAGTCACATATTTTCAGTGCATCTGTACAGTTTTTTGTGGGTTAACCGTACATTAATCACGCAAGAATAATAATGATCAGTGAGCTATTAGTTTTCCAATGATAATTATATGCCCCTTTTGGGGAAATAGTATGACAACAGAATGCCATATAGCGATGGGGGAAGTCTTAGGGTCACAGTATCTTCACCTCTCTTTCTGGGGGTAGTACTAAAGTATAAACAATAGATGTGTTCAGTGATTTAAATGTTGTTACACAACAACTTTGTTCCAGTTAAATGAAAAAAATTGAGTTCAGCTGCAATAGTTCCCTGCTGTAAATTCTAAGGCTGTCAGAGGCATTGATATTTTCCCAAGATTAAGAGTTTATTATATTTTCTGAAATCCTATGGAAAAATACAGCTTCTCCCAGTGAAGGAGTATTGTCTTCTCTGATACAAAACATCATGTTTAATTTTCAAGTTTTTTGGAAGGGAGAGGGGCTATATTGTTTAAACTGGCATTGCACAGCATTTCATCTATCAAACACATGAAATAAAAATGTGATTGTAGCCATTGATGTCCCCTTCACCCTCAAGGATGGGAGTACAGGCTGTCCAGCTATACACATATTTTTAAAAGCCTATGTAGAATAAGACAGCATTACTTTTTCTTATCTTGGAAATATGTCATGGGCCAGCTTCTTGCCTATGTACAGGAGAAAGGTGGCTTCCAGTCACCATTTGAAACCTCTGATCCTGGGTAGGCCACCGGGAAAAATCAGCCTGATGTAATTTAAAGCTACTCTCCAGGACCAGGGATCAGCCATAGCACTGCACACACTGCCTCAGTCCTTCCCTCTCCTAGCTTCATACAGCCTACTACTCCCCACCCCAGGGAATGGCTATTGCAGAGCTAGACCTACTTTGTACCCCTTTAAAGTAGCCCTCTGTCTGCTTTTTGCTGTGTTAGGCACCCATTTCAAAAATATGTCAGCCAGAAAGATATAAATATGGTGGATTTTGCTTAATGCTTACTGTTGTAGGTATCCTATGTAATTTGTTCTGGCTGTATAGGACCCAAGATGAAAGTGTAATGATACAAATATTAAAATGAATATATAAAGCCTACTCATTCTTTTGTGTTTGTGCAGGGGCCCAAGATGTATGGCTCGATTTGAATATATTGGAGACCAGAAAGATGAGCTAAGTTTTTCAGAAGGTGATATTATTGTTCTTAAGGAATATGTTAATGAAGAATGGGCCAGTGGAGAGCTGAAGGGCACATCTGGTATTTTCCCCTTGAACTTTGTGGAAGTTATAGAAGATCTGCCTGGATTAGGTACAAATATATCAGCACACTCTAAGTGTGTAACTGAATTTGAGTCACAGTGTATAACATTTAATATTGCACATAGACAGTATGACATAATGGATGAGGAATTGTAAGGAAAATGCACTTTATTTATAAGCACTAGAAAAAAAATGAGAAAGGGATTAGCGGAAACAAAGCAAAAGTGAGAGAGAACAAATATGTGAAAAGTGAAAGGAAAATTAGCCTTTTGAAGGGAAACCTGTTCTTGAATAATATGGTATCACTGAATGCTGTACTTGATTTTTCATTTCCTCACCACCATGTTGAACTCACATCACCAATGAAATTCTGAAGAGTGAGAGCAAATATTTGAACTGTTTATACTTTGTTGTGTAGGTGTAGGAACACCACAAAGAAACAAGAAAGAGAGTTCTGCTTGTCTTCCTCAGGTAGGCTATTGGAATTTAATAGACTGTAGCCATATTTACATGAGGTTAATTTTCATAGTGCTACACAAGGAGATCAGCTGCACAACTTTCATTGACATTAACAGATGTTAAGCATAGATGGCTTGTGCCCCAAGTCACTAATGCTGGAGGAGGAGCCCAGTCTAAAGTGGAAGAGACAAGACCAGACCACCTCATATGTTTCTTCTCCCCAGAGGCTGCCATACTTTCCCTGTCCAAGTTACTTGTGCGGGAGAAGCACTTCTGTCCTTCATAGTATCTCCTCTCCCTGCATGTTCAGCCACTCATGCTGGCAGCCAGCCTGGGCAGGGAATGAAGGGAGCAGGATGGAGCCACTTCTCGCACCAACTGAATGTATCTGCTAAGCATCACCTCTCTATTCAGCACAGCGGCTACCTGAGAGAAAACCCAGCTACGGCCGCCTCCCCCTCCCCAGCTGGGCTCTTGTAGGCAGCCACCACATTGTACAGAGCAGCAATCCAGAGTGGCCAGTGTGGGAGGCAGCTGGTCTCACCACTTCTGCGACTTGTCCAGTCCCAGGTGCCAGGGTTGGAGGCGGAGCAGGACAGGGGTTGGGGGGGGGGGGGGGCTTGTGGGAGGAACAGAGCTCTTCTCCCCCCAGCTAGCTGAGTAGAAATGGGGCACTTGACCCCATATCCCCTTCCCCAATGTGTCACCTGTGACATTTATCAGTTAATAAGAAGTCACCAGATGATGTTCCCACTGTTATTTTCTTTTGTTCACTCTATTTTGATTTGTTGAGCTAGTTCAGTTTAATCTGCTTTTAATTTGTAATGACCATTAGGCAGTTTCTTTTGTTGCTGTTATCCCATGCCAGTAAATATGGAGGCAGGCATCATGAGACAGTTATGAAACCCATGTGAAAGTTTCTCAAATTGGATGGTGATCATATCTCTGGTGATTATTGAAATATTATTCTAATCTACAACTGTATAGACCACTTATTGTATAATAGTTAACAGAGGGGTGTCAGACTAAATTGTGGAAGAGATTAATGCTTTGCTTAATTAATGTCTGGGGCTTATAATTCAGGGATTATATGCCTCCACAATGCATAGTGGAATACCTGCTGCTTTCAGCAATAGGTTCAAACAACAGTCAGGAAGAGAATATGGGCTGAATGTAATGTCTAAAGTTAGCTCTTACTGATTCAGTGCCGTACTGTAACATTCAACACTAAGGGTATGTCTAGACTACATGCCTCTGTCGCCAGAGGCATGTAGATTAGGCTACCAGACATTGTAAAATGAAGCGGCGATTTAAATAATCGCTGCTTCATTTAAATTTACATGGCTGCCGTGCTGAGCCAACAAACAGCTGATCAGCTGTTTGTCGGCTCAGTGCGATAGTCTGGACGCGCGGGTGTCGACATCAAAGGTATTTGTCGACCACCCAGGTAAGCCTCCTGGGATGAGGTTTACCTGGGTGGTCGACAAATACCTTTGATGTCTACACCCGCGCGTCCAGACTATCGCGCTGAGCCGACAAACAGCTGATTAGCTGTTTGTCGGCTCAGCGCGGCAGCCATGTAAATTTAAATGAAGCGGCGATTATTTAAATCGCCGCTTCACTTTACTATGTCTGGTAGCCTAATCTACATGCCTCTGGCGACAGAGGCATGTAGTCTAGACGTACCCTTAGTAAAAAAGTCAGCCACTATTCCTGCTCTTTGTTTGAGAGTCTCCTCTGTTCTTTCTTCTGCATTTCCTTCCCTGTAGCAAGTACCAATTCCCAAACCCAGTGGTCTCTACTCCCATTATGCCCTGGATGAAGAAAATGATGAGTGATTAAATAACTAATGTTCGGAGGAAAATTTTGTCATTGGGCTCTGAAGGTGGCGCTCCTGTTGGATTAACAGGGGACAGCACAGTTTGTGCTGAATCATTTACATACCATTCCCATTTGGAAGGTTCTAGCCCTCATAGCTGCACAGAGAATTTATTTTATAGAAAGCTTAGATCAGGGCTACTCAACTTTGGAAGTCCCGGGGGCCACAGTGATACTCATAGCACATGCCGAGGGCTGCAACTTAAGTGTGGATGCATATACATGCAAATATATAAGCAAATAGCTTCTTTCACACTGACGGGCATGAATATAAAGATTAAGGCAAGACTACACAACACACAGGTCCCATTTAAGTCAGTTCTGCTGATATTAATAAAATGCAATATGTACCCGATTTCCACCCATACGACAGCACTTTTAATGAGCAATGACAGTCCAGAAATTTAACTACTAAAATGCATATCAACAGCAGACCACTATATTGACTACTTTTTTGTTTTGGCTCCCACTCGCGGGCTGTGTGTTGAGCCTCAAGTAAATCCAAACTGCACCATGGGCCACAATCAAATGGGCTGCAGGCCACATGCAGACCACAGGCCGCATGTTGAGTAGCACTGGCTCAGAATATGGGCAAACTGAATATGCCCAGCAAGTCCCCTTTTATTATGCAAGCCAAACATTTCACAGCCTGAGGTTAAAACAAAAGAAGTCAGGGAGAAGATGAGGTTTTAATTTAATTGAACCAGTGAGTATGCAGCTTGGTACAAATCACCTCTTCACTTGTCTACGTTGCTGTTCATTCAGCAGCGCCTAATTGAAAACCAGCTTCTGTGTCAAAGTGGCTCTTTCCTGAGCTAATAAAGAAGTGATTGGGCAGACAAAACATTTTTAAATCTCCTCTTCAGATCTCTTAAAATGTCCATTGAACAGGGAGAAATTGCAAAAGCAAAACATACACACACATACATGAAAGATCACATTCAAAATTTGCTTGACTCTTCCTTTGAAAAACACAGTACCAATAAAAAGGATCATGCATCTCTACAGGCATCATAAACCAAGTCTGTGTATTCAGTATTTTCCCTGTATACTTTCCAAGTCAGAATTGTTACAAAACTTTTTTTGCCTCCCCCCACTTAATCTCAGTACTCTAATCTGTGTTAAGCAAATATAAGATTATAAAGAAAAGATAGTATTCATGTGAGTTACTCTCCCTACCTAAATCCACCAAAGTCTCTATTTTAAAATAAACTTTACATTTCTTGCAATCGGTTCTTGTGTTTGTTTACTTTGACAGCCAGATAGGCGTTCTGGAGAATGGTGTGAAGCGCTTCATGATTTTACAGCAGAAACAAATGAAGACTTATCCTTTAAAAAGGGAGACTACATCCGGATATTGGAGCATGTGGACTCTGAGTGGTACAGAGGGAGGCTGAATGATAGTGAAGGCATTTTCCCAGCAGTTTTTGTTCAGACATGCTCTGGTACAGTATTCCTAGTGGAAGGCAAATTCTCATTTCTGAACCCAAATACCTAGTAACAGATGCATTTATATGAAGTGCTCACAGTGATGAATGGTTCCTAGAGTGATGTAATTAGCTAAGTATAATATCTATAACTCTAAGCAGTACTGCAGCTGAAGATGTACTCTTAGAAATGAGGCATTTGCTCTAATTTTTAGTTTGCATTTGAAACTAATCTTTTGTATTATTAAACATTGTCCAGGTTAATTAGGGCTTTGAATGTTTAATGTTCCCTGTATTGTAAAGTAATACCAACATCTGAGTGTAAAGCCAGGTTAGTTCTGGCCTGAACTTTATCATAATTGAAAACACCATTGTTTTCAAATGATAATCTACAGTTACAGTTGTTTAATGCTATCTTCCAGTAGGGTTTCACAAATGTAACTGAAGGCACTGAGCCAGGTTGTCAGCTGGCATGAATCAGTGTAGTTCTATTGAAGATTTGGCTATAATTTGTGGACAGTAGATTTGTATTGATGGCCCCATCCAAAAATCTAACTTACTTTATTTTCCTTAATTAAAGAAATATGAGAGAGAAACCAGTTTAGTTGACTCTAAGAATAGTGTTAGTTCTCTCTGGTTAACAGCAGCAAAAAAAGTAACATTTTATTTTCATTAAATTAATAGCTATGACTGAACATAGTTTAAGTTGAATACTGTTACCTACTACTCCATTAGAGTATACATTACATCTGGGCAGTTATTTTTAATCAAGGTCAAGACTCCAGAGAAAATAGCAATTATCATAATAAGATTTCAGGGTCCATTCAAAAATATTTAACAGTCCATATTTGGCCAGCAGTCTACCTGTTGACTACCTCTGCATTACATTTTAAACAGGCTGTGCTTCCAGTTAGGAAGAAAAAGTCTAGTTCATTAGAATACTTCCCGTTAATAAGAAGGATTGGGTAAGGTAAACAGTGAGACAGACTGACTCAGTCTCTGAAATCCTCTCCCTGTGAAATGAACTCATGTCTAGGCAGGGTGGTGTTACACAGGGACAATCTGTCTGAATGACTATTGAGCAGATTTAAAGTGAAAGATATTTATAATGGTACATGTTCATTTATCAGTACAGTTATTATATTAACGTGATCCATGCAGTTAAACCAATGCATAGCATTTACTTCAAGTGTATTCCACATTATCTATCAATAGTGCCCTATCTGTGAATGCAGAGAGAAGGAATCAAAGCACTAAAAAGTTACTTTTTGTTCTGGAATTCTCTTTAATTTTTTAAAATATTTTTCCTTTTTTTAATATCTATATTTTAAGCAAGTGTTTTGTAATCACCTATGTTTGTGCTCCACAGCTAGAGTAAAGACTTCACAATCTCCAGCAAGGACGAAAGGAAAAGCCAAGGCTTTGTATGACTTCCAGGGAGAGAATGAGGATGAACTCTCCTTCAAGGTAAATATCTGAAGTCAGTGCTATTGCCTCACAAATTTCAAGACTTAGAGCAGCACAGTATTGATGGAGCAGACTGAGGGTATGTCTACACAGCACTGTTATTTCGGACTAACTGATGTCATTTTGAAATAACCCAAGTGCTCATCTACACAGCAAGTCTGTTATTTTGAAATAATTTCGAGATATGGACTTCTTACTCCAACTTCTGTAACCCTCATTTCATGAAGCGTAAGGGAAGTTGGAGAAGAGTGTTCTTCCTTCGACTTCCTGCTTTGTACACAGAGCCAAAAGCTGAATTAAGATATTTTAACTTCAGCTAAACAATTGCGGTAGCTGAAGTTGCATAGCTTAATTTGACTTTTGTCCTGCTGTGTAGACATGCCCTAATAATCTAGATAAAGTCTAGGTCAAGAAACAGGACTGGAAAGAGAGAAAAAACAGCTAGAAACGGTTAACTTTTTCTGCTCTGGAAATAAGGCCAAATCCTTAGTAACTTAGAGCAGGAAAGTGAACTCTGCTGATCCTGTGCCTATCCTGTGTCAATCCATGGCATAAATTAGAGCAAGTTATCAATCAATCAGCCCCAAAGGGTTGAAACAACAGCTCTGTGAACCCATGAAGGATAGGGAAAAGTCAAGCCATGCTATCTATACTACTATGGCAGCAGTAGGGAGGTTTGCACAGGAGCTGTTTCAGTTAATCTCTACTACAGGAAGATTCCCTTTGCACTGGGCTGATCCTTCTTTGGCCAAGAGTTTATTTACTGAAAATGAATCAGTTGTTTCAGTACATTTGCAATACATGGACTGATCATAATGTGTCTGTTCTCAAAGGGAAAAGTTGTAACTCTGCGTGAAATAGAAGGGCTATTTTACAGTACCTTCCAGCATTGTACCTGACATTATGAGGATCTATCACTTAATCAAACTAGGATTTGCTCCTAGACCTATGTCTGCTAACTTTCTGGACAGATTCCCAGGTGTTCCTTGTAAGCTGTGTGCTTGTACAGCCACTCAGGAGAGATTCAAATGTTGCCCAGCAGATTAGCAGAGTGCCTACACCTAGGTTTTTTGTTTCTATTGGTGGTGCACATACCTCAGTACACATACAATATTTATTTCACACAGGGATGGTAAACATTAAAGGGAACATTGATCCCCAGTAAACTTTTTGAACAGGGTAAGGATAAATAGTAGCAACCATCAGAAGTTCCAGATCTATGTGTGGTCCTCTGTTTATGTAGATGCTTTTGTCTTTTCTATAACCTTATTGTGACTTCAATCATGGTACAACTGGTCTGAAATGGAAAAAAAAAGAAAAAAAAGCCCTCAAGAACAAAGTCAGATCATAGTTTTACTTTGTCAAACTGATCCTGCTACCTTTTCACATGTCTTGGGAAAAGATAAAATGAAGTTTTCTGACCAAATGCACTCATTTTCAGTTTTATCAGCAACTAGAGATCTGATCAAATAAGGCACCATAGAATTTATCCCACTGTGCCTAGGAAGCAGAGAACAGGATAAAATGTAGATATATAACGGTAATAGCAGTAGCACCTACACCCAATGGTGGTAGGCCCTTTCAAATATATTTAGTACAGTGTGTGTTTGGGTTCCTGCACAGTTTTCACAGAACAGCATGAAGTTGTGACATAGAAAAATGAAATGATCTTGTGCTTGCTGGGCGATCAGACTGCCTTTTGAAGAGGTAAGGATGTTAGGAAGAAGCAGTGGTTCGATAGTATATTAGAACCAATGACCTAGATACTGAGGGAACTTAAAACTTTAAAGTTAGTAAGAACTGCATAGATTCAAAGCAAGATGAGATGAATAGTAAGTAATCTCAAAAATACTACCTTTTACTGTACCTAAAGCAGAACATATGTGAGCCCTTGGGTTTTATGTTCATGTGAGACTACAGAAGCAGAGTGTCCTATGACAAAAGCAGAACCCACGTACTGGAAGAAGGGACAAGACTGGGAGAATATTTTTAGATGAAGCATTGGGCACAACAAAATGAAAATAGGAACAAGAAATAGCAGTCTACTGCAGACTGTTGTTTATTGGGTTGTTGTAGATATAGATCTTGTTGTTGTTATAGTAACTGAATTAGGTCATGAGGTGTCAGCCATGCCAGTTTGGGCTGGTTCTAGTTAATTCTGTGTAACAGAATAAATGGACACTTGCAACTGCTCAAGCTTTCTCTGTTTCTAGTTATTTCTTTCTAAACTCTGTAACTCCAAATGATATAACACTGGCAACTTGTTAAACTACTTATAGACCATTATGCTCCACTTTTTGGAAACATGGCATGAGAAAAACCTCAAGAAGTGAGTGCCTAGAATGGATAACAAGAACAATGGGAATAAGACCCTTAGCGTGTAGCTAAGAGCTGAAAAAGAATTGCTTACTAAAGGGAAAAAAATAGTTATACTTCCCTGTCTCATAATGTCAAAGAAGTTTAAGTAGAACATCAATCAACATGTACTCTGTGTACACTCCAAAACTCAAGGGTCTAGATCCAAAAAGAAACTTAGTCATTTAAATGTAACTTTAAGCACCTGCATCAAAACTCTGAAGATTTTAGATTTTCAAAATCTCTGCTCTGCTGCTGTAACCTGTTTCCTGGCACCTAAATTTCCAGTGATTAAAAATTCAAGAAGTGCCTAAAAATCCCCTGCTGGCTTGTATGCAGCTGCTTCAGTCCAGGCACTTGGCTCATGCCTAACCCCAGTGGGATCCTCCAGCAAGGCATTGCCCCACTTACTTTGCCTAAAGGGCCCAAAATTGTAGACATGCTTAAGAGCCTAGCCTGATTTGGAGCCTGAATTTAAACCTGCTTCTCCCATTTTTCACAGTATCCTAAGTTAGGCTCCCTCAAACCTGTTTTACATTGAATAAATGTCAAGTTATCAAGAGATGCTAAGATTCATTTTGCTTTTCTCTACATAAATCAAAGCTTTATGAAAGTGAATTTGTTACTGTTTCTCTCTCTAATCATATATCAAGTATATATGAGCAGAAAAGATTCATCATTGCTCATTTTCTTACAGGCAGGTGATATAATAACAGAATTGGATTCTGTCGATGAAGACTGGATGAGTGGAGAAGTACAAGGCAAATCTGGAATATTTCCCAAGAACTTTGTTTGGGTTCTGTAGGCAACATAAGAATGGAGCCTAGTTCTTCTCAGTAGACTTATGGAAGAAAACACCCAGCACAAAAGCACATTATACTTAAGCAGAACAAAGAACTATCATCTTCATTGTTACTTAATGTTTGACTGCCAAATATGATTTGCACTATATTCTGTAGAAAGAGAACCACAATCTCCTATATAAATGTCTTGAAGTACAAGAATTTGCCATGCCACCAAAACTTAATCATATTTTCTGAATGTTCCACATCAGCTAACCAACAGAATTTCCACAGGAGTTTTTCAGTTTCCAGCTAGGAAATTAAATGAGATGCAATATCTTACAAGTGAACTGCATTTTAGTAGTTGACACAACCTGATATTTCATTTATCCTGTACACAATTTGCATAAATTAAGCTTGTTTAGAAATGCATTTGCTTTTCAGATTCAAGTATTATATGTTAAATATGTATATCACATTTTTGATCTTCAGATTTACTACTGCTTGAGTAACTGTCCTCATTAAACAGTAGAAAGTAGTCAGATAAAGGATCGAGAGGATAAAGGTAGAATTATCTCATGGGAAAATGTCAAGCCCTAACGTATGTTAGGCACTTTGTAGAGTTTGCCATTTAATGTATGGGATATCCTGTCAGAAACCAAACCCTTAACAAGCAGGAGGATCAAAAGGTAAAGAAAACTTAATAGTTTATCAATCCTTAAACATAGGGCTGAGTGAACTTGTGAAGTTCAAGATTTTTGCCGTAGTAGAGCTCACAAAACTGGAGAGGGTTCATCAGTCTTCTTTTAATGAAGTGTGTTAATTCAGAAAGAAGCAGATACTGTGAGAAATTCACCTAGTAAGCACAAAGACTTGTTTTAAACAACAATGAAAATTATACAAATTAAATTACATAGACTACATTCGTATAATATTCAACATATTTTCAGATGAGAATAGTGCATTCAAGAAACTAGCACAATCCAGCTAATCGTTACCCCACCTACCATTCTGGGCTGATACATAATATAAAAACCAAACATTTATTCTTCATTATATTACAGTTTGTTCTCCACATGTTCAGTGGTACCCTATTCCACCTGCACAACTGACCTTTTGTACTCTCTGAAGAAAAGGCAACTGAGCAAACTGTGTGGTATATTATGTCAAAGGACTAACATGTGCAGACAATCTCTTTAATTGGACAGCAAATGAAAATCACAGGCTTTTCAGAATCTCTCTGTAGCAGGGCATAATAAAAAGCCTAGCATAGGTTAGAAGTCAGAGCAGCAGGGTACTGGTTGAGCATTGATAATTTAAAGTTTGGAGATGAGGGAACTCTTTTTAGCAAGTTCCATCTTTGCTATCTTGATTTAATTTTGAAATCTGAAACCAGCCTCTTTACTGCTTTCTTATCCTATGAAGATGCTTTTCCCCTGGGTTTATAGAAGAAATAAGCAGATCATATTGCTAGAGATTAATATAAAAATCCTGATAAACTACAATAGATGCTAGCACTCAAAAACTTGTCTTAGTCTACTAAAAATTTATAAAAGGATGTTTTTATTTTATGCACCCAAAAATGAATTGTAACATCACTTAACAATGATTAACCTGTATGCACCCTTCATTGGAAACGTCTTCATCCATAACACTTGAAAAAGAAACTTGTGTGGCCTTTATAATATGGGTCTCTTGTCGAGAGTTTAAGCAAAAGGGACTCCCTTTCACCATGGTCCTTTGTCCTGTAAATATTTTAAATAGTAAAACTAATAGATAAAGAATATTAAAAAAAAAAAAAAACAACAAAACCCTCTCAATATATTTCCTCCAGAAGAGATAACTAAATGATTGGAGGAGCAGATAAGGTATTAGTGTGCAATGTTTACTTACTGTTGATTTAGGACTTGTCTACATGGTGAGGTAATGAACTCCATAGTGCACTTCAGAAATCAAATCCCTTAGGTGCTGCGCATTAATTGGTTTATGTGTACGACATTACTGGGATCTTTAACATTCTGCTGTTTGAAACAGAGCTCCATTTAACCATACTTAGTGAATCTTTAGTGTGCATCAACAGATATAATACAGCGTATACATAACATTAATATTCCCATGTTAACATGCTTTAGAAATCACACTCCCTCATAGCTCACATTAACTTGCTGTGTAAACAGTCCTCTAATTGTCAGTTCTTTAAAGCTTTGATACAAATATTTTTGAAAAAATAGTGCTGAATTTATAGATATACACAAAAAAGGGGTATGTGAAAAGATTTGGCTATATTGGCATATTAACAATTTTATCCTTTTAATTAAATGAATGACATCCATTTCATTTCATCCTTTAAACATCTATTTAATTGAATACCCCTTGTATTTTATTGTGCAACTCCAATACTAAATCAGGAAATATAGTGAGCATAAGACCACTTATATATTATACTTACTAAGTAATAAAAAGAATAAATTACTGGAGCTGCACATTCAGAACAATAGCACCATCTAAGGGCCATTTACATTATTGCAGCTTTGCCGTTTATGACAAACTTAAAATTACTTTTTCTTGACAAAATTAAATTAACTGAGGTGTTTTGCAAAAATGATCTGAGCACAAAACTTTATACAGAAAATAATTTAAAATCCCTAATACAAGCACATGCAAGATACGGCCTGCCAAGCTGCTGGATCTGGGACCCTCAGGCACAGAGCAGCCAGCCGCTTCAGAGCAGCCCCATGCTGCTTTAAGCGACTGAGTGCTCCCTATGGCTCTCTGCTCTGGGTGCTGGGGGGAGAGGGGAGCTTTGTAGAAACCAGCCAGTGGGAGCTGAGAGATTTTGCTGGAGATGGTGGCAGCACTTGAAGCCTCCCCCACCTGGTGCCTGGAGCAGAGCCACAGGGAACAGCCAGCCATTTTGAGCAGTCTGGGGCTACGGCAGGCACTGAGCCTGCCCCAGGGTCCTGCAGGACTGCTGGCTGGGAGACGCCTAGTTAAGAACTTCCCATACACAGCCTGCATCTGGCATCCTAGCTTTTCCCTCTTCCCAAATCACCACCCACTCTTGCCCCCATGTCACCATGAGGGTTGCCAGGTGTCCGGTTTTGAACCAGACAATCCGGTATTTGAGGGTTCTGTCTGGGAAACAAATTGAGAAAATACCAGACATATAAAATGTCAAGTATTTTCTCATTGGTAAGTTTTTTTTTTTTATTATTAGGAGTATCAGTATGTAGCTGTGTACTGCCTGGCTGGTAGTCACGCTCATGCTGCACGAGTGTGTCTACCAGCCAGGCAATATGCAACTGGGCGGAGCGGGGGCGAGGCTGGAGGGAATCCCTGGGGCCAGACTCGCTCATGGTTCGCTGGAACCCTGTGTGGGATGTGTGTGTCAGCCAATTCCCTTTCTCCTCTCCCGCTTTCCCCAACCCCCTTTCCCTGCTCCCCACCAGCCGGTCCCCCCCCCCCCCCAGTCTCCCACAACCAGCCCCAGCCCCCTCCCGGCCAGGTCCACTCCCTGCCAACCGGTCCCTCCCTGCCCCCCGATCTCCCCCGCTTCCCCCAGCCAACCCCACTGCCCCAACACCCTCCCCTCCCCCGCCAGCCCTGCTTTCTACAGGTCAGATTCTCTCTCCCACACCCCAATCTGAGATCACGCGTGTCTGGTTTTTTTTTTTTTTTAAGCCATTTGGTAACCCTAGTCACCATCCAAATCCTCGAATCCCCCTTTTCCTTTTCCCCCAAGTCACAAGTCCTTCCCAGACTTCCAGGTCACACAACTCTTTCCCAGAATCTGTACCCCCTTCTACACTCCACCAGACCACAATCCTCTCTTGTACTCATCCCCCTCCTGGAGCCTGCACACCAAGCCCTGACCCAGATCACACCCCCTTCTTCACTAAGTCCCTCTGACTCCACACCCTCTCCTGCACTCATTGCCCTACCCTCAGCTCCCTTCTGCACCCCCTCCATACAAAAATCTGTGATCATTGACTACTTAACAAAATCTTGCAGTGACCATCAAAAATTATTGTCCACTTTTACCCTAATGATTGCAAGGACATAATTCAGCAGATAGGGGAAGTGAAAAGGAAAATTTCCTGTGAAAATCCTAAATTACATTTGCAAATAATATGAAAGATTATGTATCTTTAAATTCAGCTAGGGATTATGATTCATTAATATGATAGAGTAGTTTTCATAAGCTCCAGGCTGTTAGTGAGTTGTGAGATCATCAACAGTGAAAGTAGAATCTTTGTAACAGAATATATTTTTCCATGATTTTTATATACAGTGAACATAGTACAAAATATACTTTTACATTCTGCAAATCCAATTTTGTCTCCAGCATTATGGTACCAGTATAAATTAAATTTGTATTTAACCAATAAATTTTTATATGCATGTCTGAGTTGCATTTGATTTTGTTTACCTTTAATTCTCACTAAATCTGATTAAATGAAAGGATTAATGGATATCTGCAAACACGTGATCAGTCAGTTAACATGGTCTATAATGCAATAATTGCTTTGTCTGGTGGGCAGTAGTTTTAGGCATGGTCTGCACAGATCTGATGGCAGTGTAACTATTTCCATTACGATTTTTTTTAAATCAAAATAATATACTGGAATAAAAGTGCCTTTTATACATTACTCTCATGCAGAGGATGAGAAGGGAATAGCTTAATTCAGCTTTTGGAGCTGTCTATACAGTAGGAAGTCGAAGAAAGAACACTCTTCCTTTGACTTCCCTTACTCATAAAATGAGGGCTACAGGAAAAGTCCTCCATCTTGATGTTATTTCAAAACAATGGCTTACTGAATAAATGCGCATTTTATTTGAAAATATCAGTTATTCTGAAATAACGCTGCTATATAGATGTACTCTGTTTCCTCTTGAGGATGGTCATTGAGCCACAAGCACCTAATGAGTCTCCCTGTAGTCCAGAGGTTTACGTGCTTTCCCCCTTAAACAGTGCAAGTGCTGGTTCAAATCCCCTTTATGTTCCCATAGAAGATATTTGAATGTTACTTACTTCGCAAATGAAATGCTGGCCTAGTAAATAGAGCTCCTTCAGACTTCTGTTGATGGATAGTCCACCTTCAGCAAATATGAAAGGAGAATTGGGCTACTTAATCCTTGTGCCTCTTTCTATATTCCTGTGCTTTGGGTACCTGGCACAGAGGTGCTGGTTCAAATCCCCTTTCTGCTTGTTGAGAATAGGGATGTGAAGGAGACTATCCGATAAGGGGGGTACTTCAAAGAGGCAGCACCACGTGGAGCCTGGGGCCAGACCCCAAACTCCACACAGTGCTGCCACTTTGAAATGCCACCACAGGAGCCCAGCATGAGGCTCCTCATGGCATTTCAAAGTGGCAGCACCATGTGGAGCCCAGGATCAACTGGGGGACTCCCTGCTGACTCCGGGCTCCATGCAGCACTGCTGGTTTGAAACGCCACAAGGAGCCTGACTCCAGGCTCCTGCGGTGGCATTTCAATGCGGCAGTGCTGCACAAAGCCTGGGATCAGCTGAGAACTCCCCAGCTCACCTCAGGCTCTATGCGGCACTGCCACTTTTAAATGCCATGAGGAGCCTGACTCCAGGTTCCTGTGGTGATATTTCAAAGCGGCAGCGCCACTCAGAGTCTGGGGTCAGCAGGGAGTCCCTAGCTGATCCCGGGTTCCACTTGGTGCTTTTTCCTTTAAAGTATAGCAACAGCCCTAAGGCTGTTTTTACACTTCAAAGGCGGAGATGCCCTATTGACTAGTTGATGCAAAATGCATCAACTATTCAATTAGTCAGTTACTCACAATTTAATATCCATAATTGAGAAATGAGTGGCAGTTTGCTCTATCAACTTAAGTGTTCCACTTTATATAATAATCACGGCATAGGAAACTTCCAAAGCCCTCTGGGGTATGGGGGATTAGGGTACTCACCTGGGGTATGAGTCCCTAGATCAAATCCCTGCTCTGCCAGGTAGAATAGGCCCTCTGGTGTGTGACAGCAGCCCCTCTTGCTCTTTTAACTAAAGCAGAATTACTGTTAAGCAGTAAGCTCCCTCCCCCTTCATTCTTGTCCCCCATGATCAGGATGCAGGCCCAGGGTGTGGCAGACCCTTAGGGCACTGCCCTACTCTTTTGAGGGGTGTGAACTGGCACCACCTCCTAGGGAGAGTCACTAGTGAGCAAGCAATCCTTGTCTGACTCCCCATCCCAAGAAAATGGTCTCTTGAGAAAGAGAGGGGATTTGGACAATGGTGGCCCACCATAAAAGCCAGTCCCCTAGAAGGCAGAAAATCCCAGTGCAAACCCCTGTTGAACAGGCAACTGGGGGATTTGAACCACTTTCACCTACAACCCAGGTAAGTAGCTTAACCCCCAGACTAGAGCGCAAGGGTGATGGATGAAGCTGCTGTTTGGGAAGGCAAGCTCTGCAGCTTGTGGGCCCCCACTCTGCTCCACCCAGAATCCAGTCCTTGCCCTCTGGCTCTTCCTTCTCTCTGCTCAGCCATATCCTTCTTGCAAAATGTCTTTTTAAAACACAGAACATTTTTCCCACTGTATGCAGCCTAAACACTAGACATGCAGAAGGCATCTAATTGCAAGCAAAGTTTTCTTAACTTTGGGAATAAAAACATCAATCACTGTAAGGAATCATCATGTTGGACACCATTTTAATGTGCTGGACTCTATTTTAAGTATCCTGAACTCCATTTTGGACTGTGCACCTCAGTGGAGGTAACCAAGAACTAGTTCTAACTGGCTTTTCCTGCCAAAAACATCATTTACCTCAGATGTTCACTATGCTGCACACATTCCTGAACTCTTCACACATGGCACAGGGACAGTGCAGTCAGCACCCTTACTTCATTTTCCCACCACAAAAGACATAAAACTACCACTTACTCAAGGGTGGGGGCGGGTGCCCGTTTGTCCAGTGACTCAAGACATCCGTACTGCTGCTGCTGGTTCCCTCACATGCCTTGTGGCAAAGCCCAGGGGTTCAAGCTTGAGGTACTCCAGACCAGAGAGTTGTGGTGCTGTGGAGCCTCCAGACCACCAAGAGTGCTTTCTCCATACTAGCACAGGCTTAGGCATGGTATTGGGGAGACACTACATTGGGGTCCGTTGACTTCCCCCACCACTTGAAGAGCCACTCTGACTCCAGACCTGTGAAGACCCAGTTCTATTCTGGACAGCGTCATCCTCTCTCACCCACCTTCAACATCAAGGAACATCTGCTGTGGGACAAACATTAGGCTATGTCTACACTGCAGGCTTCTTGAGCAAGAGTTCTTGTGCAAAAAGTCTTCCACAAGATCGAGTCCACACTGCCATATGCTTTTGCACAAGAGCGTCCATGACAGCGTGGACGCTCTCTTGCGCAAGAAAGCTCTAATGGCCATTTTAGCCATAGGGGTTTCTTGCACAAGAAAAGCATGTTGCCTGGCCACACTGCCGTCTTATGGAAGAACTCTTATGCAAGAGGGCTTATTCCTCATGGGGAGAGTAATAACTCTTCCGGAAGAAGCCCTTTTCTGACGCTGTACTGTAAATTTACTTGCGCAAGAACACACATGCAGTGTAGACACCAGGCAAGTTTTTGTACAGTAAGTGTTTCTTGCACAAAAAGCCTGCAATGTAGACACAGCCCAAGTTCCTCCCCTTGGCTGCTTGCAGCTACTGGGAAGAGGTCCTAGGTCTCTTCACCTGCTGTATTTACATCTTGGCCAGAGACTGTAAACTTACCCGTTTGTTAGGGGAACTTTCCTATCTTCTTGTCTTCTATTTTGAAGGTATGGGGTTGGATTTCTAACTGGTGTACTGGTGTTTTTACTGTTTTGTATGGTTATATACTGTGTATTGTTCCAAATTCTTTTAATAGATTTGTTAAATTCATACTTGAGTTGTTTTCATTGGGCTATTATCCACTGGTGACAGATACAGTGTCGGGACCTGCTCTTCTGGTGTCAGAAATAATCTCCAACCAGATCCTAGTTTTAAATTTAATCATTACTAAGTTCCAGGGTAACAGTCACCATTTATATACACACATATATACACACACACATACATACACACAAACACGTACGTTTGTCAGACTTACCCTTACTACAAAGTTTTTGCAGGTAAGTTTCCCCTGCTGACAACATTAAATATTATGGAATACATGATGCAGCCCTTCTTAAGCATAACAATAGATTTCATATCTTATGGTACTGATTTTGGTGGAGGCTTCTCTTAAAACTAATGACTGACCACAGTTGGCCACTATTTCTTCACAGGTAAAGGATTGGCTGCCCTTGTCTTCCCTAGTGAAAGATCTCCTTACCTTGTGCTACATTACAATTCCCAGAGACTCTAACCCCATCCTTGGACTTAAGGATCCAGCCTCTTCTCACAGCTTCCAAAAGTTCTCCCTTGTATTTCTGCAGTGATGGATGTCTACAGTGTTGTTCCCAAAGTTCAATAGCAGTGCTTCAGGAGGTAGGAAGCTCTCCTACATGCTTAGCTTTGTTGTGTCCAAAAAGAAGCTGATGTCCCTCTTCTCTCTTCCCTTCCTATGGGCTTCCAGTGTCTCCCCCTCCCCCCCCCATGTGTTAAAGTTCCTGGTGCTGTGATTCTACCAAGCTTTGCTTACATAACTATCTCTGTCTCCTATCCTCCTTGGCTACAACTAGACTGGCATGATTTTCCGCAAATACTTTTAACGGAAAAGTTTTCAGTTAAAAGCATTTGTGGAAAAGAGCATCTAGACTGGCATGGACGCAAAAGCACTTTTTGCAGAAAAGCGTCCGTGCCAAGCTAGACTCGCTTTTCCACAAAAAAGCCCCGATCGCCATTTTCACCATCGGGGCTTTTTTGTGCAAAACAAATCTGAGCTGTCTTACAGTGGCCCTTTTGCACAAAAGCTTTTGCCCGAACGGGAGCAGCATAGTATTTCCGCAAGAGGCACTGATTTCAGACAGTAGGAAGTCAGTGTTCTTGCGGAAATTCAAGCGGCCAGTGTAGACAGCTGGCAAGTTTTTCCGCAAAAGCAGCTGCTTTTGCCGAAAAACTTGCCAGTCTAGACACGGCCCTCATGTATGGGCAAGAACTGTTCCTTCATCATGGGATGTAGCCACTCTCTTTCCTGTCCTCTGCCCCCATGTCAATGGAACCCTAGCTCAAGCTTTTTAGAGACTTACACCTTGAATTGTGTCCAAAATTGAGCTAGCAGTGAATAGGAAGCAAAAAAACTGAGTGATAATTGAGAGACCAGGTCCATTGATACAGAGTGACCTGAGTCATTGTGTAAGGGCACAGACAAACTTTTTAAATAGATCCATATTAAGATTGGGCTGCATTTTTGTTCCTCATACTTACCAAACAAGGGACTATCTATCCTGAGAAGTAATTAATCTGAAAGACTTTGGGTCAGGCTGGATAGTTAGCTGAAAATGAGTTTTCAGAACAATGTGGCCAAAACGGTCTATGTGATCCTCAGATGCATAAAACGGGAATAAAATAGTAAATATTTTACCGCTGCACTGGCACTGGCACCACCACTGCTAGAAGCCTTTGTCCAGTGCCTGTTTCAGTTCAAGGACGTTGATAAATTGCAGAGGGTTCATAGAAGAACCATTAGAATGATTGAATGAATAAAAACAAAGTGAGTGTCAGATTGAGTTCCTTGTGTCACTATATTTAGTTCAAAGAAAAAGCTGAAGGGTGATTTGATCGTAATCTTAGTATCTACATGGAAAATAAATTTTACACGGTAGGCTGTTGTAAGCTGAAAATTCAACAAGCTTAACCGATACAACCAGAGAATATATTAGTTGTACTCTTCTATGCAAGATGATGCTTATTTATATTTTAACATCTTAAAGAGGAAAACATGTAGTGCATATCTACATTAAAACCATGCAGCTGTGTGATGTAAGGATCCAGTGAAGTTGCTACTATATCTTCTGTCAGCAGTTTATCCATCTCCAGGAGACAGTCCTCCCATCCATATAGCAGTGTTTACAGTACATTTAGATTAACATAATTGCATTGCTCAGGGGTGATTTTTCACACCCGTGTGCAACTTTATAGTTTGGACCTGACCTTAGTTTCTCTGCTCATGTTACTTGATTGTCTTCCGTAATTTGATGTTAATACATGTGCAGCCTAGTCTCCGTAGCATGAGGGAAACCTACATTTCCACCCACATTCCGCATTTGTTTAAGTGTCTGCCAAATCCAGTATTGGGCTTTCTCTAAATTCAGTAGCACCTGCAATGCTTACTTTAGGAAAAACTGAGCTTGGACCCATCAGCAAGGAAGCCAAAGCAAAATTCAATGTTCATATGCTCAAGTATTTTGTAATTCCTAGGGGGTCAGTTAAACTCACATGTACAGAATGTAAATATTTAAACAATGAATGGTTCTGCAGCACCTTCGAGACATCTTTCATCTGAAGTGGGTTGTGCTCACGAAAGCTCAAAATACCATCTACGTGTTTTGTTAATCTTTAAAGTGCTACTAGACTATTTGTTGTTTTTTACGTTATCTACATTTTTGTTAGTCTCTAAGATGCTGCAGGAGTATTCATTGCTTGCTTTTTTCAGTTACAGACTAACTTCAGAGGCTACCTCTGATACAGTATGGTATGAATTATGTCTTACTGAAAAAAATATTAAGTTTAGCTACACCCACATATGAATTAGGCCAATTGACAAAATTGGACTATTATAATCAACTGGAAAAAAAATCACTCCCTCTTAACTCTTATGAAGTACCAACAAGTAATATTTTATCAACTCAAGCACAAATGACATTGGCTACTTACTGTGAAGTGCCCTAAGTGAAAGAAGCGAAAACTAGAACAGAGTTGATTATTTCTGTTGTAAGTTTAAGTGTAGACCTATATCAACATTTGGAACACACATACTGTTTATGAGAACAGTATAAAATCTGATCAGAAAGGTGTTGTACATAGCACCAGAATTATAGGTGAATTATTAGACTAAACAACCTTGAGTAATAGTGGTAATATTAATGCATAATGCCATCCAGCTCCCATCTAGCACTTTTCCACAAAGCATTTCAGAGTTAAGCATTATTATTCCCATTTTACAGATAGGAAAATGGAAGCACAAGGGACGTGACCTAACCAACATCACCCAGAGCTGAACTAAGAATAAAACACAGGTCTCCTGAGTCTCAATCAATTTTTCTGTCCACTAGACCATAATGCTATCTAGAACCAGCTAGCCAGGCCAAATGGGATATATTTAGACATACTTTTGCCATTGGAATTATAGTATCTACAGCCCTCTATTCAGGGGATGAATTCTCAAGAAACAATTCCACCTCATCCTCTTGGACATATTTGCCTCAGACCCATTTGCAATATTATCCAGAGGGTGACCATATCCTTTCAGGATCTCGAGCCACTTTCCTTCCCCTTTGAAGACACAGCACGTTTCTCTGTCAACAAGTGATCACTTGCCTTGACTTTCCAGTTCGATCACAAGCAGCTATAAACAAAAAACAGACACACACACCTGTCCACTAAGCCAGAAGCTGGCTCTTTTGCCAAATCCTAATTCCACTTGGTTTTTAGTATCATACGTGCACTCCAGACTAGATACTGAAAAATACTGTATGGGATTGATTTGAATTAAAGTAATTTATAAACAGAGATAAAGGTTAAACCAGATTAAACTTTTTAAGATTAATATCAACAGAAAAGACCTGGATTTTTTGGTGCTAATTTGTGGATATTTAAATGCTCAAGTTTAAAATCTTGTATATTAAGAAATTGGAAGATTTTACTATCACACAGAACTATTTATTTTCAAAATTTTAAAAAACAAAATTTTGGAATACAAGGCTGGTAAACCACATCTAGCAGCCTGGCCTCCTAACTTTCGGTCTAAGCTGCTTGCAGTTATAGCAAGTTATGTAACTTTAGACATATTTCACTAGAGAAAACCCTAGCTGTATTTAAGAAGTTATTTTTAGTGTACCACTACTAAACAATTCTACTATTTAAGCAAAGTGCTGGAAATCAGAGCACATTATCAGATAATAGCATAAGGCTGAAGGATTTGGAAAAGCTCTTCTTTCACAGCCTTTACAACACATCTCTCATGTGAGGAAAGCTAAATTAGTATTATATAATCCTTCAGAATAAAATAGTGGAATTAATGGAAAAGACTCATTTGTAGAGTTCGCAAGTTTTCTTCACATCTTGTTATTACTAAAGTATTTCTGCTTTAAATTTATTTCATACAATGGCATCTGCACTGCATGGTATTTGTGAATTGACATTGTGACTAGTACTAGTTCTTGTAATGGGATAAAGTGAGAAATCTCTATTATATGTTATTCCCTTGAAAACAGATTATATTTTCATTAAGACTGTTTCCATAATAGAACAGTTGTGTTAACATGCTGTTTGGGCATTAGACACCAACACTGCCTATTGGAAAAAGTCATTGTAAAATATTACCAAAAGGATAAATTTAGTCCCTAAAAGGAACACGAATAAGATCTAAAACAAGAGCCACATCTATTCTATGTGAACTTTTAAAGATGCCATGAAAATTCAAGTCTTTGGACAATATTTCCTACCTTCTCCCCAACCTGTGCACCCCACTATTCACCGGGTGTCTAGATGCCATTTCAGATAGCATTGAGAAGAAAGGTACTATTAAGTGTGAATTAATACTTGTAACCAATGCTACATATTCTGGTTATAGATACAATAAGCCTTTTTACTTAAAGATCTCATTAGAAGAGGTTTTGGGTTTTAGATGCTCAATTCTATGAAGCTCAATCTAGTATGTATTTTTAAACAACTTCATAAAGGACAAGCAACCTGCCTTCACATAACAGTGATCAATGAAGAGGCATACTCCATATCAACTCACAATTTTAGCACGTGAAGCAATAGCAACATATGGAAGATCTAACAAAAGTAAGAGTAAAGTATCTTAGACTACATATAGTGTGTCTAGTATTACTGCATGAAACCAAATACTACTATTACTGTATATTAAAATTTTTATTTTTTGCATTCATTTTTCATTCTAGACAGACTCTTGTACAGGGGGCTCATATCCATCGGCTCGCTCTACTTTAGCGCCTGTTTCATCCCCAGAAGGTTTTCCAGTGCCACCACCTTCACCATGCAGTTCCATCAGCTTGCCCACTAAAAAAAAAAAAAAGCATAATACTGCAATTAATGATTTTTGTATTATTTACATTCTGTCAACCATACACAACACAAGTTAAGCATCCAAATTTAAATAGACCTTTTTAAAAAAAAAAAAAACAAATCAAAAGTGTACCACAACTATCTCAATAAGGCATTTAACAATGCCAACACAAGGAGCTTCCACTGATTTAATTAACTTTTGTATTTAGACAAAGACATGAAAGCAAAGAGTGTCTGAAAAGTGAAGTGTATGAGACTTGAGTAATTGAACAAATTAAGTCTTCCAAATATGCCATTAACTACTCAGTTCTGCATTACATGGGAATGTCAGAAAGTGGGATAAGAGCATAATCATTCGGTGTTCATATGGGACCGAAACACGTTGTCATCATTCATTCCCAAGTCAAAGCCAAGCATTTAGTTACTTTTTGCTTTAAAAAAAAAAAAAAAAAAAAAAAACTTAAAGGAACAATATTCCAAAACAATATATCATTTACAGAAATTCATATTTGTTACTGAAGTCTCAGATTGTTAGGATAAGCTATTTGTCTTAAGCATTCAAACATGCAATATTGGTTTCAGAAGGCTCCCCCAGGTGAAAAAAAATATCACCAAACATGCTTTGAAAATATTGCTGTAAACTAAGTGTATCACTCAAAACTCAACATTTAAGCAAAAATTAACTCACATTCAAACTTGGGTTTCTTAAGCATCTTCACTTTGCGGACATATACATCATGAAGAGGGTAAATGGACTGACAAGCCTTTTCTATGTCTTTGCCAATGCTGTCTGGGATCCTGAAAAATAATCCAATATTCAATATTAGATTTTTGTGGGATAATTCAACTGCCTGATCATTATATACAAGTTCAAATTATTCAGTATTTACTACTCTCAACACCAGCATACCGTCACACCTTACAATCACATACATTCATTCATGTCAGTAATCTCCATCATCTGTACTTAATTATCAATTAATTAGTACATCCAGATACTCTAGAAATCAGATACTTCACCTTATTGTCTATATATGTGCTTAAAAAACGCTTACAGTGACAGTACTATCCCCACAGAAATTTAAACTAGCTTAATAAATAATAAAAAAAGTTTGATAAAAGATAACCAAGACATACAGCTTATTGACAACTTCTTTCAGGTCATTAGTTTGCACCTCCCGGGTCATGATTTCCATCATCTTCTTGCGAATTTGGCGAACCTGCTGGTGCTGAGCATATGAGGTTTTGCGAATCTGGTTATTACGCTTCTTTGTGAAACCCACACAAAAGAGGCGCAGTAGATAGCCATCGGTAGTTTTGACATCAACATGGGCTTCAATCATGGTCTAGAATAGAAGTTTAGAATACAATTGTTTTCTATCACAGAAAGAAAGACTCCACAGTACAAGTAACAATTTCTAATCATTTCTAGTCAGGTTTGCCTTAAACAATCCTCTACTGTTGCTGTCACTTGACCCCAACTTTACAGTGTGAATAGTTAGCCCTCAAATTACTATAAATTTGATCTTAAACTACTACTGACCCTTCCAATACCTAGGTAAGGTTTGGAAGGGCACTGATGACACCAACAGCACCACTTGTGGCCCCTTAAAAAGGTTACTAAATGAAGGAAAGAAACTGCCATAGTAGTACTAGCAGAGGACACAAAGGCATTGATTCTTAGGGTACGTCTAGACTACATGCCTCTGGCGACAGAGGCATGTAGATTAGACTACCCGGCATAGGAAAATGAAGCGGCGATTTACAAGGCATACCTGGGAGGTCAATAAATGCCTTTGATGTCGACTGCAGAGCGTCCAGACTACCGCGCTGAGCCGACAAACAGCTGATCAGCTCAGCACAGCAGCCATGTAAATTTAAATGAAGCGGCGATTATTTAAATCGCCGCTTCATTTTCCTGTGCCGGGTAGTCTAATCTACATGCCTCTGTCGCCAGAGGCATGTAGTCTAGACGTACCCTTATACTGTACTTCCTCCATCCCAGGCTGGGATTTTATATGCCACCCTTACTATTAGTGGAAAGTCTCTCCTAGCAAGTGTTTCCCCAGTTAATACCAACTTTCCCTTCCCACCCTTTTCTTATGTTGGCACTTCTGCTGAACACTCCAGCTCCCACCTTCATAAACAAGATCAACTTAGTGCCCATAAAATTCTACCTTGTTTTTAGTCAACATCAATTATTTAATTTTACAAGCACACTAGCATCCACCATTGAAGACATTTTCTGTTTTTTTTTAATTTTGTGGTAAGAACGATATCTACGTTCTACATTTTGAAAGTTTGCATTTAAGCAGAGTAACTATGATTCAAGTGGCAAGATGTTCTATTTTTTTAAGTTGCCCTCCAAAATCCTGCCCTCTGACTACAGAAAAATTTTGCTTTTTTTAAAAACTAAGCTTGACGTCCACGTGTTAAAATTATTATGTATGATTTCTCTAATTGTGCATGCACATTTTTAGACACCCTCTGCAGGCAACAATAATTACCTCTATAAGCAAACACCAACCAATAAACATACATAATACTGGTAGTTTTGTCCAAGGTAAAAATCAATCTGCAAACTGCATCAAAGATCAAGTTATTTTATTTAAATGTATAGGCAGGTAGTTTTCTATCAAATGAGTATTTATCAAGGTAGTATTTGTTTCACAGGTACACATGGCCACTTACCTGCCATTTCTTGACCATGGAGCACATCTTGTCACGGGTGAGATCCATTCCATGGAAATTGGTCAGACAGTTTTTGCCCTGAACATCCTCCGTAATCAGTTTGAATTTACGGAAAGCAACTTCATCATTCTGCAGATCAGCAAGACTCACTTCAAATACACGGCCTTTAAGTCCATCAGAGGCAATTTCTATATGCATAGAAAACACTTTTTGTTAAAAAATGAGAAATAGCCGTGTCAGATTTTTATTCTCATTTGATATGCATTTATATTAGAGCCAAATTTGAATAAGACTTATAAAATAAAATATTTTATTAGAATTAGACTTGAACACACATTACATTAATTTAAGTTTAGATCTACAAAAAATTATGACAATTACTTTGAGTCAAACTGTTGAAGAAAATTTTTTTGTAATAAAAGTAGTCAATGAACTAGTCAAGCTTCAACACAAAGGGGAGAAAAATATCATTTGGGAAATAAACTATGTTCAGGCTTCAAGATTCAGTGCAAAGGTCAACATTTTAAAAAGGCAGGTAGGTGTTATGCTCAATGTTGTACTGGGGTTCACTGTTGAGGAAAGTAAACATAAAAAAGTAAGAACTAGGCATATGTTCTTATATAAACATTTCAATATACAAAACAGCAGCTAAATATATAAATGATTAAAAATTGAAGTTCAGGAGCAAATTACAAGTTTAATTATGCTGCTTAACAGTGATGCCTTAATAACTGTCCTTTGTAGTATGTTTTCCATGTTCCAGTTACCTTGGAACACTATTTCATGACCTACCAGATTTCACTTTTTATGAATCATAAGCAGCCCAAAGTTTTGTTCTCCTTAATTTTAATTCCTCATTATGCCTATTCATCGTGCTAAATAATTGTGTCCTTTGATATTTAAATTCTGTAAAATATGTAACTCCCTCCTGAATATGTTGGTGAAGCTGCACTTAACATTTTCATAATTGTGTTACTCTTACCCAGATTCTATTATTCATCTCTGAACAGAAGTGACTGGGATTCTTTTACCTAAATGTAGTATTCCAATTATGGTCTCACTTTATCATGTGAAGGATTGGGGGGCACGGGGGATTCAAAAATCAAAAAGGGGGGCGTGATGCTCTACTCAGTGATACCACTGCACATTTACTGCCCAAAAATGGGCAATTTCGCTACCCTACCATAAAGAAAACCCACATAGAGAGACAAGATCTTTTTGCATTGCTCCTTTCCAGATCTTCCTTGCCTATATTTTAGGCTCCTTTTTCAGTGATCAGAGAGCTACAATTAAAAACCCCTACACGGGTCAACAGTTTGTTTATCTTGCATGGACCAAACCATGTGTGTACACATAATTCTACTCAGAGCTACCCAACAGTAAGGTCAAAACACTTTTTTTTTTTAAAAGTCTAGTTGTCCTATAATCTTGTAAATCACATTAGTTTAAGCAAGAACTGCTTCCAACTGATACTAAATTGCAGTGGTCTTAAAAGGCAAGACAAATTAACAGACATCAAGTGTTTTCTCAACACACTAGATACTCACTGGTTCCTTGGGTCCTGGTGACGAGTGTCTTCCCAATGTTTCGGATATTAAACATTGCAGGTGCCTTGACATCGTACCAATCCTTCTTTGAGAAGGGATCGACCCTTAATTTAGAAAAATAAAAAGATAATTCCTCTCATTTTTCAGATTAAATCTTGGTTTAAAATGTGGTCCTCTTCCTTCATATTTATCATGTACAACAGAACTGATATGGAATTTCCAAATACTTCAAATACCAGAGAATGAAAACTGCAATAAACTATTGTAATTTATGCATTTCCAAATTAATGCAAGCTTGTTTACTTATCACCATGCTTATGAACACCTTTAGTATAGTTCTGCTTGCCAAGGCTCAATTCTACTACAGATACATATTAAGCAAGAACTTTGATTTACCAGCATTTCTTGATGATAAAATATACAGCACCTGATCCAACAAACCCACCAACATTTTAATTGCCAAAACGACTAAGTTACGTCTCTGGGTTTGATATACGTTTACAAAAGCCTCCCTGAAGCCTCCACTGTACAAATTCGACGAAACACACTCGATCAATAAGTAACTGACCCTCCTGGCCCTGCACGTTTGGATGGACCCAGCCCTTGGCATCTAGCAGCGGGGCCTTGTCCCGGCCGCACTGGGGATGGAGCAAATCAGCAGCAGGTGCAGCCAGAGACGGCTCCGCACAGCACGTGGGGCCAAAGGCTGCCCGACTCCCCAACTCCTCTTCTCCGAGCCGGAGCCTGACGCTGGGAGACTCCGTGCGGCTGGGCCCCGGCTCCGAACCCTCCAGCGGAGAAATGGGGGAGGGGTCACAGCCGAACCGGCGCCCCCCGGCCCATGCAGCGGGTCTGCCAGACCCCCCCCCGCCGCCCCGGCTCTTGCAGCGGGTCTGCCAGTCCCCCCCCGGCTCTAGACGCCGCCATGTCAACACCGCTCCCGCGGCTCCCTGCGCCGGCTCCCAATCCGCCGCCATCCGGCACATTCTGCCGGCCCGACACCCCACTGCCCCCCACGGCGGGACCCCCAGGCCCCCTTGCCCCGTCCCGGCCTCACTTACACTTTCTTCTTCGCGCCTTTCTTGCCGCCCTTGGTCAGCCGCTTGTTCTTCCCAACCGCCATGGTGTTACCCTGGAGCCAAAGAGGCCGAAGCCTGCCAGCAACGCGAGATTAGACGAGAGATTGAATCTCACGCGAGAGCTGCGCCTATCAAAGTGTCGCGAGAAACTAAAGAACGGAAGGGGCAACGCGGACGAGATCAGCTTCCTCTTAGGTGCTGGGCTGAACCAAAGAGCGCGGCGGTGGGGGTGGCTTAGGAACAGAGTGGATTCACCCACACTCTAGCAATTCCCTACGAGGCGGCGCCGACCCTTTGATCTCGCCCCTTAGTGTCGCGTAGGGTACCCAGCGTTCTGGTGATGCGGCCTGCGCCCGCCCCGCGTGCACTGCCCTGCCTGCCCGCCCGGGGCACGTCGCACGCGCCCACCACGAGCTTGCCCCCTCTCCCCAGGACAGACCGATAGAGGCTGCTTTGATTTTTGTGCTGCTCCTTGTTAGGGTGATTCCCTCCCCGCTTCCTAGGGGAGCGCTCTCAGCACCGTATTGGCCGAGTCCCATACATCCCCTCCTCCAACATTTCTGAGCCCACATCTGCCTTCCTTCCTCCTACTCAACTCTGTGCTCCCCTCCAGGCTAGGATATTAAATTTACATTAATTGGCTAATCAAATAGTCGATGCAAATTGCATCAACTATTTGATTAGTCGATAAGGGCGCCTTTGTCGGTGAAGTGTCGCAACAGCCACAGGGTGTCGCAACACCTTTGCTACACATCAAAGGTGAAAGCGCTGAAGGGAATCTGGGGTTAGTGGGGGAGCCCGCCACAGCTGGCCCCTGGCTCCATGTGGCTCTGATGCTTGAAGCACCCCCTTGTCGTCTTCCTCTCCCTCACACTTGCTGCCTCTTTCTGATAGAGGGGGTGGAAGTGACTAGACAACCAGTGTGTTGACTATCCAATAACCATTTGCTCATCAGATAGTTGACTAATTGTTCACAGCCTTAGTCCAGTCCTGTGTTCTTTATGTACTGGGTGGTCAGTTGGGGAGAGATTCAAATTCTGCCCAGCTGATTAGCATGTGTTTCTAATGGTGGTGCATATCTGCACGTGTCTTGGTGCACATAACAAAATGTATTTTGCTCATGCATGGAAAAAGTTAGAGGGAATAGTGAGTCAGTCCCTCTTAAAACAACAAAAGGTCACCACTATCATGGGAAGGGGGGAATCCACACCAAGTACCTCTGAGGAGCAGAAGAGAGGTGGGGCCCTAGCTACTGCTGAATGTGTAGTGACTATAGGCAGGGCTGGCTTTAGGAAGTGCGGGGCCCAATTCAAACAATCTCAGCGGGGCCCTGCAGCAATTGTGGTTGAGCAAAAAAAAAAAAAAATGCACACAAAAGTTTCAATGGGGGCAGGGCCCAGAAATTTTTTTGGTTGAGCAAAAAAACAAAAGGGAGGCACACAAGCTACCTTGCCTGCCAAGGTAGCTAACCCACCCCCGTGGCGCAGAGAAACCCTGTGCTCAACTTACACCTCCTGCAGCGCAGGCAGCCATCGCACTCCTCTTCCAGCACTGATGCCCCCTTCCACAGCGTGCCCGGCACACTTCCGGGTTCTGGGCCCGATTCGGGGGAATCGGACGAATCAGTCTAAGGCTAGCCCTGACTATAGGACAAGACATTCATATGTAAACATGCTGTCAGAGCCAGCTGAAGGTTGCTTGGGATCCTAGACACATCCCCATATAATCTTAGCTCCAGACTGAACCATGTTCTGGGGGAGTGAGGCACCCACACAACAGTCATTTATGGTAGGTTCTTTTTGGACAGAACAGGACCTCCCCATTTCACAGACCTCTTCTGTTTTTCATGCAGCTGGGGTCTGCCTCAGAGGGGTAGACTCCCTTGCCACCACCCTAAATCAAGGATTTGGGAGACAGTGATTTTTCACCTGCCACCTAAAAAGAATGGCAGCAGTGGGGCTCCAATAAACACAGATGCTTCTGCTGTGGGGAGGGTGATGGCAGCCTCCTTCCACATCAGGTTTCAGAGTTAACACCCCATAGACATGAAAAAGGCAGTTCACACCTCCCTAGGCTTTTTCATCCAGTTCTACAACTGCTGTATTAGTACACTCAGTTCATACTTCCAAGCTTTTCTTCACAATTTGACAGCTAGAAACATTATTTTAAAATGAAAGATTAGATCCAGAAGCCCAAAGCCACCTTATGCTTATGCTGTAGTGTGGCCTGAGTACCGCCTCAACCTATTTTTGTAGTATAAAAATTATATGTTGTTATATATATTACATTATATATGATCTTTCGCACAATTCTTGCAGTAAAGCAGAACAAAAAAGTTCCCATATTGATTTGATGTGCATCATTGACCACCAAATAAAGCCAGGCTTTTAAATAGGCAGTTGTCAGAATGTCTATAGCATGGTTTCAGAGAAAATAATGTCCATATAAGCTAGTCAAGCATGATTCAAATCAAGTCCCCAGATAGGAGCACCCCACTCCCTCAGTAGCTGAAAAAGTATAGAATCAAATGAGATTTCACTTCCAGTACACACAAACACACACAGCCTTGTTAAACACAATTGTTGCAAGTAAATACTGTTTCAGCTGCCATGAGTAAGATGTTCAAGCAGTATTTCTCAATACTGTAGTTCACCTTCCCATTTACTAACTATATTAGGACAAGAGAATGTGTTTATTGCTTCACCACTTATTTCCACCCTTGTAGGAATCTCAATCTCTCTCTCACACACACACCCCCCTTAAAAAAATCACCGGATTTCACCACTACCCCGCCCAAAAGGTCAGACAACATAGATAATAGAGGAAGACAGGGAACTCTCATTTTCATTTCTCCCAGGGTATGTCTACACTTGCACCCTTTTGAGAGAAGGATGCAAATACAGACATTCAAAATTGTAAATGAAGCCTGGATTTAAATATCCCATGCTTCATTTGCATATTCATGTTATGGCTCTATTTTGAAATAGTGCTATTTCGAAATAACAATGTATTCAGTGTTGCTATCTGGAACTGAATACATTGTGTTCTTATCAGTATTTCAGTAGTGAGCTCACAGAAAATCTATTATTGATGGGACTTGTAAAATTCAAAAATTCTCCTTTCTTCATTTTATTTTCATCTGGTCCTATAAAAATCCATGCCTTCAGGTGTTAGCTATCTAGTTGCAATAACTCCTGTGTTCTGCTTTAACTTAGGCAGCATACATAGCACCACAGGGAAGAATAAGCAAGGTCAGCAATATGTAACTTTAATATTAAAGGGCCCATGTACATGATAATTTGCTGGAATGATTTCATCTGCCGTGCTGTGCCTCTCCCTTCCTACTCCCCATACTAGAATATTCTTGAATGTTTAAGCCTATCCTGATTTTGAACACACATCTTGGTGTCCTTGTTTTGGTTTGGTTTGGTTTGGTTTGGGGGGGGGAGAGGGGAGGAATAAGGGAGGTTTCCCAGATTTTGCCAAGCCACCTTCAGACTCTGCCTGAGGAACCCAGAAATTAACAGGTTGGCAGAGCCCATATATGAATACAGAATTATTCCATGGACTGTTTACATATTGCCATGTTTCCTTTCCTCTTCCAAGGTCTTCTAATGATCTCTTTCATTTGCTTCAGGCTAACTTCCCAACACATCATAGATTCCAATTCTTGTCTCTGCTACCCTATGTTGCTAATAGCTCCAAGGAACAAAGCACCTGCAAAGCCAGTCAATCAAGCTCTAAGAAGATTATCCTTGTGTAATTTGTATCCCCAAATGACAGATCCAGCAAACTAGCCCAATGACCTTTCCCTTTCAGCATCAAATGCAAGGAAAGTTCCTTGGGAAAAAGAATGTGGCCAGTCAGCCAGAATAGCTCTACAGCCTAGTACCCTGATTCTGAAATGGCTTCTTGGGGCCAGAGGTTCGCCGATTTAAATGAAATTTTTTTAAACAGTGATTCTTTGCAGGCATTGACCAGACATTTTGCTTCAATTTGCCAGACAGCAGGAATTATTTCAAAGTGATCCTTTGATTGTGATTCAAGGGTAGATCTTTCAAAGAAAATGGTACTATAAAAGTGCTCCAGGTAATCTCTACTTCTTTGAGTCTCTCAATTTGAAATCTGCAGAGGATCTTTCTAAATTAAAGGGTCTGATTCAGTGCTGCTTTGCAACTTGGTTAGCTTTTTATACCCACTTTGCACAGGTGTAAATAGCTGTACAAGAGGCAAGGCAGCACAACATCAGACCCTAAGAGTTCTTACCGGTGAGCAGAGCTCCCAGAGTTCACTAGTTCTTGTTTGGTTGTTGAAGGGTTTTTTGTTACCTTCCCCCTCTCAAAATAACTGTCTGTTTCTAGCATTGCTGTATGCTTCACCGCATCACACAGGTCTCACACTTTTTCAGGTCCTTGTGTAGGCAACATGTGAGTCCTCCATTTGGGGAGACTCACACATGAATGCTGGAAACAATCCTGAAGTGGGAAGGACACCAGCACCTGAACCATGGCCCTATTCCTGAGGCATCTCCCCTGCTCTGCCTCTTCCCGCTGCTCCTCTGAGCCCCTCCCTGCACCTTTCTCAGAAGAGGGGAGCATGTCTTCATCACTTTTTCCTGTTTTAGGCTAGCAATAGTGAGGAGGGGAGTGCTTGGGGGTGGAAGAGTTGGGATAGAGGTGGGATACCAGCAGGGTCCAGGGGCCACAGGCCCCCTGACTTCTATGAAGCTCTGCTTCCAGTGCTCCAAAGAGGGTGAGGAAGCTTCCCTGCTTCCCCCCATACGGCCAGCCTTCTAGGGGAAGGCTTAATCTCTTGTGCTGCACTTACATGTTTGTAAATTTCCTATGAGCTGATGCTGCATTCCACAGAGATGACAACTGTGGGGAGAAGGGACAAAAATAAGCTGAAGAAAACTGCATCCTCTTTGCTCATACAGCCCGTTTAGTATTTCTAAAAAGTAAAAAGTACTTCCCACCATGACTAAGTCCTGGTCTACACTGCACAGATGGGTGGATGTAAGGCAGTTGAACTAATCATGTCAGTGTACTCACTGAACCGTGCTACCACCAGTACAAGTGCCCTACCACACTAATAGAACCATTTAGGGCACAGAGCTTACGTAATTAGCACGACACCGCATCTGCATAATGCACTGGTCAAGCCGGAGCTGTGAAATTCACAAGAAAGGCTGGCAGCAACAGCCTGGCTATCCTAAGCTCCCCACTCCCAACCAGACTGCTGGCTGGAGGCTCCCACATGGGCTGAGAGCCTGGGGAGCAGCTGGGCTCCCAGAGGGGACCGTGCTGAGCTGCAGCCCTGGCTGAAGGCTAGATTAAGAAAGAAGCTTTAGGAGCTGCAGCATAGGGCCCTGGGCTAAGGGGAGCCTTCTTAGCTGGAGGCTCTGGGGTACAGACACTAAAGCCACTGCATACTGAGGCTCTGCCTGGTGTGTGTGTGGGTCTTGCACACTACCATTCCTTCCTTCCCTCCGACTCCAGACTGGAGCCACATGCATTGCCACTAGGAGCGCTCACTTGAAGGCTCCTCTACAACCCCACTCCCATTGGTTGAGAATCGTGGTCAATGGGAGCAATCAAGGGTGGTACCTGCAAGCATAGGGCCACACAGAGCCACCTATGTCCACCCAGAGCTGTGCGAGGTAAACGCCCCGATTCCCTACTTGCTCCCACATGAATCACAGAGCTGGAAGAGACCTCAGGAGGTCATCAAGTCCATCCCCCTGCCCAAGGCAGGACCAATCCCAGCTAAATCAACCCAGCCAGGGCTTTGTCAAGCCGAGACTTAAACCTCTAGGGATGGAGATTCCACCACCTCCCTAGGTAACCCATTCCAGTGCTTCACCACCCTCCTAGTGAAATAGTTTTTCCTAATGTTCAACCTAGACCTCTGCCACTAACTTGAGACCATTGCTCCTTGTTCTGCCATCCGTCACTACTGTGAACAGCCTCTCTTCGTCCTTTGGAACCTCCCTTCAGGAAGTTGAAGGCTGCTATCAAATCCCCCCTCACTCTTCTCTTCTGCAGACTAATCAAACCCAAATCTCTCAGTCTCGCCTCATAGGTCACTTCAGCCCCCTAATCATTTTGGTTGCCCTCTTCTGGACCCTCTCCAATGCATCCACATCCTTTCTATAGAATGGGGCCCAGAACTGGACACAATACTCCAGTTGTGGCCTCGCCAAAGCAGAATAAAGGGGAATAATCACTTATCTGGATCCACTGGCAATGCTCCTTCTAATGCACTCTAATATGCCATTAGTCTTCTTGGCTACAAGGTCAGGCTGTTGACTCATATCCAGCTTCTCATCCACTGTAATCCCCAGGTCCTTTTCAGCAGAACTGCTACTTAGCCATTCAGTCCCCAGCCTGTAACAATGCTTGGGATTCTTCCATCCCAAGTGCAGGACTTTACACTTGTCCTTGTTGAACCTCATCAGATTTCTTTTGGCCCAATCCTCTAATCTGTCCAGGTCACTCTGGACCCTATCCCTGCCCTCCAGTTTAATCTACCTCTCCCCCTACTTTAGTGTCAGCTATGAACTTGCTGAGGGTGCAATCCATCCCGTCATCTAGGTCATTAATAAAGATGTTGAACATGCACCTTACCTACCTCCTAGATCATGCCCCCCCAGCCTGATCCCTATTTCGTTCCCTCAGTACCCTACTTCCTGCTCTCCCACACTGCTCCCTTCAGTTGGTGCAAGCAATTGCAGTGGCTGTAAGTCAGTCTAACATAGGGTCATCTTATGGCTGTAGTATAACACAAAGAGCATGCAGAGATACCTCTAAGCAATACTGTTTATTTTAATAGTGATTTAACAATACATTTTATAATCTGTCTAGAGGCTGTTCTATTGCTAGTGTCATAATGTCACTTTCATTAGGAAACTAGCTGCAATCAGTTGGATCAGTTCAAAGTGTCCATAGTATCTACAAAGGTCCAGAGCAGCTTCTTCCCTAAGGGAAAGTAGGAATTGTGGGGAATACTCTTACGGAGTTGCCATCCATGATGGTGAAGTTTGCATTTCTACACTGTGGAAGGCATACAGGTGTCTCATCCAGAAACCATTCCACCAACGTCTGAGTAGTCTTTTGGAGATCTGCAGGAAGCAAACTCTCTGCCTCCACAGTGGTTCTGGGGCATTTCCCCATCCAGTTTTCTGGCACTACTCTTTCAATGCTATTGCTCTACTTGTATTCCTGGGTCACTTCTGCCCTGTCAGTTGGGATCCCTGGATTCTGTTTTGTTTCTAGTAATTTTCCTGGGGTAGGGGAGAGCATAAAACAAGTACCTCATGCTTACCTGGCTTCCAACTCAGAGCCACTCAGACCCTGACCAAAGATCCTTCTGTGGGTTACCAGGAAGGTGGCCCCTCCCTGTACAGTGCAGAGGGTAAGCACAGGGAAGGTCCTTTCCACACACAGGTCTCAAGGAAATAATCTTTCCCTTACGTACAGCATTTAATTAACTAGTATTTTCTTTTCAAATACATTTTCACAGTTAATTATTCTTGTTCTTTTGGACTGCTAGTCTGAATAAAATGGTTGAAATTCATTTTTAAAAAAGCTACTTTTTCTCCAATTTATCTTTCCTCTTCTGATAATTTGCCAACATCTCTCTACATTGCAGTATCAGATTCCTTTTTTCCATACTCTCATCTCTGCTTAAGCCCCAGTATTATTCATTTTCAGAACCTAATTCTTGCATAGAAATCTTCCTCTTCCATAATTTGTGTGTGACCCTCTAATCTCTAAATTTCTGCTACAGCAATTAAATGCTGTTTTTTAAAGTAACATTGTTCATAAATTTCAGTCCCTGGTGATTTTTTAAATTATATACAAGATATGAATCTGTGAAAATAAGATTCTTAATGGAATCCGGGATATATAGAAGAACCTTTACTAAGGCTAGCACACTAACCAGTAGAACCCTTTGTTTGTTTAAAGATATGCTTTTCAGACCCCCAGATGCAAACCTAACTACAGTAATGGGCTATCCTTTTTATCTGTTTGTATCTTGCTTTCTTTTTAAAAAAAATAAGACTTTTCTTACTAGTGTGAACAGGTCAGGGTCCCCAACCCTTTCTCAACACAGCACATGTATCCACCTATTTTAGAAATGTGCATCTGTCTGCAAGTCCATTTGTTCAAGAACTCCCCCTAAATGGTAAGAGCTAGGGCCACCAAATTTAGTATGCAGTTCCTTTTATCTTAACTTAAAGCAAAGTCAGGGTTTGGTTGTGCCAAGAAAACAGGAAGCATCAGGAATGGAACCATTTTCCATCACATGGAAAGGGAGGGCCACACAGAAGAGGGACGCAATAAAGAGAGTGGCCACTGGGGGCAGTGAGCCCACAGGGGAGAGCTATACTACAGAGAGACCCACTGGGGAAAGCTGCACCACTAAAAGAGTGGCCATCAGGGCTGGGGTTTGCCATCTTACCTGCCACCAGACTGGGTAAGTAGCTCCCTTGCCCCAAACTCTTCCCCCCATGCCATCTCTTGGCCGCAGCACCAGAGGAGAGGGAGAAAAAAGGCCCCTGGTGGCCAGGGGGAGAAGTGGGGAAACGGTGGGGGAAGACAGAAAGCCCCTTGAGGCTGGGGTGGGAGAAAGAAGGACCTAGGTGGATGGGACACCACACCCTGAGCCCTTCACCCTCCAACCATCACTCTTGCACCCCCCACACTCCTGCCACCCTACATTCCCCAAGACTCTGCCCTGACTCCTGCACCTGCCTCTCACACGCATCACCAGCCCCTTACCCTGCAGGACCCAGGCAATATCCGGTAAGTCTTGTAGTGTACAGTATATGCATAAACACATACAACTTCCTCTGGTTTCCCTTTATTCTGACCTTAAGAATAGTGGAATATAAATCTGATCAGGTTGTTTCTCAAGCTTCTGCTTTGATATTTCAGTCCCACTACTCTAGAGAAAAGCATAAAAATCCTTTTATGCTTCTGGGTTAGTGCTAACAAGAGATTCACCTGGTCTGACTGACTGCCAGAGTGAGTTAGCAGAAATAATTAGCCCAGCGGCAGAAGACCTTATTATAGGGTTCCATCCAGTACTTTAAAGAATGGGTATATGGCACATTCTCTTGGGTTAATATTATATATGTAGATATTAACATAACCTTTCTGCCAGGTAGCACCACCAGCAGCCAGGGCCGGGTTCAATATCTAATGGTTCCTCTTCATCTCAGAACTGTCTTGAGCCCTCACCTAGTAGTCTGGGAAATTCACACAACACCCCTGGGCACCTCTGAGAGGCAATGCTTTCCCACCTGCAAACACAGGTGCATTCTGAGTGTGGAAAATAAATTTTTAATAAAAGGGGACAGAAGTAATGTGGCATTCATTTGGGAAAACACCATAAATAAAGTTCATAACCAAAACCATGAGTAAATGTCCCAGCTCAAGCAGGTTGAGCAATGTCCTTTTCCGCTTAAGCCCAGCAATGTGAATGTCCCCTTCACATGCCCAACCCTTCTTGTACCCCATCACAGTCGCTGTCCTTGGTCAGGGCAGACCAGAGTTCAGAGGTGATCTGCAGTGTTCACTTCCCATCCTGAGTGTGTGTGTGTGTGGGGGGGGGGGGGGGGAAGGCAGGAGACATCTCACCCACTCGGCTGGTCACTCGCCATCAACCTGGCACCACTCTGCAGGCCATTCATTGCTTCTTGCTGCCGCCACTTTGCTGGCTGCTCCTCGTGCTCTTCATTGGTCCCCTGCCGCTGCACTGCTGGCTGCTTCTCATACCTCTCCATCGCCACCCTGCTGGCTGCTCATGGTATATTCTGCTGGCTTGTGGTGGATTTGGCTGTGGGCCAGACCTACTGATTTCAGCTCTCAGTGATTTCTGCTCTTAGCCCAAAAGCACAGTCCAGCCACAAGAGATTCTGGCATCGACGGGAGTAAATTTACATACAAAAGAGACTCCTTATGGATCCTTTCTTTAACTCTATCATTGAAATAGTTAGGAGAAACAGATTGAACTAGTCTTACAGCTCGTGCCAGGAGAACATGCAGCCTGCTGACTCACCTCCCTCCCCAGCTTAATCTATAGGGCTCTGGAAGACGAGCCTCTGTCCATCCAAGTGTATTTACACTGATACGGCTCTCCTTTGAACTGAGTTAAACACAGTCTGACTTTTCTGCATTCCCCCAATAATTGCAAACATTGGTGGTCATATCTTACATTTCCTGCATTTAATGTTAACACCATTTGTGACCCCACAACAGACAAATTGGTTACAATGGGCAAAAAAGCTTCTAACAATTGAATATCTAGCAGGCCTAAGCAAACTGAGTGAACTGTATTTACATAACCACACCCAGGATTTTTTTCTCATTTCAGTGTGAATTGTCATGGAAGCATTGACTCAGACCTTGCTTACATTAATATTGATGGGATTTAGGAGGCAGATGTATTGGTTTTGGGCATCTGTAATCTAGACCAATGTTAGTCAGATTTTTTGATACCAAGGAACTGCTTGCTGCCTTCCTAAACTGGACCAGGAAGATCTCAGGAATTCATGCTGGATCAGAGACTGGTCACTGAGAAACACTAGTCTAGATGGAAAGTAAGATTTCAGATATGGCTTCAGCAATAAAAAATGTTCAAGAAAGCACGAGTAATTGGGATCACTATAAAGGATCCTTCTGTCACTGCCATAGATTATTTAAGGTTCTGTCATGGTCTTCATTCCAAACCCTGATTTTTTTAGTCAACTATGAAAATTTGCTGTACTTTATATTTTGATACAGAAAATTTTATTTTTCCTCTGGTGAAATTCTCTCTTAGGCTGCTCTGGAAATCTCTTCTTGAAGGTACATCAGAATCTTCACATCTCCTTTTCGGGGGATATAGTTTCTTACTTCCTGCCTTAGACATCACTAAGAAAAAAGCCTTTGAATTTTGCAGTGATAGAATACTAGGAGAATGAAAATTCCAATTCTTGGTTTGAGTTCAATGCTTTGTCAGGGCTCCTCTTATTCTAACTCCTTGTACTCTTCATACTGATTCCAAATACAGTGTATCTAAACTACTCCTATTTGATTATTTTTAATCCATCAAGATGAGGGAAGAACAATACACACAACTCCTAAATCCCATCAATGTAACACACTGTCTCTACAGTGCTAACATGTGAATATGCATACATTTCACATCCTGAGAGCTGTGTAAATATTCCATTCTAAGTATTTGCTTATAGGTTCAACTACTTAAACCAGAAATCATCCAATGGAGCAAATGTGTTCTGTATCACAAACACATTTTCACATTTCATTTTTTACAGAGTTTCCAGAGATACTTGGGCATAAGTCTGCAGCATTCAGTTGCAGGTCACTTGCCAGGAATAGTCATATTTAATGCAGGGGTCTCAGTCCCTTCTATTGTATGCCTATGGGACATAATTGTTACTCAGGGAATGGAGTAACATAATTTAGAAGATAATTAGAATCACTCTGACTAGCTGTTAGTGATCCCTGAACCAGAAGCGAGGTATGCCTGGTAATCCATATAACCGGCGATTAAGTGACCCAATAATCAGGCACACATAAGGTTTAGGGCCAAACCATGTATTAAGAAATTTAAAACAGCAAAAACAGGAACAAGAACTCGACCCACCCTATTTCTAGATAGAAAGAAGACAGAAAAGACCTATATACAAAAGACAATACTTTACAAAACATCAGATGATCGGAGCTCGCGACCTGCAACTTCTAAGCTAATTTGAAGCCTTGAAGGAGGACCAGCGAGTAGATCCCTCAATGCAGTGATCCCAGCCTGTTGGCCTAGGGCTGCCAGAAGATCCTCGACCGTCTAGGATAATGGCTTTCCCAGGCTGCGGTAATGGTTGGCTCTTCAGCGAAACCGTCTGGTCTGGAAGGAACATGGAGCAATGATAAAGTCCAAATCCAACTGTAATAATTCCAGCCAAATACCCTTCCTGTGGGATGTTTCCACACGTAGGTGGCACATGAGCCAAAAACAAAGGCTTTACCACAAACCATTAATCCATAGATGTTATACTGAATAGACACGAACACAAAAGGGGATGGAACCTAAGGAACCCAAAGAACCAGAGGAACCCTAATTCTCCTCAGCCCAGACCTTTTATTGGCCTGGGGGCGGGAAAAGGGATTGACATGCTGAGTGCAATAGTTAGGGCCATGTGCAGATAATTAGAGGGATGAGTGCAGCTTTGGTGAGAGGTGCAGCACTGTAGGGATGAATGCACATGACTTGAGATGAGTGCATAGATAGAGGGTCATGTGCAACGCTGATCTGATCTTCTGGCAGGAAGCTACACTTGTGGGAAAGACACCCTTCTTCAAAATGGAAGCCTCACAGACTCCATTTTGTATGCCACATATACATGTTATACATATTGCCTCTATACAGGGTAACATAATAGTGGGTTGTAATTTTGGTTGTTGAGTCTTTAGTGTGTGAGTGGAATTAGTAGCCTGTGATGTATGGAGATCAGACTTGATGATCTGATGGCTCCATGACTTTACTGAGAATCAGATGTAAGACATTAATCTTGCAACTACCTTGAAATAAGTGGACTTTCTACATCCAACTGGAGTCCCACTTACAAAAGTCAGTCTCTGGCATGATCTAGGTCAGGGTGGGCAAATACCAGCCCATGGGACAGATGTGGTCCACCAGAGTTAGCCCCTTGCAGACCTCCACCTCTATATTTATCTGTGCCTCTGCAGGTACCAGTGATCACAGCTCCCATTGGCCACGGATTGCCATTCCCAACCAATGGGAGCTGCAGAAAGTGGTGTTTGGGTCTGTGCTGCTTCCTGATGCTTCTATTGGCCTGGGACAGTGATCCATGGCCATCAGAAGCAGCGATCGCTGGTACCTGTGGAGGCACAGGTAAATATAGCGGTGGCAGCCTGCCAGAGCTGCCGTTGTATTGACCACTGCTAGTCTAGGTATTCATTTCACTGAAGAAGTTGTGGAATCAACAATGTCTCTGTATCTTATATGCATGAAATAGTTATAGTGTATTTTATACATACACACATATCACTTTGTTAGACTGAGAAGAAGGATTCTTGGATGATTAGAGTAGTAATTTAGGACTTTAAAGACCTCGATTCAACTGCTTGCTCTTGGTCTCAGACTTTGTGTGTGGTTTCAAGCAAGCCATTTAGACTCAATGCTTCAGTCCAATCCATGTAGCAATTCTCTAGCTTGCAGAGGTAAGATGAGGATACATATATTAAAAGACTATGAGGTACACGAGCACTCTGTTATTGAGGGGCTAAGACAGATGGATTTATGCTAATTTTGTAAAAGAAAATTTCATTGCCAATTATTCTGGAACTTTTTTAATAATCAGTTTTAAAATTTAAGTTGAGCTAACATTATGAATTTGGAACTCCATATAGTGTGTTAGCATTGTTCTAAATACAGTCAATTTAGATATTCATTTCTTTTTCTGCTTTTTGCTGGCATTGATGTGTTTTGGTCTGAGCTGGCACAGTGTTAATCGCCTTAATTGCAATGCATTTTCTCTTTGCATGATCTTATTTTGCTTTTTAATTGTACTTGGAAAAAAGTATGTTTTAAATAGTGCTCCACAGGGATTGAGTACATGCTGTCTCTTAATTGTTACTTTCAACTTGTTCATTGATATGCAAATTAAATGGGGGAGGGCATGATTGGTTCCAGTGGTGAAGAATCTTGTACCAATTATAAAGTCTACTTCAGTGCCTACTAATATGTAGATTTCTCTTTTTTTGTTCCTGGAGGTTATTTTTTTTAATATACAATATTTACACAGGAAATTTTGTCCCCCTGATCTCCAGTTTTAAAAAAATGCTTGCAGGATTTTGCTTTTGTTTACCAATAATTCATGTATGCGTTTTATTGTACTTCCACTGAAAGACTGTTTGATTTTCCTCTGTGAGACTATTTGTATTACTTTGCATTGACTAGAACAGATTTTGCTGTTAACATATCTTTTAAGAGAGCTCCTTTACTTCTTCAAAAGTTATGGGTTACATTTTCTTTGAAGCCCTGGACTAATCCAAAGGGTGATTATGAAAATGGTAGTGTGGTGCACCCGTTTATTATCTCTCTCTGAATTCATATAATATTTGCTGACTTTACAAGCTAAGAACTGGGGGACATGGGTGGGTGGTTGGTTGTTTTTCTTAATGATCTGCCCAGGTGGAACTAAGGGTACAATTTTGCCTCATGATGTTTTATTACTGGCAATGATTCATGAGATTAAAAGAAACCATCTTGACTGTCTGAGCCCAGGGTAAATTTGTGGGTTTGGCAGTTAGTAAAACTATATATATTTTACTAGCAAACTCAGCAAATTTAATATGGCAATCACTAAGCCAGTGTTTCCCAATTTTATTTGGCCATGGAACCCTTTTCTGCTTTTCAGAATTTCAAGGAACCCCCCTCCCCCAGGTTTGTCAAGCAAAAAAGAAAAGAAAAGAAAAGAAAAGAAAAGAAAAGAAAAAGAGGGGAACCCACCAATGAATGAAAATCACAATCCTTCCCCAACACCCCACCCCTTTGAGGCCCTACTATCCTCTCTGTTCCCCTCCTCTTCATCACTTGCTGTTCCCATACACTCTCACTGGCTTGAGACAGGAGGTGCGGGCTCTGGGGTGGGAATGAGAGATTTGGGTGTGGGAAGAGGTGAGAAGTGCAAGCTCTGGGAGGGAATTTGGATGCAGGAGAATGGGATGCTGGCTTGGGGAGGGGGCTCCAGGCTGGGGAGTGTTAGGCTCAGGTGGAAGGTTGGAGTGCCGAGCAAGTCACAGGCTTGTGGATGTGAGGGTGCAGGAGTTTGGGTTGGATATGTGAGGAGCTCAGGGCAAGAAGGCTGTGAGTATGATGGGCTCAGGACACAGATTTGTGATGTATGAATGGTATAGGAGTGTTGTGGCAGAAGACTGAGGATGTGGGGATGCAGGAATCTGGGGATGTAAGAGGCTCAGGACAGGGGGTTCCAGTGTATGATAGGCTCAGATTTGGGGTCAGGTGGTGCAAGAGTGTTATCATGCTGCAGTGGGATGGGGGTTTGGCCCCAATTGGGGGCATGTTTGCCAAGCTTCATTTTTAAATAAAATATTATGTCAAATTCAAAAGGTTTTAGCATTGTCTTTATTTATGAGAGAGGCTGGGAACCTGTTTTGAGTCAGGGGTCACTGACCCACAGAAAAGTCAGTTGGGGCCACACAAGTGAGATGCAAAAAAACCCCCTCCAAAACCTCCCAAAATGACAGTTCTTGCAGCACCTTGGGTTCTCTTTCGAGATCCCCCCCAGCAATAGCCACATCTGAAATAGCATGTCTGCAAGGTGGTGCTTTAAGATGTAGAACCACCTTTTTCACACCAGAAAAAATTCTGTATTCATGGGGAAAATGAAAACAAAGAAACAAAACACAAAACAGGAATTTGTAAGACAGCCATCAATATAACAATCTATATTACTCATGATTCCTTGAAAAGAAAAATACCAGATTCATTTTTGTTAGGAGGAAATGAAAATGTCACATATGGTAATCTAATAGGGACATTGAGTTTACAGTAGTGATGTCTGTTCATAATCACTTTACCTTTACATGTGTAAATGCACAGAAAGCAGAACACAAGGGAAACAGTTTTACAACAGATTTAATCAAGAGCACATCTAGGCCTCCACATAAACTTGCCTAACCAACTTTGAAAGGAGAATGTTGTAGATTAGGCAGGTTCATGGGGTGATGTCTTTACACACGACAGATGGCCATGTTAGAACAGAAAGTTGCTCACCTCATATTTTAGATTTTATTTATAGAAGCATTGCTCCTAGTAATTTGATTAGCAATATTTTACTAAAAAATAGAAAATTTCCACTTAAACTGAACTTTCAATTGTCTGGATATTTACATTATGACCAAATGGAAATAATAATAATTATAATAATAATATTAATAAACTGATTTTTTGGGAACTGGAGCTCCCTTATAAATGTTCTGACCTGCTCACATGAGGCTGCAAATAGCACAAAGTGCTTACCAATTTGCAAGCTCATAAGAGCATAAATAATTTGAAATACAGAAAAGGCAGCAAGCTTTGTTTTATGATTTAGGGAGCTCTTTAGTATTTATATTTGACAGGAATTATCCAGAATAGATGAAAGAATTAAAAAGTTCACTAAGGCAAGAGTTTTAATTAGCACTAACAGAATTATTTTATATTGCAATGGTAACTGTGTTTGGAAAAATAACCTCCAGTTCTTGATGAAACTTCTTCTCTCCACCAGATTTACATAAATGTAAAATTTGGTACAGCTGAATACCATTTAATTGTATCTCACTTATATGAAATCTTGTTATCCAGATTGGAGAGACATACCCTGATTCTAATCCCTGATTTATTCTGTTCTTTTGGAGTGCCCACATTTCTTATTATGGTTCCTCTTGCCTTGGCATCTGTCTGTCCAACAGAAGTCTAGTACATCTCTATCTGATACAGACCACCATTGGCTAAAAGGAAGCCACAGAACACCTCACTAGCCTACAAGAGAGCTGTGAACCCATGAAAATAATAGTTAGGACTAGAGTAACCCAGAAACATTTTTTCTTAAAATCTTTTGTAGAAATGTAGCATTTATGAAGGCTACAAGATTGCAATTTCCAGTGTTGAAGTACCAACAAACTGAAGGTTTCACAACATACCTAATCTACAGTACTTGACAGCAATCCTTGGATCTGGGGTTTGTGAAAAAATGTACAAGATTCTGTGGGAGCAGAAGGATGTTTTGGAATATCAGGTGAATAATCTAACTTCCCAAAAACATAGATCATAGAATCATAGAACACTAGAATTTGAAGGGACCTTGAGAGGTCATTGAGTCCAGTCCCCTGCCCTCACGGCAGGACCCAGTACCATCTAACCTGCTCTTAAACATCTCCAGAGATGGAGATTCCACAGCCTCCTTAGGCAACTTATTCCAGTGTTTAATCACCTTGACCATTAGGAAGTTTTTCCTAAATCTTGGCAGAGACTTGCCCTTCTGCTCCCTCAAATTGCTTTTGGGTATGGACATAATTTATTGGGTATGGACATAATCCATTGGGTATGGACCAGAATTCTCTAGGGTAAACTGGCCTAGTGTGTCAGAAGTCTAATTCTCTTTCCAAGTTCATTTCCCAAAGATTCTGTTCAATAGCTCTTGCTGATATTCACTAATAGAACTGGTTCAACCTAACCCATAAGTCTGTAGGTTGGTGCCTGGCAGCCTTTCAAATTTTAGTTATTTACTGTTGTTCTAATTTCTGGTAATAGCATTATAATTAATTGCTTTGGGTGACAGTATGCCAATGTGAGATTTGAGTCACTGTACAACATTTAAAGTACCCCAAAGAAATGCTAGACTGGAACATCTCTCTACCTACACTCATATGTGACGACACAAAAACACCTGTCTACACAATATTGACTTTGGTAATTATTGAGATTGCTTGGCAGTACCAACAAGGAGTACAAAGGCAATGACACAACAGAATTTGACACTTCCTCACTCCATGACATCAGTCTCAGCCATGACCTGATCCTGAATAACATCTCTCCAGGGACCTCTCATTTTTTTGTTTCTCAGGGGCTTGCTAAATCTCGCACCTCCTCCATAACTAGGCAAACTTCCAGAGCAGGCTTTTTTTCAGTTAATTCCAACTCTATTTACCAGATCACCAGTGAATTTATGAATTCACAATTAGGATGGAGGCAGGTTATGCAATTATGCAAATGAGTTGCATCTTCATGAATGACCATGAATTGTAGGATATCTAATGTTTTACACAAGATACCCACTTCAGCATTCTGGCTGCCTTGCAAATTGTAATTTCTCAACCTAGTTATTAGTGGATCAAGTAATTTAGAGGATACTTCATCACTTTAGTTTGACTAGGTTTTTCTCCCTCCCCCAAGTATAAGTTAAGGTGCAGAGTGAGATATAAAAGAAATAAAATACTTTAGCCCAACAACAATTAACAATCTCCACTAATTTGTGAAAGCTTAAAAAATAAAGTTCTCAAATGTTACCTTTTTTAGTATCTTAGTGGCTTGTGTGTCTTGTCTGGGCAGGGATCTGTTTGAAGTCATTCAGCTATTGCTACTCAGTCAAAGGAAGGCTAAAAAGGGGATCAAATGGGCTATGTATGCTTTTTTTACAGAGGCACCAATAGTCTCCAGCTGTACCTACACTAGTGAATTGGAAAGTGAACTGATGCAGGGGCACCACAATAAGTACCATTACTGCAATGGTTTCCAGTTTTATCCCAATGGTTTCCAGTTTTATCCATTTTTTTTGATACACCACACTGTTATAGTTGTACTGCTCTTTAGTCACCTATCCCTCAGATCCCAGCACACTTCCCTGAAGCAACAACTTGGAGGAGATTTTAAAAGGCTTTCTGTGACCTAAGACCAGCTGTGGTAGGAGAGCCTGAAGTCAGATTCCTATAGTTCCTCACAAAATCCCCTAAAAACTTAGAAGATGGTGTCATTTCTAATGTTCTTTTTCAGAATGGAATCCAGAATGCTTATTTAACATTTACTGCTTATTCAGGAAGTGTATTTCATACTAGAGCTTTTGAAAAGTATTTCAAAATAGTTTTCTGCAGCAATATACATCAGTTTAACAATATGCATATCTGAAGGCTCACTGAAGTTAATAGAAATGTTTCATCAATTTAGCAAAGCACATTTTAGCCCATGCTTAAGACCATCCCTATTCAGCAACACAATTAATTAAGCATGTACTTGAGTGCTTTGCTGAATATGGGAGTTAAACACATGGGCTACGTTTACACTGGCATGATTTTCTGGAAATGCTTTTAACAGAAAAGTTTTCTGTTAAAAGCATTTTTGGAAAAGCGCGTCTAGATTGGCAGGACGCTTTTCCGGAAAAGCACTTTTTGCGGAAAAGCGTCCGTGGCCAATCTAGTCGTGCTTTTCCGCAAAAAAGCCCCGATCGCCATTTTTGCGATCGGGGCTTTTTTGTGGAAAACGGAACTATGCTGTCTACACTGGCCCTTTTGGGCAAAAGTCTTTCGGAAAAAGACTTTTGCCCGAACGGGAGCAGCATAGTTTTTCCGGAAAAGCACTGATGATTTTACATTAGATCGTCAGTGCTTTTCCGGAAATTCAAGCGGCCAGTGTAGACAGCTGGCAAGTTTTTCCGGAAAATCAGATGATTTTCCAGAAAAACTTGCCGGTATAGACACAGCCATGCTGTTTTGCTGATTAGGGATGAACTGCTTAATCAGGCCTTAGTGAGCGATATTGTCTTCATTGTGTTCTGTACTTGGATATTTTATGTCTACATTTTGTCCAAAGCAACTACACCGAGGGCCCACAAAAGTGCTAGAAAAAGCAGCTTTAGGGGCCACATTCAGTTTATAGGTTGTACGCTATAGGAAATCAGATTCTTATGAATCTTCTTCATTGCTGAAAGACTCTCATATGTCAATACAAATGTGGGGAGGACATAAGTAATTGAACCACTGATGTATGACTCAAAGGAAGGGAAAATGAGGAGGGATCATTGATAATACTGATTAAGGCAAAACTGGTTATGCAGTATCTTTACTTAAAATATATTTTGGTAAAATACAGATCCTTTCTTTTTTATGCAGATGAGGTGCCTGGAGTTTGCAAGGAAGTATGGGTGACATTTAAAGCTTAAGCTAAAGAAAAGTTGAGCTAAATCAGTATCTTTAGCTCAATTTCAGCATAATTTCCTGACAGACTGAACATTCAAATGCGAAAACCAGCAATGAGAGGTTCTCATTGTAAATTCATGTATTAATTCACAGATGTTTAAAAATATATAAGTAAGCCTCTAATCATGAACAATGCAGGAACATGAAAGAAAAATACTCAGATTTCATTTATGAACAAAAGTAAATAAAATGCTTTAAGTCAATAAAAATACCATAAAAATTTATTTAAATGATATAGAATTATGAAATATGAACCAAAATCAAGTTATTTCTATTTAAGACATGCTGCAGAAATCTCCTTGCCTAATCAAGAGTCTCCTTCAGACAAAAACGAATCTCAGTTTCAAAATTAAGTTGTTCTCATAGGCTGCGTCTAGACTGGCATGATTTTGCGCAAATACTTTTAACAGAAAAGTTTTTCCGTTAAAAGTATTTGCGCAAGAGAACGTCTATACTGGCAGGTGCCTTTGTGCAAAAGATTTGCTTTTGCACAAAAGCATCCCTGCCAGCGTAGACGCTCTCTTGCTCAAAAAAGCTCTGATGGCCATTTTAGCCATCGGGCTTTCCTGCGCAAGAAATTAACTTGGCTGTCTACACTGGTCCTCTTGCGTAAGAATACTTGCACAAGAGGGCTTATCCCTGAGTGGGAGCTTCAGAGTATTTGCGCAAGAACCACTGACTTTGTACAGTACAAAGTCAGTGTTCTTGCGCAAATACTCACGGCCAGTGTAGACAGGCAGCAAGATTTTGCGCAAAAGCAAGTGCTTTTGCGCAAAATCTTGCCAGTCTAGACGCAGCCTTGGAGTATTATGTTCTTAAGAAAAACAGAGACACATTCTCATATCAGAAGTCAACATTTTTATAAGCTGCTTTTTTATTTGGATTTTAGTTCCTAGCAAAGCACTTCCACAACTACTTTTGCTGTGATAAATCTTTCTTCTTAAGGGCTAATAATCAGTAGTTTTCACTGAGATCCAAATCTTTCCCTATCTCTTGCCAGGAACAACTATCTTGAAAAATACAATCACTGTAACACAGAAGTACATTGGTGCCAGCTGGCAAAGAGCTCACTGTTCTTCACAAGCAACACCTCTCTCAGACCTGACAAATTCACTACACCTAATACATTGTTTTCATGGTATTTATCCCTAAAGGCATGTGAGGTGTCTATTGAAAGCTTTTAATTTATCAATGCTCGTAATTATTGAAAGATGCTTGGGTAGATTGGGGCATGCGATAAAATGGTGACAGGCTGTTGCCATTATATTCACCTGCACCTCTGGGAAGTGGCATGGACCAGGACACTACTTCCCACAGCTCCCATTGGCATCGGAGTGACTGCTTTTGGAATATTGTGTTTTTCTGGTGCCCACATACAAGGATGTTGATACATTAAAGTGGGTTCAGAGAAGAGTCATGAGAATGATTAAAGGATTAGAAAATATGCCTGATAGTGATAGATATAAACCTCAATCTATTTAGTTTGGTAAACAGAAGGTTAAAGAATGACTTGATTACAGTCTATATAAGTACTTAAATGGAAAATATTTAATTCTCTGCTGAGAAAGGTCTAAGATGATCTAATGGCTGGAAGCTGAACTTGGACAAATTCAGACACAAAATATAGTGTACTTTTTCATGGTCTGAGTAATTAACCACTGGAACAACTTATCAAGGGTTATAGTGATAATTTTTCAATCAAGGTTGCATGTTTTTCTAAAAGATCTGCTTTAGGAATTATTTTGGGAGAAATTCTGTATTATATAGAAAGTCAAAACATATGATCACAGTGTTCCCTTCTTGCCTTGGAATCTATGGATCTCTATAAATAAAGACAAAAGTCACTGCATCCATTCAGTGATGAGATACCTTGAACAAGCAGAGTGCTTCATGACATACTGACTCCTTAGAGCTAGCAATCCTGCCAAGAGACCAAATTCTGGGTGTAATAATCTACTCTATTACATAAGAAAGGTAACTTTATCTATCTAGGCTCTAGTTTGTGTTTTATTTTGTTCTGTACATTTTTGTATGTAACCATTTGTTTCCACCACCATACATATCTTCCTATTTGAATCCTAATTATTTCTTAGCTAAATTTCCTTTTTTTTACTACAATTGAACTCACGTGCTATGTGTGATAGTGTAGCGGTGTCTAAAATAAAAGCTAGTATATTAAGGTACACATTGCCTTTGAAAATGGAGGATTTGGGATACTTGTGAGTACCCAGTGGTCAGGGGCTGGATAGTGTCCAGGGACACTTTCAAGGTTGGGATGTGTCTATGGTGAACTGGAGGGGCATAAGCCTCATTGTCATTCCATTTTTTCTGATAGTAAGGAGAAGAAAATCCTGAAAATCCTGAGGTGAAGCTAAGTCACATAGGACTTTTAGGAACTGGACTGAAAAGCCTTCCTGCTAGGAGGCAAGACAGGAAGCTGAGTGTGCTACCCATTAGGCCACCTGGCCCTCCAAGGACTTGATTGCATCAGGGGCAAAGGCAAGACTGGCATAACCAAGAGGAGAGAGCTTGAGTGCTGGGAGAGTGGTTGTGTTAGAGAGAGCTGACACTTAGCAAGCACTGTCAAGACTCTTGCTGTAAGCAGGACACAACAAAGTGACACACAGCCGTGAGATGCGTCACAGCCACTCACATCCATTTCCTTGGACTTTGCCCAGGGAAAGAGCATATGATCTGTGGAGTATTATGAGTTGTTTTTTCAACTCTGTTTGCAGAACAGCATTGGTTTTGTGCACTACATTCGGTTTTCTTGAACTCATCCTGCAGACTGAATTAAAATGGAATATTGCACACTGAATAGTCAGAGATCAGAGGATTTAGGTAGTTTCCTGTTCCCAGAAGTAGCCACAGATAGAATGACTGTCTGCTTCTTGATTTGAATGGGAACTGTGCTCACATTCAGGGGGCTGAATTTAATCTTGGTGCAGTTTTAAGAATCTCAGATATAACCACAGCTTCAAGTGGCAGCCAAAATCCATTTAGGCAATGGTTGATGAGCCCCTCATGACCAAAAAACACATATGTATTTACATAATTTTCCACGCTGCTTATTTATTTGTATATTTTCTTTGCTGACTCTTTTTTCTTCCATAAGAGGGGAATTATGGATTGCAATATGGCCAATGTTACAGTCAAAAATTCTAATTCGTGAGATAGGTCTTGGCAGTGATACAAGAGTTCTGTATCGCAGAAAAGTCTTCAAGAATTCAATCGACTATTATAACCTTTCTACAGCATTTCATATGGGCTAACCTACAGAGCAGCCGTGGCCAACCCACGACTTGCGAGCCGCCTGCGGCTCTTCCCCCGCAGGGTGCAGCTCGTGAAGCCCTCCCCCCCCATGGCTCATAAAGCTGCCCCCGCACCTCCTGAAAATAGTCTCTCCTCCCGGATCCCTGTGCTCACCATGGCAGGCGGGAACCTGATGTGGCCAGAAAGCCTCTGAACGTGTTTTCTTTAAGGGGTAGACCTTTTTTTTCCCCTTGACAACTTTGCCCCAGCTCTTCGCGCTGGATCCACTGATAACTTGGCTCTTTGCCCAGAATGGGTTGGCCACCTAGGGTTGCCAGGTGTCCGGTTTTCTTCCGGACAGTCCAGTTTTTCGACCCTCTGTCCGGTAAAAAAAGCCAGCAAATACCAGACATGCAATGTCCAATATTTCCTGGTTTTCTGGCTGGGCGCCAGATGGAATCCTGGCGGGGATGGGGGGAGTGACTGGGAGGAGGGGCGCATTCGGTGCTGGGAGCCCTGGTTGCGTGTGAGGAGGAGGGAAAGCCCGGTCCATGCTCTTGTATGCTGGTCAAGCACGTGGTGAAGCCGCAGCCGGACTGACTCACGGGATGGGAGCACCCTGAGATCTGCATAGCCCGGGTCAGACATGCTCCCCGCCGACTGATTTGCTCCCCTGCCCCCTCCGCCAGCTCTGCGTTCCACTGGCCGGTTCCTGCTCCGGATCTTCCCCAGCCAGTCCCTCTCCCCCGCCCCCGTGCCGCCAGCTCTGCATCCCGCTGGCTGGTTCCTGCTCCGGATCTTCCCTGGCCGGTCCCTCTCCCCCACCCCCGTGCCTCCAGCTCTGCATCCCGCTGGCTGGTTCCTGCTCCGGATCTTCCCCGGCCAGCCCCGCTGCACCCTCCACCAGCCCTGCTTCCAGTGGCCAGTTCTCCCCTCCTCCTGAGCTCCCCTGGCCAGCACCGCTCTCCTCCTGGCCGGTCCTTCCCCCCTCTTTTCCTGTGAAGCACCTCTGGTATTTTTTTTTTAAATGACTACCTGGTAACCCTGGCAGTGATCCTATCCCTGTGATTACCACAGAGATTTAAACTGAGAAGCAACTTGCCTCCCCCCCTTGATCCCCTCAGCCCCCATACTTACCTCATTCTGCAAGGCTGACGGCTCAACAACTTTGGTCTCCACTCTCTCCCCCTTTTTTTTTCCTTCAACAGAATTTTTTCTCTTTTTTTTTTTGAGGGGGTATTCGGTATTTTTGTTTCAACCATCTGGCAACCCTATGGCTACCCCTGCTATAGAGTTTCATAAGAGGATTATGGGTTTCCACAAAATTCCCTTATATAGATTATTTTAAAATTGTATAGAAAGATACCAGTCTTAATTCAGTTTTATAAGGAATTGGGGTCATTTCTACAGGATCCATTTGATTCAACCCTTAATGCAGGTTATTTTTTCTATTGGGGTCTCAGGGCATCCTGTGGGAGAAAGAGTCCTTACATTACAGTACTTTACAATTTTTAGTTTTAGAACTTTCAGTGTTATTGTGGAGGGTATATCACTCAGAGAGTTTTATTGGATATTATCATACTGAATAATCTAATTAAAACATCCTAAATTAACATTATTGCATTTTCTCTGGAACCATAAACTGGCAAGATGATAAACATTTCCAACCTTGAATGCTGCACACACCCTGATGCCTCTACTAATCAAGGCCAGTCTGGAAGTATTTCTTTAGCTCCAAGAAATCACGGAGAATCTGACAGGATTCAAGATGACACTGCTGTTCTAAGTGGAAAACTGGATTAGTTGGTGACTGGAGGGTGTAGTTTTGAGAAGTGAATGAATAAAACAGAAATGCATCTGACATCTATTAATAACACCCCAAAAGTAGTTGGTTTTAGCATTTAGTATCCCTTTCTTTTTATTAGTTTACATTCAAGGTACCTTTTAGGTTCTTTTGCTGTTGTTGTGCTATAACAAAGAATAACAAAACACAAAAGCATTGTCAATAAATATTCTATTCCACACAAAGAAAATAAGAGACTTAAAATAAAGAGAACTCCTTCAAGTTACTGTTTATGAAAAATGTCCAAAATGTTTATTTCAGTTGCGGATTATTGTCTGCTAGTGAGTAGTACAAACATAGATAACTACTGATGAAGAGCTAGGAGACAACTGAAGACAGTGGAGGGTGATGAAATATAAACACAAGCAGGTAAATCTGATATGTGAAGTGGACTCTAAGGTGCTTGGAAGAACAAGTAAAGATCATAATGTATCTTAGTAATGATAGAGTAGATAATGCCTTGGGAACATGAGATGATTCACAAGAAAACAGGAAAATCCAAGCAATAATAAAAATGTGGAAAATATATGTATATATCACATAAGTTAATTTCTAAGATTAAAGCTTCAAGGCTTGTACACAACCACACAATAAGCCAGAGACTGACAGTGTCAATATTTCGGGCTGTTCAAAACCTTTGGTAATGTCATACAAAAAGTTATAAATAAATATTTGCCACTTGACAGAGTATCATTTCTTTCCTATAACGTATGTATCTAAAAAACCCCAAACAAATAGCTTATTGGCTGTGTTGCATTGAAATATGAATGGACATTTAAAATAATCCATCCCTTCTGTAAATCTTGCAATTTGATAGGATAAGTTAATACAAATATATAGAAAGGGAACAGACAGATTTTTTAAAAAAGCACCATAATTGTGTTGGTGGAGGAAGTCTGAAACATGCTTGCTTTCTCCAGGTGAGGGGGGGTGCTCAACCCCTCCACACTCTGTCTTGCCCTCCCCCCACATGGTATCTTCCCCCGAGTCCTCACCCCCATTCCTCCACTTCCCACCACAGACCCCACCTCTGCCTATCCCTTCCCCAAATTCCCATCTCCCCACTCTGCCTCTTCCTGCCCCATCCCACCTCTTCCCTGAGTGTGCCCCATCTTCACTCATCCCCCTCCCTCCCAGAGACTCATGCATGTGGTGAAACAGCTGACCGCAGTGGCAGAAGGCGGGGAGATGGTTGCCGGTGCATGCTGCATGAGCACTTGCTTGATATCCCATCTGGACAGGTTAACAATGAACGTCTGTAATCTGGAGCAAGTGACTGCTTGATGGTAAATGGCTAAGGGCTTCATTTTGTTTGCGTTAATAACCACAGCAATGCACAGTGCTTCTTGCTTGGCCAGGACTGATTATCAACTGCAGGAATTCACCAGACTGACCAAGCACAACAGTGCAGTTAATTGTCCTTGAAGCTAAAATGGCTAAAAGTTTGTGCCTGCCACTGAGGTGAAAATGACCCATTAAATTAATAACGTGTCATTTCTTTAAATCCATTGCATTGCTCTGTGTGACGGGGCAGGGGCACCCCGCACTGAGATCCCCCGCCCGACCGCGTACGTGGTGGTTCTCGAGGGGCAGTCCGGGAGACCCAAGTGGGACATGCCACAAACAGCCGCCCGCGCGGTCCCTGAGCACCCCGCCAACCGCTGCGTCAGCTGTTCGGCGGCAGCGGTGGTGGCTCACTGGCTAGAAACGCTGGGGAATCGTAGGGAGGTGGCCGGGCGGATGACGCCATCACGCAACCCCGGTCGCCGATGGGAGACGTCACCATACCGCGCCGGGTGGGGCCGTGGCAGAGGGGTGGAACCGGGGGATTTAAACGCCACTGGCAAAGAGGAAGGAGGGGGAAGCGGGCCGCGACTGGCCTCCCTCCCTGGGGCCGTTAGGCGGAAGGGCCCGAAGCCGAAAGGGTAAGCCTTGCTCAGCAGGGTGAACCGGAGTGGGGAGAGGAAGCAGCCCAGGGCGGGCGAAGGGAGCCTGCGGGCTGACAAAGTTGCGGCTACGGCCCCATCAGCTGGACCAGACGAAAGTTCCGTCTGAGTCCTTAGGGCCCTGGGCTGGGGTCCGTGAGAGGGGGCGGGCTCGGACCCCCCTCTCTCCACCAGGAGGAAACCACTTAGCCGACGTCTCGGGGAGACCCGGCGGCTTAATGACCTAATTAGTTGGGACGCACACAGGCGACCGCGAAGAGGGGGTTTGAACTAACTACCCCGTGGGTGACAGGAAGGGGGGGTACCCTGCAACAAAGGGGGGGGTACCCCACTACACTCAGATACAACCCGCATTGGCTTACTGTCGTTTTACCTGAGTTAGGACTTCAAGATTGGGAACTGATTTGAACATATGTTCCCTTGTTTCCTCAGAAAACAAACAAAAAAATCAGTCCCCTCTGAATGGAGGAAATGATGAAACAAACTTTGGGATATATTGTTTTAAATCTATGCATACTGACAGACTACATCTATAAATTGAAATGACCCTTTCTTTGGAAGACTCTGATTCTGTTATATTGTTATGCTTTAAACACATATAAAATAGTAAACGCAATATAATTTCAAGTAACTTTGGTGCTTGCAGTAACTATATCAGGTTCACTTTACTGCACCTTCTGAACTATAATTCAAATACATTAGTCACATTCAAAATATTTCCTCCAGAAAGCTGCTTATAATGTAATTTTATAATCAATTTTGTAATATGGTTATGTCTTATCCAGAATGAGATTTTAAATTATGCTAATATCATGTATCCAGAGCCATTTATAGACATGATTCTGGTTATATGTTTGATATCCATGGCTGAGTCTACACTGGCTGGCAATTTTAATTTAATTTAATTTTATTTTATGTTGCCAAATCACCCACTGCAAGTTGAAACTCTCTAGTTCAGCAGCTTCTGTGGTCCAGCATGATTTTAGTTAGCCAGATGTTCTCTCATCATGGGTTTGGTCAAGTTTCCCATGGTCCCATAAAGTTTGTTTATAGACACCAGTCCCAGCAGTCAGTGTTCTATGCTGTTAATTAGCTCTGATTTACCCCAAATGTCTTCCAAGAGTGCAGTAAGTAAAAGTGTTGGTAATGCTTCTAGTCCAATGTTTCTTAAATTTTTTAAGACTGAGAAACACCAAACAATTTTTTTTATGATGAACACCAGGGATTTTTTCTTGTTCAATCTAGACAATATTAACCTCATATTGTTTGGCATGTTCTCTGGTTCAGTACTGGTCAGGTGCCAAGGGTTCTAGAGAGGCTCAACCCTATATTGCACTAGCACTTGGGCTGCTCCTCAAAAGCTACCACTGATAGTAGGACAAGTGCAGACAAGCTATCAGTAGTTTTTGCCACCATGTCCTCTAATATTCCTTGGTCAAGCAAACTCATACTGAAGTCAACAGTAGTTTTGCCTGTACAGAACAGGCGTGAAACTCATAGTCTATAAACAAATGCACTCCTCCACATCTGATTTGAAATGTACCATGATTTGTTTTTATATATATATATATATATATATATATACACACACACACACACACACACTCACACACACAAACAAACAGGTTGGACCTCCTTGTCTGGCACCCTGGCACCCTCAGGACCTGACTGGTCAAGGATGAGGAATTTTGCCAGATAAAGGTAGGTCATTTCTGGTACCACCCTGCTGACTGCCCACCCCAGAATCTTGACCCCACACCTGCAGCCCAGCTGAGCTGTGTGTTGTAGAGATGTTAAATTTTGTTTAATCACGAATCGACTAGTTGATAGATTTTCCATTGACTAGTCCATGAGTCAATATGTGGGGAGTTAGCTCTCAGCCCTGGGAGCCAACCCCGCTGTGGCTCTGCCTTTCAAATGTATTAAGAGCCTACTGGCTCTTAAAACATTTAAAATGCTAAAGCACAGGACGGGGAACCCTGCGTAAGACGGGACAGCTGCCAGGCTCTTAATACATTTAAAAAGCAGAGGCGCAGCATCTGGGACTGGGCACAAGCCAGGCATCAGCTGATTCCCAACTCATTCCTGGTCCCTGCTACCTCCCTGTCTCCCCAACCCTTGCAGAGACACTGCTGAGGGCAACCTGCTTTTAACAGGCAGCAAGGGGTGGGGAGCAACGAGACAAGGAACTAGTCAACTTTCCGATAAGCTTTTACTTATTATATAGACTAGTTGTTTACAACCCTAGTGCACTGGGCTCCTGCTGCCCCTCCTCCACATCTCCTGACCCACCTCTCCATCAGTAGCCCAGGTGTGGTCACCACTGGGTTCCCACTCCCTCCTCCTGCAGTGCACTGTGACACTGATCCTGGAACATCTGTGGTCTAGCCCAGACCAGAGTGTCCTGATTTATAGAGGTACAACCTATGTGTGTATATACACATACACACACACACACACACACACAACACCCCCCCTAATAAAAGAGAGTCCAATCCTGTAATAAGCTCATGATGGAGGATTAGGTACATCATGGGATCTGAACTTAAGGCTTTATCACCCGCCCTTAAAAAAAAAAAAAGATACAAGTGTATCAGTTTCATCTGTGAGGATTTTACTGGAATCCAACAGTAAGAAAAACCAAACATGTGAAAAGAACAAACATCATCTGCACATAGCTGATATTCTCACAAAGAAGAATTATTATTATTTGTATTGTGGGTAGCACTTGGGATCCTTATTCACGGCTCCCCTTGTGCTAGAGACACTACAAACATGTAACAGCAACTTCTTCCCCTGAAGAGATTACAATCTAAGTATGAGATGGCTTACAACAGGTGGATACAAAAAACAGGTGGAAAGCACAAGGTATCAATGAGATTATTCTGAACTGTGTAATAAGCAGCGGTCACAGCAATCAGCTGCCTAATTACAGTCAAGTTTTTTGTATCCATCACAACAGAGAGGAGGATTAAGAGGAAATATTACATATATACAGAACTTATGACTGCTTATTAGGACTTTCCTCACCATATTTTATGGGAAACTGCATGGCAAATAGGCAGCTTTTAAAAAATAATAATTATCCTATGGCTCAGACTGAGCATATGCTTCCAGACAGAGCTTGAGAACCATAATTTGCTTTTTCCTCTGCTTTATGAGAACTTCCTTTGCAAATGACAAATCTGTACTTATTAATTCCTCACTCCATGCACTGCCTCATTGCCACATTTTTCAAATATAATTTCTAAAAAGTAAATCAACTTTTGCTTTTTGCAGTGTATTTTCTCCATTATTAAAAAGATACATCCAAAAGAGAACCTGTGGTCCCAGCTGAACAGGGACAAACAAAAGCAAGAACAACAAGATGAGAAGTGTAAACAACTGTCCTATGATAACAGAATACTGTGTGACTGTGAATGTAACAGTTTCATTATGATGAAGGGTTTATCCTGCTCTCCTTGTGGTCATTTGGAGTTCTGTGGAGTTATTATTAACTTACTAAGAGGTTATTATTAGTCCAAAATGATACAATTATCTCCATGCTTCTTTTAGGAAGAACAAAATTAGGAATAACTCCTCCCATGATTATTTTATAAATAGCTCAGAATTCTCTAGTATTTACCCACCCTTAGGCAGGGACAGATGTTGGATAAAGCCAGCGTCACGTCACCATCTACCTGACTAATATCTTATACAATGTTACTTCTAAGATATTTTTCTGAATATTTTGAAACATGTATCAGTCCTTACTCCAGCTAACACAGATAATTTTGCCATTTTCATTTATATTAAAATTGTATATGTATTTATGTATATAACAACAAATAAAAATCATACAAAAAGGATAAAAATGCTTCTAAAATGTAATTAACTTCCCTTTTTCTAGCAGGTAGTCAGAACTGAACTCTGAAGCAAAAGAGAGGGAAAAAAGAGATACTGTGACTAACGATGCCATATAAAATAAACGTACCTCATTACAACTATAGTTGTGAGTAAATAATAACTACACACAGATGGTTTTCGCTGACTAGGGGCTTGCCTATATGGAGCAGCAATGTGTACTACAGAAGTGCGATTGCTAAAATGTTCTAATGTTTTGTGAATTAATTGGTTGATACAACCCCTGCGGGTGCACGTTAAGGTCTCTAAGGCAGGTTAATGTAACATACCAAGGAACCTTTAGCTCACACTGGCAACTCATTAGTGTTCTTCAGAAATCACACAACGGTAGTACACATTGCTGCTCCATGCAGATAAGCCCTCAGATTTATTTTATTTTGTTTCTGCATCTACACTGACATTTATATTTCAAGAAGAGATTAGGCAAATTCAAAAACTGGCAGTTTTTAGGGTAAAGTGTAAAACCTCTCTCTTGTCAAAAATCTTCTTACCATAAGATGAAGATAACACTGACACTTCTTCCTATCCAATAAACCCCAACCAACCAAACCAAAACCAACAAAACTCTGAAACTAATTAAAAAAAATATACAAAGAAAATAAATTCATAAACAAAATGGCTAACTGAAGCAGAGCTTTTATCCTTGTAAAGGAGAAGCTCCAGATACTACTTTAAATCCACCACGCACTTTGCTATTGATATTAATTTTACATGAAAGGGGCTTAGGTATTATGGTAATTGGCAATACTAAAAACCTTAACACAGATGCAATTATTTAGTTTTCTTCTGACAGTTTTCTGTTTTGCACAACCATAAGCAAGGATCAAATCTTTTCTACTTGTTCCCTCAAAAATAAAAGAATCATACAGAGAAAAAAAACAAGACTAACATTTTATTTGTAAGGAATATTCCACTGAGCATAAATCTTCCACAAAATGCATTACAGGTATTACCAAGTCACAACTGTACAATTTAAGAATCAGGGGAAATGTAATTATGGTGGAGACAGTATATGGTGGAGACAATATAGAGGTTCATTTGCCTATCTTTTATACATTTGGTTGCTCAATCCTTATTCATATCTGTGATCATTACTCACATAAATGGTCCTATTGAAATAAATGAATGACTTAGAACTACCTGAATGAATATATGTTTGAAGGATTAGATCCTAAGTATTCTCTAATAGCAACTTTGCATACATTTAAGCAAGTGAACAGCTATAGGAATTTACAAGCACTATATATTCAGATTATTTATTTATATTTATAATAATGACACTTCTCCAAGGCTCTATACACTTGAACATAAACCACTGATAAGAGTGCCAACCTTTGTGCTTGCAATTATCATCAGCAGGTACTGCAATTTTGTGAGCAGATGAATATTTAGACATCTAGATAACTATTTGCATAGGCAATCATATCAACTGTATGTACAAATACAGACATGTAAGTATATGCTCATTTCTGTGCACAGACCTGGATCTCCAAGTTTAAAAATGTGGTCCTCATATTTTTGTGATGGGGCAGCTAGTGATGTTAATTTTAGTTTAATCAACAAATTAACTAGTCAATGGAATTTCCATCAACTATTCAATTAGTCAAGTGGGGGAGTCTCAGTAGGGTTAGCTCCTGGCCCCAGGAGCTAACTTCACTGTGGCTCTGCCTTTAAATGTATTAAGAGCCAGCACATTCTTAATACATTTAAAAGGCTGAAACGCAGCAGGGGGGACCAAATATGAGCTAAGACAGCTAATTCCCGGCTCTCACTAGGTCCTCCGTGTTGCACACCAGTGGTTTAAATGTATTAAGAGCTGGCAGGCACTTAAACCAGAGGCACAGTGTCCTGGGACTGGGTGTAAGCTGGGAATCAGATGACTCACGGCTTGCACCTGATCCCTGCTACCCCCCACAGAGCCAATGCTGTGGGGAACTGGCTTTTAAGCTGCCCCCCCCCCACCTCTGATAGAAGTAGCAAGTGTGGGGAAGCAACTAGGCAAGTGATTAGTTGACTATCCAATAAGCTTATGCTTATTGGATAGTTGACTAGTTACTTACATCCCTAGTGGCAGCTTCAACCATATCACTTTACACAGTACTTTTGTCACATCTAATTAGCTAAATAAGATCAGGCCTGAACAAACCTAATATTCGAGACCTCCAGAAAAAAGAAAAAAAAAGCAAATGTTGCAAGAAGCATTGATGATCCACTTGGTGATAATGAGTCAATATTGAAACAAGTCTAGCATGGTGCAAGAGCATCTGTGCTGCTGGAATTTCTGTCTTTGAGAACAGACATAAAACTGAGTTCCTGACCAATCACATTTATTAAAGAGCCTGTGGTGTTTTATTCAAGCTGAAAAGTCCACCTTGGACAATAGCATTATGCAGAATAAGTTCCTCTGTCACACCAACTGTACAAGCAACAAGGAATTCTGTGGCCCTTAAAAACTAACAGATTTATTTGGTCCTATAGTACCTTACAGACTAACAAAAATATTTAAATAGTGTCTAACATGCTACAGGACCATTACTGTTTTTTAAATTTTTTAGTTACAGACTAACATGGCTACCCCTGTAAGGGTATGTCTACACAGCAAAGTTATTTCAGGAAACCGAAATAGCTACCCTGCATCTTTTGAACATGTCTGTTATTTCAAAATAGAGCACTATTTTGCCAACCCTGTAAACCTCATTCTACGAGGAGTAAAGAATGGCTCAAAATAGTGCTTTATTTTGAAATTTGGCACTGTGTAGACAGTGCCAAATGATGAAATAAGCTATTTCAAAATAAACTTAAAATAAGCTACACAACTTGCATAGTGCAAATTGCGTATCTTATTTTGAGTTTCAGGTGCTATGTAGATGCACCCTAAGAGATTTATTTGGGCATAAGCTTTCACAGGCAAAACCCCACCTCATCAGATGCATTTGATGAAGAGGGTTTTTGTCCACAAAAGCTTATGTCCAGATAAATCTGTTATTCTTTAAGGCAGGGCTACTCAACTTCAGCAGTCCCAGAGGCCACAATAATACTCACAGCACATGCTGAAGGCTGCAACTTTAGTGTGGTTGCATATACATGCAAATATATATGCAAACAGCTTCTTTCTCACAATGCCTCGGAACTCCCAGCACCACCTCCCTGAGGGCTAGACACCCTATACCCACCTGTTCCAGCCAGCCTGTCTGCTTGCGTCTTTCCATGTTCACCGTGCCTGGGAGACACCTTGCCATTGTGGAGCATGTTCCCAGTGGAGGCCATGTTCAAAGGATCCCACCATGGGCTGCATGTTGAGCCCCGCATAAACCCAAACCGCACCATGGGCCGCAAACAAATGGACTGTTCAATAGTGATAGTTTCTCTCTCTCTGTCTGGGGCTATGTCTACACTACACTGTTCTTCTGGAAAAAGCTATGCAAATTGTGAACCACAATTTGTGAAGCTTTTTCTGCTTCTTTTTTCAGAAGAGGCTTTTCTGACATTCGGCCTGTCTACACTGGACCAAATGTCAGAACCCCCCTCTTTTTTGGAACATCCCTTCTTCTTCATAAAACAAGGTTTACAGGGATGCCATAAAAGCGTGTCTGCTCTTCTGAAAAAAATTTCGGAAGAGCAGACATGTACCCTGGATGCAGCAGATTTTTTCTGGGATACCTGTGGTATCCTAGAAAAACTGTAGTGTAGATATAGCCTGGGGGTTGCAATCTGATACAGAGCATCACAACGCTGTTCAAGTTTGGTCTGCCCAACCCTCCAATGGAAGTAGGGCAGCTGGGCCAAATTTGAGTGCTTGGTGTTGCAACCTGGCATATGGGGTTTCAGTACCATTCACTCACATTTGACCCAACTGCCCCTCATTCATGATGAAGGAGGGAACCTCTGCCAAACCTGAACATTGCTGTCATTCTGTGAGCAAGATCATAATACTTGGAGCTGTGCCCAGTTCTACAGAATTAAAGCTGCTGGAGGAGTCGTTGCTGCAGTGTAAGGTTGTAAAACACCAGCACCCCTTAAAAAGACTGGTTATAACCCTTTGTATTCTCTGGCCAATCTGAGAGAAATCCTACCAGTTAGCAGCATAGTGAAAAGTAAATGCAGATTGTCTTTAATGATTTCAGCTCTCAATCATCTAGTTTAGTAGCATAGATCATTTAGAAATCTCTAATGTGGTTCAATTCAACTCTGGATTAAACTGATATTTTAAAAATCAGTCTGAAGGGCAGTGACACAAGGCACTTATGACTGCTGTTCCAGCAGGAGGGCCACTGACCCTATGATTTTCTTCAGGGCCTCCCATACCAGAGACAAACAAACATATACCTATCTCATAGAGCTGGCAGGGACCTTGAGTCCAGTCCCCTGCCCTCACAACAGGGCCAGGTACCATTCCTAACAGATCTGCCCCAGATGGCTTCCTCAAGGATTGAGCTCACAACCCTTTGGCTATTCCTCCCCCCCTTTTGCCCCTGGCCTTACACTTCCCCCAAGGAAAAGGAGCTATCGAGGGTGGGATTGAACAAGAAAATACATAAAGGTGGATTCAGAGAGGTTCCTAGGACTAATGGGGGGGGGGGGGGGGGCTGGGGATCAATGGGGGACAAGGAATATTTAAGGGGATAGGTATCTGTGGGATATTGTGAGATTGAGAGGGCTAGGTTCAGTGGGAGAGGGGATTATGTAAGGGTGGAATGGGAGTGACTGAATGATGGATAAAACAAAAGAAATTCCTGAAAAGGTAACATTATTAAAAAATATTAAAATTTACATGGGGTTCTAGCTTTCAGAGAGCAGATTTAAGGTGAGGCCATGATCAGAGGCCAAACAGCCATATATTATCCAATCTTGTCTGAAGTCCGGTCTACTTAGTAGTTTGAATTCCCAGTCAGGTGAAATCCCATCCAAATGCTGTCAGCAACCTGTCTGGGACGTGTGATCAGTGTTTCCCCAACTGCTTTCCCTATAGCTTCTCTTCCTTGTCACTCAACTGCAGTGGTTCTCACACTGTGGACTGGGACTCCAAAATGTGTCACATGACCTCCTGTGAATGAGGGTGCCAGGTCTGGATTAGACTTGCTAGAGCTGGGGATTGATGCCTGAGTCCCACAGCCCCAGGCTGAAGCCAAAGCCCAGCTTTGGGCTGCAGGGGTCAGGGTAAAGGTTCCCCGACTGAGTTTGAAGCCCTTGAGCTTCAGTTTTGCCCCCCACCCTTTCCCTGAATGGTGGGGCTTGGACTTTGCCCCCACCCAAAGGAGTGGGGAGTGTGTGGATTTAGGCTTCAACTCCCCCATTTTGAGATAGTGAAGTGATTTTTGTTGTCAGACAGGGGTCATAGTGCATTGAAGTTTGAGAACTCCCACTCTACTGCATGAGGGACTGCATTGAGCTGCTGTGGCCCTCCAGATGGAACAGTGGTGGCAAGTAACTTGTGTCCCTGCCCTTCATGCTTTTCAAACATTAGCAATCAGTTTAATCCAGAGTTAATTAAGCCATGTTATAGATTTCTAAATGATATATGCTACTAAACTAAAGAGTTGAGACCAGAAATCAGTATAGACAATCTAAATGTACGATTCATTATGCTGGTTACTGGTAGCATTTCTCTTAGGGTGGCAGAGAATACAGACCACTCAATTTCACTATTTTTTCTAGTCAGTTTCATTGCACAGGACAGGCAAATTATTTATTTATTTATATTTTTCAAAAAAGTGTTTTCATCGGTATTAAAACAATCACAGAATCGGGCCTGCAGGGATAAGGCTTTGTAAAAGATTGTGCATCTGATACACAGCTGGGCCAAAAATAACCTACACAGGCGCCACAGCCTCAAATATTTTCCCGCACACTCAACTTGAAACATATGAATCATTCTATTAAAGTTGGGCGATTCTTTTCAGGATTGCAGCCTCTGGCCACGCTGGGAGAAAGGAAGAGCGAGAAGGGAGCTGAGGAGGAGGACAGCTCCGAAGAAGGAACACACTGTAGGAGAAAGGGGGGGAAAGGATCGGCACTAGCGAGCCAGGTTTCACCCCTCTTCTGACACACTGCACTTGCACACTGCACCCCGTCCCTCTCTTGGGGTCACTGCAGCGACCGGCTTTCCAGAGATGGGAGCAGTGCAGCAATATCGCAGGACAAAAGGGTCCATCGACGTTGCGGGGTCTGCGCGGCGCCTCACAAGCGTCTGGGCTCTCGACGATCAATAACCGAACCCCGACCACAGCTCCTGCAGGAGGGAGCTTCCCCGGCCGCAGCGAATCCCGGGGCTTGGGGGGAGAGGGAGGAGGCAGGGTTAGGTGGCTGCTGCGCAGCAGCTTCCGGCCCAGGAGCCGCCTTCCCTGCAGCTGGAGCACGCGCGCCGCTCACCTGTGCACACCTGGGCTCACCTGGGCGCGCGCCGCCGCCGTGGCCACCCCCCCACCGACCCCTGCACCCAGCGCTGCGCCCCGCCCCGCCCGCTCCGGGCCGCGCAGGCGCACGGCTCCTCGCCCGGCCGCTCTCCCGGGGCTCAGCGCTGTCATGGCGGCAGAGCGGGGCCGCGTTTGCAGCCGCGGCAGGAAGACCGGGGGCTAGCGGAGACCGCGGGCTGAGGCAACTTTCGGCTCCTCCGCCGCGGGCGCTTCTCCGCCTCCGCCAGGGGGGGCAGCGGCGCAAGGGGCAGGGCAGCCCCGCTCCCCGCCCCTCAGCCGGGCATTGCAGCCTCGCTCGCTCCCTCCCCTCCGCGGCGCTGGGAGGAGCGCGGGGTGAGCCAGAACTTCCTTCCTGAGTGGCTTGGCGCTGCACCTGTGCGTGCACCCGCGCGCGAAGGGCAGCTGGTGGCGGCGGCTGAGCTCCAAGCCCCGGGGCTGGCGGGAGTGGAGCCGGGCAAGGGGCGCGCCCCCTTGACTCCCCTTTGGGAACCCAGCGCTTGCTGGGGGGCAAGTTCCACTCGTGCAGGGGCGGGGGGAGGTAATTGCTCCCCGGCAGCAGCTACTGCCCTTGGTGCGTGGGAGGGAGGCGGCCGCGGGGAGGGGGTGGGCCACTGCTAACTTGGGGGGGCCGGCTTCCTTATCGGGGCTGTCAAAGAGCTGGCCGTGTTTGCCTTTCAGGGCTTGGCGTACCTGTCTCGGGGCGGCTGACCCAACCCTAGTGCGGGGGAAAAAGCCACGATTGTGCGAGCGCTCTCCTCGAAGTCGGGGCTTTTTCGCAAATTGGACTGAAAAGAGAGACGAGCCACCTTGCCTGCCCCTGAAATCACTCCTCATTGGCTGCGGTGACTGTGCCTCTGGCGGCTTAGCTAGTGGCAACCTGAAGTGCGCTCGCTATGGCTAGCGAAGACAAACAGGTTCTTCAGCCAACAGGTGATGGTGGAGGAGGAGGGAAAGGAGGAAGTGCTGCTGAAGTGGGGAATATGCTGCAGCCCTTGAACCCAGGAGTCCCTATCCGAGGCATCAGGATGAAATTTGCAGTGCTGACGGGACTGGTGGAAGTTGGCGAAGTATCCAACAGGGATATCGTGGAAACTATATTTAATCTGGTAAGCGGATCATCTTTCTAACGCTCTATCAGGAGGTGGAGGTGAAGGTGAAAGTAACCAAATACACAGAGAAGAGAAGCAAGGAAAAAACTTGCATTATTTTCTTTTCTGACTCTTTCCTTGTTATTTATTTTCACTCTTATAAATACTAACTAATGGATTCTGGCTAGATTCTCTTTTTGCTGCTTACAGATTTTGCAGATACTAAAGGTAACATGCATGTCTATGTATTATAAAGCTTTTAACAATTGTAAATAGGCGTCAATCTCATTTGCCTGGGGGAAGCTGTAGCTTTTTGCAGCAGTATTTGAGAAACACATCAAAGTGCAATGTAATATACAGTGTTCAACATGTTCAATTGAAGAAGAGGTAACAGCAAAACATGTTAAGTCTCTTGCAACACTTTCCCCATGAAGGTGTAATATTTATGGGCTTGTCTCTAAAGTCAGCAAGTGATAATCCTTTTTTCTTTTATGCATGGAATTTTCATAGTTAAAGGTAGTGGGTGTCCATAGGGACTACAGGCAGTCCCCGGGTTACATGGATCCGACTTACATCGGATCCCTACTTACAAACGGGGTGAGGCAACCCCGCACTAGCTGCTTCCCCCCAGCAGACCAGGGAGATGTGGAGCAGCTTTTCTCAGCAGACACCTCAGCTTGAGAATAAAGGACTGAGGGAAGTGAGGTGTGGGAGAATAAAACTGAGCTCTGGAAAAATGTTTTGCTAGAGTTTCCCCTATAATATGTACCAGTTCTGACTTACATACAAATTCAACTTAAGAACAAACCTACAGTCCCTATCCGTACATAACCTGGGGACTGCCTGTACTTGGATTATTAGCAAAAGTTATTGTTCAAGTAGCCTTATTAACTATAAAGTAACCAGATTGCATATGGAATTTTCAGTTCAAATTAGTATAGCTTGAATAAAGAATATACTGATTTTAAAAAATATATATTTATTTAGGAAGTTGCCATTTAAACATCAGACATAAAACAATAATTATGAAACCAGTGAGCTTTTGCTTAGTATAACGATAATATAAACATCAGGTCTCTTTCTGTAGTGTGATGTTATATTAGAGCGAGCATCTTTACATTACTATGACATTGTTTTAGCAGACAAGTTTTCAATAGCTTCAGGGTGTAGTTCATAATAAGCAGTATTGAAAACTGTAGGTATTGTTCTGAGTAATCAGCAGCACAGTAGTATAAATAATTCTCAACACCATACTAAGCAAACAGACCAGTTTTGTCTGAATATCTAACACTTGGGCACCCTATTTAGTGTATCTAACTTTTTCTTCTTTAAATTTTTACAACAGAGTGCTACTTTTGCTTGTGGCCTCTCAACTGCTAGTACATGGTTAATGAACATATTGGTATTATTCTTAAGTTGTGTGCTTGCTTTTGATAGATGTCTGAGACTGAGGCTTCTGACAAAGCAGGAAGTGAGAGCACATGCAACAAGTTTAAAACTTGTAGTAAGAAAAGGTCACTTTTACTGAAGAAAGTATATTACTATCTGTACTTCAGGGTTTTTTTTGTTAGCAATGTGCTTTTGCCCATACTTCAGAGTAATAATCTTAACATCTATATTTCTTAGGTCTGTTTATTGACTGTCTGGTTTTTGACTATCTTAATTTGATTGTTTTAAAAATATATAGTTTTCAATATATTTGTGTGTTGGGTTTCAGATTAATAAGTATTGCCCGTTAACATGCTATTTTAGTATTAAAAAGTTGCTGGATCAAGAAGAGAGAGCAAGCAAAGGATCATTAGAATATATGTGTGATTAATGTACACCACCTAAACTTCAGAGAGGGAGTAGGTGCAAGCCATAATCAGTTAGGTTCCCTAAATACCTCAGGTAGGAGAAGTGGAATTCAGTTATTTGCAAATGCTTATTCTACAGTAAACTCAGCTTTAAAGAATGTGAAAGGGAAGGCTCACAGGGAATAGCTGGTGGAGACTTCATTATTTAGGGCAGTGGTCCCCAACCTTTCGTGGCTGCTGGGCGCATGGGGACGGGGCCACTCACGCACCAGGTGTCCGGGGGCGGAGCTGCTCACGCACTGCATTTCCGGGGGTGGGGCCACGCGTGCGCTGTGTGCCTGGGGGTGAGGCCGCCCATGCGCCCTGTGCCCGGGGCCGGCATTGTGCATTTGCCGCGCGCCCGGGGGCAGGGGCTGCCCACATGCCATGTGCCTGGGGCCGGCACCATGCATGTGCTGCGCGCCGGGGGTGGGGCCAGCCCAGATGTTTTGGCGGACGCACATAAATGCCCTGGTGGGCGCTGCGTAGGGGACCACTGATTTAGGGCTATAAAGAGCAAATCCAGTTGTCCATATAGGAAGTTCCACCATATTCTGGCACATTGTTTTCATACTTTGAGGACCATTAGTCAAAGGTGAGATGTCGGAGTGGCTGGAAGAATTTGAGCGAAACTTCAGAGATGTGGAAGTCACTATTAATTGCTACCGTTTTTGGCTCTGTTTGAGGTCTTCTATCATCTCCTTCCCGTTGCACCATAGAGAAGCATCATTTAAAGATGATGGAGAGCCAGTGGCCTTGAACCAATGATCTCTACCACTCACAGAGCATAGATGGTTTTTAACTCTTTCACATAGCTTCCCTGGATCAGAATGCAGTGGAGGGGAAGCTGAATAGCTAAACCACTGTTATGCCCTACTTAGAAACTTCACCCAAGCATCACACCTCCTTCCCTTTAATAGGTTCACTTGCTCAAAGCTACATGTTAAGAATATGAGAGTGGCCATAGAGTGTCAGGCCAATGCTCCATTTAGTTCAGTATCCTGTCGTCCAACAACGGCCTATGCCAGGTGCTTCAGAGGGAATGAACAGGCTAATGTATAGTGTCCAGTCCTAGATTTTCAGTGATCAGAGATTTAGGGATACCCAGAGCATGGGGTTAGATCACTGACCATCTTGACTAATAGTTGTTGCTGTACCTGTCCTCTATGAACTTACCTAGTTCTTTTTGGAGCTCAGTTCTATATTTGGCCCGCACAGAATCCATTGGCAGTGACTTCCAGAGGCTGATTGTGTGTTGTGCGAAGTCAGGCGTGCCCAAGGGGGAGCATATGGGGCAGTTGTTCCAAGCCCTGGTGATTCAAAAGGGCCACGGGCTGCTGGTTATTACCACCCCAATTGCAGCTATGGTGGGAGCTGGAGTCCTGGCCCTTTACATTGCCATTGGGGCACTGTGCTACACATTCCAGGTGACTCTGAGGACTGATTGGGGGGGTGGGAGGGAAGGTGCAGTGCTGAGGGCTAGCTCCCTCCAGCCTTGTCCCTTCTACCTGAGGCCCTGCACATTCAAAGAGCATGAGTATAGAGCTACTCTTTCTCCCCCCCCCACCTTGGCCAGGGTCCCAGTTCGTCTGTTGGCCCTCCTGTGTATAGTACTTGCTTTGTGTTTGTTTTAAACTTGCTGCCTGTTCATGTTTTTGGGTGACACCTGGTTCTTGTGTTTTATGAAAGGAAAAAATAACATTTCCTTATTTGCTTTCTGTACATCATTCATGATTTTGTAGACTTTTATCACATCCCTCTCTGTCATCTCTTTTCTTGCTGAATGGTCCCTGATATGGAAGTTGTTTCAATCTCTAATCATTTTTATTTCCTTTCTGTTTTATCCAATTCTGTTTTTTTAAAACAAGGCAACCAGAACTGTATGAAATATTCAGTGTGTGGGTGTAGCATGAATTTATGTAGTGACATTGTTATTTTCTGTCTTACTCCTTTCTTAATGGTTCTTAACATTGTTGACTTCTTTAACACTTGAGGCATATTGTGTGGAAGTTTTCAGAGTGATATCCGCAATGATTCCAAGATCTCTTTGAGTGGTAACAGCTAATTTAGACTGCATAATTTCTTATATAAGGTTGTTTTCCAACATGCATTTATCAATATTAAATTTCACGTGCCATTTTGTTGCCTAGTCACTCAGTTTTTCCTTTGTAACTTTTAGTGAAAGCAGACTGCAGTCTTGAGTAATTTTGTATCATCTGCAAACATTTCCACCTCCTTGTCTATCCCTTTCCCCAGATGATTTATGAATGTTGAACAGCATTGGTACCAGTACAAATCCTTAGGGAGACTCTTCACTGTAAAAAATGATCTGTGTGTGCTTACCCTTTGTTTCCTGTGTTGTAACCTGTTATTGATCTATGAGAGAGGATCAACCATCTGATCCCATGACTGCCTATTTTGCTTAAGAGCCTTTGGCAAGGAACTGTGTCAAAAGATTTTCTGCATGTCCAAATATGCTACATCCACTGGATTTACTCTTGTATACATGTCTGTTTATCCACCTCAGATAATTCTAGTAGATTAGTGAGGCATGATTTCCTTGACAAAAGTCATGTTGATTGTTCCTCAACATACTGTGTTTGTCTCTAGCTATGTTTACATTATGGGTTTTTTCTGGGATACCAGAGGTATATTCACCTCTTGGACCAGATCCTGTCCATCACTTAGGACTAAATCAAGAGTTTCTTTTTCCTTCTGAGTTCCAAAAATAGCTGCCCAAGAAGTTGGGGATCCATCTGATCCCAGGCTCCATGCAGCGCTACCCCGTTGAAACGCCACCGCAGCATTTCAAAGGGGAGGCGCATGCAATTAATCGCACGATTACATTTTTTAATTGTGCAATTAATCTCAATGAAATTTTTTAATCACTTGACAGCCGTTAAATTAATAGTATATCAACAGGAATATACTACTAACTACCTGACTAGGATGGTGACAGTGACCATCGGGGGGATCAGAGAGGTTACAAACAGAAAATAATGAGATTTAAAATGTTTAAGTATATTAGAAGTAGGAAGCCTGCTAAAAAAACACTGGGGCCTCTGGACAATCGAGATACAAAAGGAGCAATCAAAGATGATAAAGAGAAGACTAAATGATTTCTTTGTTTTAGTCTTCATGGCTGAGGATGTTAAGGAGATTCCCGAACCTTCACTGTCCTTTGTGGGTGATGAATCTGAGGAACTGTCCTAGATTGAAGTGTCATTAGAGGAGGTTTTGGAACAAATAGAAAAACTTAACAGTAACAAATCACCGGGACCGTATGGCATTCACCCAAGGGTTCTGAAAGAACTCAAATGTTAAATTGTGGATCTATTAACTGTGGTTTGTAACCTATCCTTTAAATCAGCTTCTATACCCAAGGACTGGAAGATAGCTAACATAACGCCAATATTTAAAAAGGGCTCTAAAGGTGACCCTTTACAGACTGGTAAGTCTAACGCCAGTACTGGGCAAATTAGTTGAAACAATAGTAAAGAATAAATTTGTCAGACACGTAGAAGAACATAATTTGTTGGGCAAAAAGTCAACATGGATTCTGTAAAGGGAAATCATGTCTTACTAATCTATTAGAGTTCTTTGAAGGGGTTAACAAACATGCAGACAAGGGGGGGGGGCAGTGGATATAGTATACTTGGATTTCCAGAAAGCCTTTGACAAGGTCCCTCACCAAAGGCTCTTGCGTAAATTAGGTTGTCATGGAATAAGAGGGAAGATCTTTTCATGGGTTGAGGACTGGTTAAAAGACAGGGAACAAAGGGTAGGAATAAATGCTAAATTTTCAGAATGGAGAGAGGTAACTAGTGGTGTTCCCCAAGGGTCAGTCCTAGGACCAATCCTATTAAACTTACTTATAAATGATCTAGAGTATGGGTCGGGACTGAAATATGGGTTGCCATTACATTTCAAAAGTGTCGCCAGGTATCTTCCCCAGGAGACTCTTAAGGAGCCATTCACACATTTTTTGAATTTCCCTGGGTCACTGAGTCTTCCTGAATTGTCAAAATGGGTCCTCATCTGGAAAAGATTGAGAACCGCTGATCTAGAGAAAGGGGACTCCAGCTGATCCCCAGCTCCATGCAGTGCTGCCCTTTGCAGCGCCTCGGAAGCGTTTCCAAGGGGCAGTGCATTAGGAGCCTGGGATCAGCTGGGGACTCCAGCTGATCCCCAGCTCTGTTGCAAACTCCCTTTGAAGTGCTGCTGTGGTGCTTCAAAGGGGTTTTACAACAGTGGAGCTGGGTATCAGCTGGAGACCCCAGCTGATCCCCGGCTCCAAATGCGCTGCCCCTTTAAAGAGCCAAAATGGCACTTCAAAGGGGCAGCGCAAGCAGAGCCGGGGATCAACTGGCGCAGCACTTCAATGTGCAAAAATTAACACGTTAAACAAAGTTAATCACCGGCATTAACACATGTCAATTGACAGCCCTAATTATTTTTCAAATGTGGAATTTCTATCTATAGAGCTTGTGCTACTGTTTCAGTCACTTTTTACTATATTTGGTTCTATTCTTTCTTTCATATAAAGTTCCACTGGCCTATCAGCATGACCGTGTCTCATCTCTTTCTATATAAAAAAAGTTTTTCCTGCTTTACGTCACTCTGTAGCCCACAGGAACAAGCCCCACCACCCCCAGCCTGGCCCTTCCCAGGGCCCATGCGGAGGCCTGGGGCTGCCTGCGGCCAGGCCCTCCTCTCCTCCTCCTCCTCCTCCTCCTCCCAGCGGTCAGAGGAAAGCAGGGCCAGTGCAGTTCTGGCCTGGCCCCTCCCGGCGAGGTCTCTCCAGAATTCTGGGGGGGCACCATGAGTCTCGCAGCCTTTCCCCTCCCCCTGTGGTCTGAAGGAGTGGAAGCTATAAGCTGTATGGCCCTTCCTCTCCCCCCACCTTCCTGATATTCGGGGGGGGAGGGGGTGGGAGGAAGCCTCACAGGAGAGGGCTGGGCCTGGCCATGCTGAGGCTTCAGTCTGGCCAAAGCTGCCAGAGCCTGGGCAGGGAGAGGGCTGGGCCTGGCTGTTGATTGGAGGGTGGGGGAGAAATAGGGTTGCCAGGTATCTGATATTCTACTGGACAATCTGGTATTTGTGTTCTCTGGTTAAAAAAAAAAAAAATCAGAAAATACCGGACACGTGCAATGTCCGGTATTTTCTGATTTTTCTGGCTGCGCACCAGACAAACCTGGCGTGGGCAGGGAGAGCAGCTGGAAGGCGGGGCCACGATCGGTGCTAGTAGCTGTGATTGCGCAGAAGTCTGGCGGGGGGTGGGAGGAGTGGCTGGGAATCCCAGCTGTACCCCCTGTCCCTTCTAGGCTTCTGCTCAATCACAGGCTCCCAGTGCTGATCGAGGCCCCGCTTTCCAGCCTGGGAATCCCAGCTGGGAGGCAGGGCCATGATCACTGCTCTGGGAGCGCTAGAAGCCTAGTGGGGGTGGGGGGAGTGGCTGGGAGGCGGGGTGCAATTGGCGCTGGGAGTTCTCTACAATCATTTCAGCTGAAGGATAAAAAAGAGTTCTTCTAAATTCTTCTATAGCCTTAGCTTTAGAGGAATAGAAAACAATGAAAATAGCATGCTCATTTGCACAATTACTTCTAAGCCTCTTTACGTAGAGTTGGTGTAGGATGAAGACTGTTTATTATAAAGTTAAACATAGCATGTGTGTTTGTGGCAGTGTTTTTTTTTGTTTTTTTTTTTTTTTTTTTTTTTTTGCTCGATAAATTTTTAGCTTGTGCATTCAGTATTTTTTGGGAGACCATCTGGCAATCCTAGGGAGAAGGCCAGGCATGGCATCGCCGTGGCTTCAGTCAGGCCCAACCCCCTGGCAGTAGGAAGGGGGGGTTAGAAGGGGCCTGGTCTGGTTTGAGGCGGGAAAGGGGTCTGGGCTGGTGAGGGGGTGGAGAAGGAGCAAGGGGTGGAGATGGAGAAGGGACATGGGCTGGTACAGCTCCAGGCAGCGGGAGGGAGGGGCCCAGGCTGGTGTGGCCACAGCCTGGCCTTTCCCAGTGGCCCAGAGGAGAGAAGGGGTTTGGTGAGCATAGAGAGCAGGGTGCACAGCCCCCAAATTACTATATATTTTAGGATTTACCATATTCCACCAAATTTCCAATGGTAGGACTGGCCCGGCTGGAGCAGCCACAGTGCAGCTAACTTATCATCCAATAAATGTGATGTTTACTGGGTAACTGGTTAAATGGTTATCTCTTTACATCCCTATTTAGGTGAGGGGCTGTTCGGGCGAGGCCAGCTGTAGCCCAGGCAGGGGGTTGCTTAGGCTGGGTTCGGTGGTTAATCCGTTGCCCCTTTACATCCCTATTTTAAACATATTCTCAGACCTTACTGTAGACTTGGCAATTTATATTTTACCATGTGCTTGCTGGTTAGGGGAGAACCCTATAGGATTAATCTACCTCAGCCCCCACCCCCCAAAAAAAGAGCAGATTTGACATTCCTGATAACTAAGATTTTTTTTTAAGAGATGAATTCGTGGTTTTAAAAGCTACTTTTGTGGCTTTCAGTATACGTTGTAAATAAACATGAAAAAATCACAAGCCCAAGTTTAAAAAACCCTTTATAGAAAATAGAAATCCTGTCAAATGATATTGCTGACAAGTTCAGTCTAGTTGTGCACTAACTCCAAGTGTGCTGAAAACAAAATCTTTAACTATTGTTCATGAATATGTTGGAATATTCCAGTGTCTACTGAATTGTACTTCCAGAATGCTTGTCAAAGGAGTTGTCCATCCTTTGACCACCAGTGGAACACTACTTCACTCTTAGAAACTTTGAAATAAATCTGTTCTCTTTCAGACACTCCTTTCAGAAAGCCCAGTAGTTCAGCCCAAATTGCATACCATATTGCTTGGTTTCAGCATGCCTTCACTAAATTGTTTGAAGATAAGAAAATGCTGATTATCACAGTGTAACTGATACTGTCGTGTGAATTATGACAATCCTTGGAGATGTCATTGCAGTTGAAATATTGGTCTTTGAAATCATTGAAACTTCTGAAATCCAATAAGCTGAGCTGTGTTTGCATTATTTATGTAATGCAATAAGGATCTTATTTTTAAAAAATTAAGGTTGGACAAAATTGGGCTAAATCAAGACATTTAATTAACACCAATATTAAGAGGACATAGGACCTATTAAGCAAACTTTGAAAACCAAACACGGGGTACGTGTAGACTACATGCTTCTTTCGAAAGAAATTGTCTAGACAGCCACAACTTTTTTTGAAAAAGCGATCTGCATTTTCAAAAGTGAGCATCCAAGCAATCTGGATGCTCTCTTTCGAAAAAGCCCTGTTTTCATTCAAGAATGCCTTTCTTCGAAAGAGCTCTTCCTTGTAAAATGAGGTTTACCGCTGTCGAAAAAACCGCCGGGGTCTTTCGATTTAATTTTGAAAGAACATGGCAGCAGTCTAGATGCAGGTGAAGCTTTTTAGAAAAAAGGGCACTTTTTTCCAACCCCCCCCCCCTGTAGTCTAGACAATAGCCATGGAGAGTAGAAACGTGCAACATGAGAAATATAATTTCTGTTGGTTTCTTGCAATCAGTATTTTTCTGTGGTTTTGTAACTATTATCTGAATGTTGAATTCTCTCATATAATACTTTCTATCAATGGATCTCAAAGTGCTTAACACTTGCCTTGCAACTCTCCTATGAGATAGATAAGCATCCTTGTTTGCAGATAGGAATTTGGATATTGAGACTGTCTTTTCATGGGAAGCAATGCAATTTAGCAAAGTAGGTAAGAAAGTAGATCTGACAGCTAATCCTGCTTGTGACTGGAGACTTCTGAAGCTTTGAAATGGTCACTTAGCTTCTCTGATTTTTTTTCATCTTTTAAATGTGGGTAATGCTTTTCTGCTAGACAGATGACTTCTATATAGCATATTAAGGCATTTTGAGATTTTCGGGTAAAAGTAACTGTCCTTTTTAGAGCTGTGGGACCTGGAGCCAGTCAGCCCTGTTCTGAAGCAGAGCCCTGTTAAGAACAGTTTGGGGCTTTGTAGTTTGTCTCACAAGCACTTGGTTTCCAATAAAGGTTAAAAGATCTCAGTTGAGGGAGGAAATCTGCAGTAAGCGGGTTGGTCCTGAAGAAGGCAGTGGAGGCAGAGAATCTGTAAGATTGTAGATGCAACTGCAGAAGACCTCAGGTTACTGGGGTAGGGACAACTGAAGTGCTGAATTGATGGTGGGAGGAAATGAAGAAGAAATACTGAGACAAGGCTAGTGGCATAGCGTCAGTTTGTTCCTTAACTGAGGAGGCAGGCCAGTGGCCTATGTTATGTAGAAAGTAAAATGAGAAGCCCACAAACTAGAAACAGATTTTGGGAGTTTCTGGTGTCTCTGCCTTCACCCTGAATCTGCTAGATCAAATTTTTCTTTGGCTTTTACCTTTTTTTTTTAATCGAGCTAAAACTTCTAACATCTGCATTCAGAGCCGGTGGACTTTGTTTGCACTGTAATATTCATGTAGCGTTTTCTGGTAGTATCCACAATCTATGTTGTAGAAACCTAAAATAAGGTCATTCTGTGTCACGATAGACTTCCTGTATGAAAAAGACAGAGAATAGAGGAAAAAGTTACATCTTGTGTGAGGTGAAAATTATCTACTGTATGTTAATTTGTCTGTTCAAGAATTCCTCCAAAATGGTAAGAGCTAGGAGCACCAAATTCAGAACCTGTCGTTCTGATGGGTTCTTGCTCCATCGATGATAATCAGAAGGCTGCTTGTGTGTGTGTTCAATGATCTGTGCTGTGTTGACTTATTCAGCAAACCCTGATAGAACCCCCAAAGACCAAAAATCTGATAAGGATTGAAGGTTTATTGTTAAGCGAAGTACAGTAATAGTTGTCAGTAGACTTTAATGAACCACTATGCATATGTAATCCATAACAGTGGAATAACTGGGTGGTCCCACTGCTTTCAGGTCAGACAAAGACTGTTGTCCCAAGACACCACTTTATATACAGGTACAAACAAGTTACACATCACTCCTGATGTGTCACTTGCCACCCTCTGATGCTTCTTAGATACCACCCATCATCTTGTTACATCATGGTTTGATTAGATCATCTCTATCCATCATGCTGTCATTTTAGACCCTTTCCTGAACCTCGGTCTGTATCTGTGGGGAGTGGGTACCAAGGTCTTTTTTAATGAGCTGGTGTTGCCATGTGCTTTTAAATTATGACCAGTACCAATTACTGTTTTACAGTCAGTAGCTAGTACCAATTACTGCCCTATACCTGGGCCTATTACCCTCAGTAGTGTTTTGCACCCTCAGCCTTGTTTGTGACAAGTTCTGTGAACAGGGGCCTGCCTCTTGCTCACATCTTAACTTTGCTTTACATTAGCCATGTTTTGTCCATTGTTTGCTAGGCCTAAGACGAGGCCTGTGCTACATGGGCTTATGTTTTAGGCCTTCATCTTACTAAAAATACAACCCTTCTGATGTGTGCTAGGGTAGTCATCAACCACAGCCAGGCCCTGCCCTTTTCTTCACAGAAAAGTTCCCTTAATTCCTCCACTTGCAACATGTAGCTGTGGAATTTCCTTTAAAAGGAAGGAGAGGTGCAACATTCTCTCCTGACACCTCTACAAGCTTTATACCATCATAATGGTAGATGCATTCTTAGTCAAGTATGGTCCATTTCAGTTGTCAGTGTTAAACCAATTATTTAGATGTGCAGGCATGATTTTGACCAAGCCGGTGCTGTGGTTCGTGGACACTTAGGTCTGTCTTACACTACAACAGTGTTTCCCAATTGGTGCTCTGCGGAATCCCGGGGTTCTGCGAAGCAAAAGTAAGGGTTCCATGAGAATGTGGCACTCCCCCACTCCCTCTTAAGGAGACAGCGTCTATTTTGCAGCTTTTTATTTTTATTTGTTTTGCTTGACCAGTTCTGGTGGGTCTTTTTTTTTTCTTTTTTTGTTTGACAGATTTTATCCTGGGAACCCTAGGGGTTCCTTGAAATTCTTTTAAGTTGAAAAGGGTTCTGTAGCCAAATAAAATTGGGAAACACTGCACTACAAGATAGAACTGTAGTTTAGCACTGAGGACTGGATCCCATTCAGTGTTCCCTCTAAGCTGCATGGCAGCACAGTTTCACAGGTGATTAATCAGCCCTGCCTAGTCAGAGGCTCAGGGGTCCATGCTTGGAGCTCACTGACAGGGTAGGGCTGATTAATTACCTGTGAAGCTGTGCTGTAGATAGAACTAGGAAGGGAAAAGGAAAACTATTAATAGTTCATAAGCAAGCTCAAAGTCATTTATGGCGTGACTGAGGAAGGAGAGGTGAAGGAAAGAGAGAGGAGGCAGTCACCCTTGGCACAAAAACTCCCACCATAATAGAGTTACTGGGTTTACTTAATGCTAAATTCAACAGAAAGACCATTGAGGGAAATATTTTGAAAGGACTTAACTGAGTTTTAGTGCTACGCCTTACGTTGACTGGTAGGAAATGAAGGAAGGTCAAATGGCTGAGGTTATGCTTAACTGTATAAATGTAAAGAATAAACTTTAAAAAACCCATCAAATAGTCTGTTAGCACTTTAAAGACTAACAAAACATGTAGGTGGTATCATGAACTTTTGTGGGCACAGCCCACTTCAGAAGTGTTATCTGAAGAAGTGGACTTTGCCCACGAAAGCTCTTGATACAATCTACATGTTTTGTTAGTCTTTAAATTACTACTAGACTGTTGGTTGTTTTTTAAAGTTTATCTGTACAGACCAACTCGGCTACCGCCTGAAGCATATAAATGTAGTGAATTGACCAGCTTACTGAGATATTTTTAGATTGCAAACCTAACCCAGCTAAAATGGGCTACCTTATCGTGCATGTTATAGGTTGGCTGATGTGACATAACTAGGATAACTGTAACTAAGGGGCATTCACCAGTGACCTAGAGAAGATTATGCTTTAAATACAATACACACTTTCATTTAATCTGAAATGCTGCTTTTGAAACTGGATCAGCATGGTGAAACACTAACAAGCTATATAAATTCACATAAAGCTAGATAAGCTGTTCTCCATCTGTGGGTTGGGGTCATCGGGGCTGGCATAAGACTTGCTGAGGCCAAAGCCCAAGGCCCACCATGGGGAGCATAGCCAAAGCCCCAGGGCTTCAGTAGGGCTCAAGTCACAGGCCCCCCAACAGGGGCTGAAGTCCTTGGGCTTTGGCATCCCCAACAGGGCTGGCATGTTACAATCACCTGAGTAAATCCCACATATTAACCAGACACTTCCCCAGGTCACTTTCTGTTGATCAAATAGCAAAATCAATTTCTCTTCTCTTCTACTTCAGATATACTGCAGTTGCATTTAGCTCCAAGTTTACCTTCCGAGTATGCTTTTTCTCATGGGAAGTATTCATTGGAAACTTTTCCACTTGAACCTTTCACTGTCTTTAGTGGTCAGGTTCTCTGAAGCTGTTGAATCCTAAACTCTATATTCATCATCTGTGTAAAGTAGTGGTCTGGGTTGAAGACTCAGCTAGTGAATTGCCAAAACATAGAGGTATTAAGACTTTCTTAACCACCCTAGTGTCTATAGATTTTTAACATCTAAGTCAGCTGAGATACTTGACAGATATCTAATTTACAAAGAGGAGTGCACAAGTGTTGGTTATCCTAACTTAAAGCAAGGTAAGGGTTTGGTTGTGCCAGGAAAATAGGATGTGCCTGAAGTGGGTTTGCTTCTATAAAACCATACTGAAAAGAGACTGAACCCTCTCCCGCCCCAAATCTGGGACTGCCCCAGCCCTAAGCCTCTCACTCCCAGGTGCCCTTTAGGGAGGGGAGGGAACTTCATTTGTATGGGGACATTGCTAGTTGTTCCCTTTCACCAGGGAGCAACAGAAAAACACTGTTTTCTGCATTCCTCATGCTAGCTGGGAGGGGTTGGGGTTGGGGGCCTGCAGAGGGCAGATGAACTTGCAGTTGCCCCAGCTGGGGGACATGCACTCCTCGCCCCAGCTATGCCTACTGGTGTTGTAACAGCCCTAGACAAGTGCTTCTCACCTAGCCCCAAGCTGCTATGGTGAGAGGGGGCTGGGGCAGTCCTCTCTCCCTTGGGAAGCCTGCATATTGAACCCTTGGGAAGCCTGCATATTGAACCCTTCATCCCCAGTCCTATCCCAGAGCAATGATTTAAATGAAGCATGTACAATTGAATGTTATTTTCCAAAAACAAAAATTGAGTTAAGGACCTAAGCAATGCCAGAAATTTTCTACATACAATAAAACAATATGGTGACCTTATAAGCTATAATTGTGGTTTACCTAGTTGCATATCAGTCAGCTAGCTTCTTGCATGTTTTGAAAGAAGTGGGCCTATTCATATGCTTGTCTCATTTTAGGAGTTGTGAAGTTTTTATGCTGACTCCTTACTTCTGGGTAATAAGTTCATTAATAGAGACCTTTCTCGTTGCATAATTCAAAAGAATATTTTAAGACAGTTCCAGTCAGGAATTTGAAGTAGTGGTTTTTGTGACCCAGGAGTATTCCATGCTTAGAGAGAGGCATGGAGGAAGGCATAGTGTTAACTGTTGGAATGGATTTACAGTGTCAAGATGGGCATCAAGGCTGGGAAATACGGGGAGACATGGAAAAAGTTAATGATTAGATTATTAGGGGAGGGCAGAATAGTGCATGTTGTTTGAAGGAGAGAACCAGAAAGTCTGTAGTTGGTAAAGTGGAAGTAGGCAGGTTTAAAACCTATGAAATCAGATCAGATTGAGATTTTTGGCAACTGTTTTATATGGACTGTCAAAGCTAGGGATGTGAATAGTTAATTGGCCTGCTGTGGGTAATAGTGTTACCAGATGGCTTAAAAAAAAATACCAGACACACTTGATCTCAGATCGGGGAGTGGAGCTGGTCGGGGGGAGCAGGACTGGCTGGGGAGCGGGGAGAGACAATCTGCCGGGCGGGAACGGGGAGCGGGGTGAGTCCGGCCCCAGAGATTCCATCCCACACTGGCCCCCTCCTCTCTACAGCGTAGTTGCGTACACCTGGCTGATAGACACGCTCACGCAGCCTGAGTGTGTGTACCAGCCAGGTAGTATGCAACTATGTACTGATACTAATAATCAGGGCTTGACAAATAATGTAATCTACTCACCTGGGGCGAGTAGATTACAACTCGGAAGAGCCGGCACGGAACACAAAACGGCGCAAAACCGCGTGGCTGGCAAGCGGGGCTTGCCGCCGCTTGGTGAGCCCTGCTCATATTAATAAAACTAGCTTATTAATTAGAAAAACCGGACATTTATATGTCCGGTATTTTCTCAATTTGTTTCCTGGACAGAAAGCTCAAATACCAGACTGTCCGGTTCAAAACCAGACACCTAGCAACCCTAGTGGGTAGAGGGCTGCTCCAGTCCCTCCTGGTCCCCATGCCGCAGCAGCTGTCCCTGCCAATCCCTCCTTTAATTAGTTAACTGGTTAAACACTAAATTTAACTGGCTAACTAATTAAATGGGATTTTAAATCCCTAGTCTGAGCTGCCTGTTTTTTGATGTACCTCAAAGACTAACAAAACTTGTAGTTGGTGTCATGAGCTTTCGTGGGCACAGTCCACTTCTTCAGATGACCTGGACTTCCAGTACTCTGGTCATCTGAAGAAGTGGGTTGTGCCTACGAAAACTCATGATACCATCTACATGTTTTGTTAGTCTTTAAGATGCTACTAGACTTTTTTTTTTTTTTTTTGTTACAGACTAACTCGGCTACCCCTCTGATGTTTTTTGATGGTTACCAGTTCTGGCTCTCAGTGGTCTGTGGTGGTGTTCAGTTCTCTTTTACCCATAACTATCTTTTGAGAGCTCTGTAGTCAGTGGAAGAGTTAGTAATACTGAAAGGCAATATAGTCTTCCCATGGTTCTGGCAAATTTTCTGGTTTGGCACTAGTCAGGTCTTGAGGGTGCAGAATAGAGAGGTTCAATTATTTTATTTTTTTATTCAGTGTGAACATTCTTTATGATCATTTGAATGATGGCTGCATATATTATTGCATAGATTAATCAAGCTTTACAGTTTTGTCATTAGATGTGAGAGAGCTGCTTGCGAGTCTTCAGTGTTTCTGAATATGAAATGCTTCAAGAATATATTCTGGTAGAATATCTTGCATGCATTGAATTTAATACATGTATCTTACAAAAAAGTTTCTCTAGTAAGTGGGTCAATCTGGAAAAAATCCTTGTTCCTAATTACAGTTATACAACTGGCAACTGTCTGCCATTCAAGTATCTCCATAACCCTCTAGAGGCCTTGTTGGCCAGCTCATAATATTTTGTATGAGGTTTTTGGGTATTCACTTGACCTAATTATTAACTTCCTAATTTAGATTATATTTTGCTTTAACTAATTGTTAATTTTTATATTGCAGAGCCAGTGTAGAATCACTGTCTCCAATTACATGACCATATTTTTGTCTTTTAAAAGCTTGTTCAGTGGTCAGTTCTTTCTGTTCTAGTAGGCATCCAGCTTTCATCTACCTGAGAGCCCTGTAGTAGATTTCCAGGAGTCTGAGATTCTTTCATGTACATAAAACTGAAAACACTCACTATTCTTTTGTAGTACCAAGTATGGCTAGTGGAGACAGGTTTTTAACTTGTACTTGTGAGTAGTCCATATTTAGGGTGGAAAGTGATCAGACTTCCTACAACCAAACCTGCCAACTGGTGGCAACGCATGAACAGTTATAACTACTACTCTTTCCGTTGCACTGTAGTTTCAATGCCGGCCTTGTAATCTCACCAAGTGTTAGCATTTATTTAGTGCTGTAAGGTAGGAATGTAAAATCCTGTTTAGTTAGTTAATTGGTTAAATGTTAACTTTAGCTGGTTAACTGATTAAAAAGAAGTGGATGGTTGCTGCTCCAGGATGGCTGCTTCTGACCCTGGGCTAAGTTGCTGGCTCCCAACCCATGAGCCCGCATGAGCTGGGAGCCAGCAGTCCCCCACCCAACTATGGTTGCCACTTCTGGCCCCTCATGAGGCTGCTGACTCTGGTGCTGCTCCTGAGTAACTGTTCACCATAACCTGTTCACATCTAAACCTCCACAAACTGTTAAGATAATAGCATATAGTTTCAACTGAGAAGCAATTTATGCTGGGAAATTGTAATATCTTCCACTCCAGTATATTCCAATGAGGTTCGAAGAATGGGTGTTCTTGTAAGCATGTTTTTCAGTTTGTACCTGGAAAATTCTACATTTTATTTTTAGAACTATCAGAGGTGATAAGTGATTGTGAATGAGTGAGAGCTGGGGTTCTCTGCATCTCCCAGGAAATGTTCAACCCTTTGGGGCTGACAGCTAGAGTGCCCACTCCTCAGCTGGTGCTGACCACCTGTACTGTCAATGTGATATGAACTACACACTACAGCCCTACTGCTGCCTTCTTGTGAGGGATTGGGGGAGGGTGTTGAGGAGAGCCCAAGCCTAGCCAGTGTCCAGACTTGGGCTCTCCTCGTGTGGAGGGATTTGTGAGGAGAGGTGACAGTAGTAGCTCTCCTCTGACAGCCAGAGCTTTCTCCCTGCCCTGCCTCAGGGCTGATAGCCTGAGCTATGAGCCTACAGCTGGCTCAATTTCGCAGCAGGGAGGTTGCCAGCACTGAAATTGATGTTCTTGTTGGTTTCATGGCTGTTTCTATTTCACATGTGGTCTCTGGCTTGTGGGCACCCTATGGGGCCAGCAATTCAGCTTATTATCCCTGAGGCAGGGTGGAGGGTCTCCAGCAGTGAAACATCCCTCCTTCCTCTCCCCTGGGGGCTAACAGTTGAGCTAGAGCCAAAATGTGAAATAGGAGTCATGAAACTGACAGATGTGTCAGTTTCACTGCCAGTAGGCTCTCTGCTGTGAAATTGAGCACTGCATGACCTCCTGGGTCAGGCTGTCGGTGTGGGAGCTTTGGGGAGCATGGCTGACAGGTCAGGCTGTTGGGCTGGGGGCTCCAGCTATGAGATGGCATCAGTGGATAGCTGGTGGGGGGTGGACAGCTGAGACACCCATGCATATATCTGAGGCTTCCACCTGCAGGACTGCCTGGCTCCACTTGTTAGTGCCCACAATGGCCCATTTCAGTTGATGGAAATGCTCTTGGTGAGGATGTGCACTGCCAACAGAAGCAGCATAGAGTGGCTGTGAACCAGTGTGTCAGTTAGTGCTATTATCAACTTGATTTAAGTGGACTTACTGTTGTAGTGTAGACAGGCCTTTATTGACCTTTAGTTGTTGTGCAGTTCTCCAAGCAACCAATTTGCTTTTTAGGTGTTTTGGCCCACTCTGGTACCTAACTGCAAGCTGGACTCTTCTGACTTCATAGAATAGTGACTATAACAGTGAGAAGGCAGGGGGTGTTGAGAGCCATTGAACCAAACTCTAAACCCCTGATGTGATGGAAACCAGCTAAAATTGGGAGTTTGTGGCAGCACCTCTATCACCCCTGCTACTGGCACACATGGAGTAGGGCAACACTGTAACCCAGCCTTATGGAGAAAACTGGGCAGCAAGAGCCATCAGGAGGCAGACAAATTGTCAGGCACCTGGCTGTAGTACTTCAGGGAAGGCTAATACAGCTTTCCAAAGAACTTCTTCCTAATGTTGTTGCAATGTGACTCTGGTGTCATTTGACCCAAACTAATAACTGTGGGTGGTGACTAGAGTAAGGCAGTTCAGCCAGGTTGAAATCCATCCCAAGAGGTACCTTCTCCTGGGGAAGGCTAGCACATGCTAGTTCTAGTTATGGATCTAGGAGGGATGAACTTGTAACTGGGTGGGGGTGAGGGAACCTAACTGTGTGTTTTGTAGGACTAAAACCCACCAGAGCCCGAGGTTGGAGTTGAGGGTTACTTCTGCTTTCTAGCATGCATGTAGAGGTTTTTAAAAAAAAATCTGAAATATGTTTGCTTTGTAATGGTTTTACCTTGAAAATACATGCCCTTGTTGAGAAGGAATTGTGTTCTAACTAATTACTGTAGGCAGTACTCCTGCAGTACTTTACTTTCATAGCCTTTGGAGAGGAAGTAAAACACTGGTTTGTTAAGGCAGTCTGACTGGTGATAGCCCAGTGGAAATCCAGGATGCTAGGCAGCATTACAACCTCTTGTTAAGAGGAAACGTAATGAAGGTCTCTGCTCAAATGATTTGAGGACTGGGAGTTGGAAATGTTTAAGTGGGTGGCACTAGGGAACCATGCAAAGAAATATAGGTGCAGTTATCTAGAAACTAATCTTGGGGTGTGATAGAAGCAGAGATTCTGCTGCTGCAGAATTCTTGTGACCCTGCTTGACATGATTGGGAGACCCCTCACTAGCCACAGCTATTGTTTGAGGTCATCTGCAGGCTCTCAGGAAAGGGTCCTATTTTCTAGTTAGTGACCACAACTGTAAGTGATGATAGCACAGTTCTGGGCATATGGTAAATTTTGTGTGTGCAGAATCACTGAATAGTTGGATGAGCCTTCTTACAATGTATGTTTTCCTTTGTATGCCTTATTTTGAGACTTTTCCATAATCTATTAATGGACAAAAGAGTACAACAAGACCAAATTTAAAGACTACAGTAGCATTGTACATCTAAAACTCTACAGTTATAATATTTGCTGTTTTGGCAGGAATATTAATTGGTTCAGTAGGATCCTGTAAGCAAATAATGCTGAAAATGGCCTTTAATTGATGTTTAAATAGAAAATGTTAACTACATTACATAAGGCTTAAAGAAATAAGCTCCTTGTTCCAAATATGGGCCCTTGTGAACAATGAGGCAGAGTCACAGTGACTGCTAATAAAATTTTTAATAAAGCATTCTCAAGAAAAACATCTAACCACTTAAGCCCCATTCTTGTCTCAGTATTGTATAATTATTGGATATATGGAGAAGTCTAGCAATGTCATCTTTTTCTTTGTTTTGCCAATTTTTAGGTGACACTACTCACATTATTGGAAATGTAGCAGTAAATGTATTTAACTGCTATATACCACTAACCTGCTTAGATAACACTGAATCTGGTAGAAATTCTTAGCTAACGTTGGTACTGTTTTTATAGGGTACAAAAGAGTTTATTCCTTGCAATGTTGTCTGTAATATTTCATTGCAAGCATATTTTGTTGCATCATCCCTAATACTTTGTAAGGGTTGTTTACTGGATAGCCTGTAACTTAATTTCTTTCATTAGTATGTGGACATATCAGAAAATGAACTAGGGGCTTAAAATTAGCTATCTAAATCTTTATTTAGCCATAGTATTGACCTCTCACTGAAGTACAGTTCCTAAGTCCTACTTGAAGGATGCTTGCAAAGCTGCTACCATCTTTTAATCCAGCTGTTGCCAGGGATGTCAATAGTTTATTAAAAGAAATATTATAGCAGGTATAATAAGCAGGAGATAGACTGTACATCTGTTTCCCTCTATCTGTGAAGCCTTTTAATGCATAAAAACCTTTAATCTGAATGTGTTGGACAAACTTTCTGAAGTAGCTACAAGAGTGTTTTGTCTCCATATTTTATTTAATGAAGTACAGTTTAAAAACAAGCTGGAATGGGAAGCTTGGACATTCAGTTATAGGAAAAATAATCAAATGTGGGAACACATACCTTCAGGTATCTTTTACTTGTTCATCCTAACCACCATTTTGTCCATTGAAATTGATTATGTCCATCATAGATTGCATTCTTAAAACTAAGTAAAAATTCCTGTCACTTTGTCTATTAATGTGAAGCCCTAATCCAGTGTGGGGGAGCGTACTGGAAGTTTTAAGCATTAACCAAGCAAAAATATCTGTATTTAAAACACATGAGTATTTGCATCTTAAATGCTGCATATTGGTGAATGGAGTTGAAAGTTGTCTAGGGCATTTTAACTGGTGCCAAAACATTTTAATTTCACTAATATGTCTTATCTGTGGCTTTGGAAAAACAAGCAAAGCCCCTCAGTGTTTTTCAAGTTTGTGCTCCAAATAACTTCTTTGTATTTACATTTCTAACTTAATAATATTCTTGTGTGAACATTTGATAAATGTCAACAGTTTGTAAATTTTTAGCACTATTTTGGTGAAGGTAGAATAGTTATTCTTAGCCTGCAGAAGTTTAAAACATATTGTTGGTGCAGCCATTACTTTTTATTTCCTTTACTCTTGAATGAGTTTTTGTTTACTGTTTTTTGTTCATTTATTTCTAGTTTTAAAAATTACTTCATTTTTGACCAGATGCAGCTATCTTATCTTGTGCAGTTTTCCTGTGGCTTTAAGCAGGTGAGGGGAACAAAAAACTTTGACTGTGGCATAACCACAGACATAAGATATAATACTATAATTGTAAGTGGCTTTCTCTTTAGTTTTAAATAGGACTTCTTTGATTTTCATTTCTATGTTACTGCTCTCTTATTTGAAGTCAATATAATCTGGACAGAACAGTTTGAAACATCTCAGATGTGGTGATATTGTTATGGCTTAAGTGGTAGTTCAGTTCAAAAGCCCTGAGACATGGTCTTAATGACCTCTTTCTGGCAAGCATGACACTTTTTTCTTTTATCAGTAGTTGGTAAAACATTTGCTAACGTGTCACTATGGTCGTCTATAATACATTACTTTGTCCTGCTTTGGCGATTGGATTTGGGACTGACTTTGAGATTTCAGTTTTCCAGGAATATTAGAAAGGGAGTACATACTCTTTATATATGTTTCATGAATCTTCAGACCTGCTGTATGAGTGCTGTACTTTTTTGTCCTCATTTTTTAAGTTTTTTAAAGTTTAAGATGAAACCTTTGCTTTAGATTTGTCATGATTCAGGGCTAGCTGCACCTTTTTTACAACCCTTCTAAATCTTCCCAGTGCACCCAAACAAGGGATGGACCCTGCACCTTCACCTCTCAGAGTTTAATCCTGTAATTCTCCCATTCTTGTACTAGACTCGGGGCTACAGTACCCTGTGTACCAATCGTAATTACTCAGCAGGTTGATTGGGGTTTGGCTACCTGTGATTCTTCTCTTCATGTGCTATGACCAGTAGCTAATACAGTGATATGAAATAGCCTTTTCAAAACAATATTATTCAAGCACAATAGTAGGTACAAAGCATGAGATGGGGTTTCAAACAAAATAAATGATCTATCCATACATTTCTCACATGTAGACCTAGCTTATTTCCTACATCCAACCTCTGCAAACTCAATTTGCCAGCACTCCTGCAGTTTTTGCTTCGTTCTTTCCTTATCTTTAGAAGCAGGTTTTTCATCCATCCCAAAGTTCTTTGTTCCACTTTTCACTGGATTTTCCCCACCCTGTGGTTACCTGTAAGACTGACCTTAGCATGGTCAGAGATAAAATGTTAAGGTGGGACACTGATATTGTCTTCTAAATATCCATAGTTATGTTGTGTGAACATAAGGTTGCCTTTCCTGCTTATGTGCTGCTAACCTCTTGAATTAACCTTCTGTAATCCTATAGCAAACACTAGCAGATGGACATAAATTATTACTATCAGCTCCCATGTCCTTTGCATCCCCAAATTACTGCATTAATTTGAGAAAAATGCTATCTCACCATAAATAATGACGTGACTAGATTTTAATCTGTGAACTTGATTTTGAATTTTTGTTAATTCATTTCCAAATAATTCTCAGAAAATTATTGAAAATGGTGGTGTTATATTGTTACTCTGTTGATGGGACAAATAAAACATGCAGACTTAAAAAAAAATTTTTTTTGTATATAGAATTCCATTAAGAGTACCAGCGACGAGGAGTCCTGTGGCACCTTATAGACTAACTGAAGTGTAGGAGCATGCATCTGACGAAGTGGGTCTTTGTCCACGAAAGCTTATGCTCCTACACTTCAGTTAGTCTATAAAGTGCTACAGGACTCCTCGTCACTTTTGCAGATTCACACTAACACGGCTACCCCTCTGATTAAGAGTACCAGTGGCACAATCTGTGTGTGAGCATTTTAGGTCTGGGTGCAGAGGGATCTGGCTGCGCAAGGACTTGGTAGTGGGGGAATTGCAGGGGAAATGGGACTCCACGGGGGGGGGGGGGGTCAGGTGATGGTAGTTGAGGCTTAACAGGAGGGTCAGTGTGCTGGGCATGTTGGAATGGGGGACAAGTGCAGCTGATTGGGCTCAGTGGGGTGGGAGTTCAGGTGGGGGGAGGCCTGATGCAGAGAAGATAGGGTTCTAGGTAGGGATGTCAACATGTAGATGACTACACACACTTCTCTTCCCTCCCCCCCCCCCCCCCGTCCCCTTGCTGCCTCTGTATTAGAGGCAGAAAAGTTGGGGGAAGGAGGAGTTGGTACCCCCCCAACCCTTGCACTGATGCCTCTGAGAGGGTGAGGCATGCTGGTGTCCTACAGAGGTAATGGGGAGGAGGCGGGGAGGCTGCCATGAAGCCTGAAGGCTGCCAGGCCCAGGCTTGCCACAGACAGAGGCTGCTCCATGGCAGCAGCTCCTGTCCATGGGTGGGGTGGGGGTCCCAGGTCCCCACGACACGGGCTGCTCTGGAATCCCACAGAGCAGGTTCTGTCCGCAGGGAGCTTGGACCCCGCCTCCCCCCATGGACAGGGGCTGCTGCCTCCCATGCTGCTGCCTTTGTTTCAGAGGCAACAGTGGCAGGGGACTCCCTGGGAGTGGGGTCAGAAGCACACTCGCTGCCGGCCCTGCCCCCAGGAAATATTGAATAGTTGTTTAACTGCTACGACTATTCAATTACACGCTGTCTAACATCCCTCATTTCAGGTGCAGGGATGTAAGGTTTACTTGCGGGAGTTGAGTGCAGGATGGAGGTTTGGCTGCACATGGGGTGGGAAGACAGGGGAAACAGCTGTCCTGCCAGTGATCCCTCCCCAGCCGTGGCTGAGGAGTGATGGAGTCAGGAGGTGGGAGTGGGGTCACTGTAAGAGGACCTGCTGCTCCTCTCCACCCAACCTCCACCACTGAGTCCCAACCCACCAAGCCTTACTTCCTGCATCTAGAACTCCCTGCTAAACTCTCCCCATGACGCAGAGCTTACTGCAGCCCAGGTAAGTTTCTGGGGGGTTGATCTAGCCCAGCACTGTGTGCTGCACATGGGAGAAGGGGGTGGAGGAACTCTGGCTCTCTTGTGGTCATCTTCCTCCTCTTTCCTTTTCCCCGCCCCACTGACCTGCTGGGACTAATCTCTCTGGGGTGCCAGAGCATCTGCGGATACCCCCACTGGACAGTCATCTCCCCTTGCTTCCTGAAAAGACATGCTTGCACTGTCAGGGAGGGGTGAGTACATTCTGGTGCAGCTTTTCTTTGCTTCTGCGCAGAAACCATTTTTCTGCAGGAATCAAAGTTAATTTGTGGGAAGATGCATTGCTGCACATGTGCAGTGGTGCAGAATTTTCCCCAGAAGTAAAGGATGTGAAAATTCCACATGGTATTTAAATAATCTCTACCACTTCCTTGTTCAGACTGACCATCTGGTCATAACTGTCAGCATTTGTCCACAAAGCCACAATGCATACAGGACTGCCTAATTAATGAGGGTTTCCAAATTTAGCAAGTTTCTTGTGCAAAAATATGAAGTCAGAAGCAGCTTACTTGGAATTCCTGATGACTATAGGAATATTCAATAACTTTTTCCTAATGGCTAAAAAGATTGTTGCCCTCTGGATTTCAGTTTCACATCCATTCTTAGGGACCTGGAGTAAGAGAACTGGTTAGCTACTTGAAGCTTTTTACACCTAACAGTAAGGAAATGATTAAACACATATTGTGGACTGGGATACATGTTTCTCAGGGGAAAAAAGGACTAACATCCTTTTTTATTTGGACCCTTGAGAAATAAAATTAATATTTCCATAATCTAATCATGCTATTCCTGCAATTTAATCTTGTTTTAGTGTTCCATCTTTACCACTAAAGACAACTCACTTTTGGTGTGACATAAGTTACATATAGTCATTTTTATCTATTATATATAAACAATTCAAATTATGCTTGAGGTCTTCATTTATCATAGAAAAGTACAGTAATCTGTTTAAACAGACAACTGAACATGTAGTGACCTTAAAGCTGAAATTAGGTTACAGAAATTAAAATGAGCAAAGGGAATACAAATTCTTGAAAGATCTAGATTAGGACTTTTCAGCAGAGTATAAGGCTAGCTGCTTTAACTCTTTCTATTATTTCTATGCTTCCTTGAGAAAAATTTCATAGCTGAGGCCTGTCTTACAACAATGCTCTGCCCCATGGAAATAGCTGCAAATGGTGAACTGTAGCCAATGGGAGCCACGAGGCTCTATGGATATGGAGCCGGTAACTAAACAAACCGTAGCAGCCCAGTAGTAGCTTTCTCAGAGTGGGTCTGCAGACCACTTTGATAAACACTGATCTATGTATATTTCAGAGTAGTTACTCATCTTCACTAAATGCATCTTCTTTACCTGAATCTGTACTTTTCCACTCTTTGCTTTTAACACAAATAAAAGTTAGTGACTTCATTACTTGTCTCATTTAGACACAGTGTTTGGCTAAGTGTTTCTTCTAAGGCCATGTATGGGAGGTAAATATTCTAATCCTAAATGAATGTTTGCTGTAATCTGCCAGGTCATAATATTTATCAAACATTTCATGGTGTTACTATTACCCTTGTCAACAGATTCATGGATAAACAAGTTTCTTTTTAAAATGTCTAAGGGAATTTCAAAGCCTTGATTCTTTAGGAATTTATTGCTTTTTTAAAAAATACAGTCGTTTTTTCAAATTTCCTTTTTGTACTTTGGGAACATAAGGGTCTATAAACTTGCTTTGGGTGGGGTTACCAGATGGTTTTAAAAAAATGCCAGACACTCTTGATCTTGATCGGGGGGAGGAGGACAGGTCAGGAGAGGAGCGGGGCTGGCCAGGAGGAGGTTGGGGGGAGCAGGGCTGGCGGGGAGATCGGGGGAGGGCGGAGGGAACTGGCCAGTGGGAAGCAGGGCTGGCTGGGAGGAGGTTGGGGGGAGGGGGGCTGGCTGAGGGTGGGGGGTGGGGACCAGCTGGCAGGAAGTTGGGCTGGCTGGGAGGGAGTCAGGGTGGGGGGGGGGGGAGAGTGGGGCTGGCCGGTGGGGAGCGGGGCTGGCCCGGGTGCACATAGATCCTGGGGTGATGCCCGTTTCAGTGTTATATGTCCGGTATTTTCTCAATTTGTTTCCTGGACTGAAAGCTCAAATACTGGACTGTCTGGTTCAAAACAGGACACCTGGCAACCCTAGCTTTGGGCTGTCCACTCATCTCTCATGGCCATCTCATCAAAATAGAGATGAACACCCCTTCATTTGGGAGGACTTCTCTGTGTCATCTCTCTCTACTTATAAAAAAGTTTTGCCTGCTACATGACAGAATGATGTTATCAGGCTCTCTGGCTGCTTTTGTGAGTGTAGTGAGCATGGGGTGCAACTGTTAGAAATTAATATTACAAACTCTGATGACAGTAGTTCATTAGTTAACTTCCCTTACTCCATTTACATTGTGTATTTATTTTACTTAGCCTATATTTACTACATTTTATGATTACTAAGTGTATCTTCCTGCTCATTAAAGGAAGAGATTTGATCAAAATACCGTGAGCTTCAGCATATGGGTCTCTGTAACCTGAACTAATGGAAAAGCTGACCCAGAAGTTCTCTCTGAGGTATTGCTATTACTGGGTAAAATTTCAGTTGAGAGAATAATTGTATTGTTGGGCATCAAATACTCAAAATAGTATAACCCTTACAACTGCCTTAAGGAAAGTAACCTTTGTAGCTAGTTTGCGCTTAAGGGAGCTGATCAAAAAGAGCTGCCGTTACAGTTTCGGTCAGTATTGAAACAAATTCTGATTGGCTTTTCTTCACTGAATCATAAAAAATAAATTGTCACATTTAAAAACTAGTTTCAGAATGACGTTCCCCACTACACACCGTGTTTCACTTTATTGTAAACCACCATAAATGGATGCTAAAATGCAATATCAATAAATACGTCAATACTGCCATCCTCCAAGACATTAATTTTTGTCCTTCTTTACTATTGAATTAAAATTAATTAAAATTCACAGTGGCACTGAAACAATTTTTAGGGTGCAACGTGCAGAGCTATGCCCTTCCACCCCCTTACCCTGCACTAGTTTGGGACCACAGATGGGGGAGGTTGCAGAGCCCTGCGTGTGGGGCCAATGGCAGGAGCCCTTGGGCTAGTGACTGGGACACCGGACAGCAGGGGGCTCCTCCGGACTGGTGGCTGGGACCCTGGTATGGGGAGCAAAACCTGGTGGGTGATGCAGCACTCCCCACATCCCTACTTCCTATGCCTATGTAGGGCCAGAATTTTAAAGGTATTTAGTTGCCTGTAGATACAGGGAAGGTGCCTAGGCACTTAAATCTTCTTAAGCACCTCTCCATCTTTAAATACCTGAATACCTTCAAAAATCTGATTTCACCTAGGTCAGTGTTTCTTAACCTGGATGAGGTAAGTGTTAGAAATATTAAATATATTCACAGATTAGAGGCTTCAGTTAAGCCTTTATTAAAGTTGTGCAAGTATAAATATCAAATATAAGTATTCAAATATAAGTATCTTCAAACGTTTAAACTGTTTTTCTTATCCTAATTCATGTAGTACTTCATTTGGATATATTTAGGGGGAGGAGGAGAAAATGTGTGGTTCTTTCACACATCTGAATATTAAAGATTTACAGTAATAGTCTCTTGGCATTCAGAATCTGTTACCTCAAATGCCCATAAGATGGTGCTCATGAGTTGTGTTTGTGTGTACTGTTGGGCATCTTAGATTTGTACTAACCTGTTATGGTTGAGTGTGTAGGTGTTTTGCTTTGGATTATTTAAAACTATATGCACTCAACATATTGCGTGTTGATACAGACTATATAAATGAATGTGGAGCACGCTTTGAGGATAGGCTTCAGTCATAGGCTACCTTTGCTGCTTTTAGAAAAGACTGATGTGCAGCATTCATTTTACCTGATCGACAGACAGTATATCAACAAGTTACCTTTCTGACATAAAAGGAAAAATAAATATTCCATCCTAGTGTACGGTGAGCTATTTTATGTACTCTGATCTTCATCTTTTGCTCTTTACTTGTCCTTTATTACTATTTTCCTCAAGCAGCTCTTCTGCTGTGCCTACTTCTACATCAAATTTTTCCTCCTCAGAAAATTATTCTGGTACTGATCATGTTAGTTTGTTATCCACAAATGTTTTTCCATGGGCTCAGTCTCATAGTTCTCTTTGAACCAATTAATGAGCTCTATGGAAGGGTGCGTTAGTGGAAGAAACAATAAATATTTATTAATAAAGCAGTGCTCATGTTTAATATCCAAGGTTTTGTGTTTAGCCAGAACACTGTTTTACAGTACCTGTCCAAAACTGGGCTACCTGCCTCATAAGTTTCAGTACTAGCCCTGATGAGTATGCAACTGAACTTCAGATATGATATAAGAAACAAGGCAACAAAAGAGTAAAAAGTGTTTGGAATAAGGAGGGAACTTGGAGAAGTCTTCTATGAATATCAGTCTGTCCTGCTTAAATTGATTTAAAAAAAATCTATTTAGGAATTACTCTGAGGAAGTTCTACGGCCTGTATTGCACAGATGGTCAAACCACATCAGTGGTCCCCAACACGGTTCCCGTGGGTGCCATGGCGCCTGCTGGGGCATTTATGTGCGTCCGCTGAAACATCTAGGCTGGCCCCCCACATGCGTGGTGCTGGCCCCAGGCGTGTGGCGCATGGGTGGCCCCTGCCCCGGGTGCGTGGCACATGCGCGGTGCTGGCCCTGGGCTCAGGACGCGTGGGCGGCCCCCATCCCCGGTGCATGAGCGGCCCCGCCCCCGGATGCCCGGCACGTGAGCAGCCCTGCCCCTGGCCGCCCAGCAGCCACGAAAGGTTGGGGACCACTGAACCAGATGGTCTCCTCTGGCCTTGGAATCTGAGTATGAATGGCAATGAATAGTACAAATTGAAACTCTCTCAACCAGGACTCTCTGGTCCAGCAACATCCGTGGTGTTGCAGGACCATGGGTATCACAAGACCAAAGACTCCTGGTGGAGAGCTAGTGCATGGGAGCACTGCAGACTGACAGGGCAGCAGAAGCCTGACAAATGGCAGTGGGGCTTCCCAGCAGGGTGGTAGGACTGCCCGGTAGTGCAGTGGGAGCCCAGCAGGAATAGGAGTGTGGAGGCGGCGGGGCTGCCGGGCACTACAGCAGGAGCCTGGTGTGTGCAGAAGTGGCTGGGCTGCTTGGCACTGCAGCTGGAGCCCACTGTGTGCAAAGCTGGCAGGACTACCCGGCACGGCAGTGGGGGCCAGTGAGAGTGGGGAGTTGACCAGGCGGGCCAGTGGTGGGGTTAGGACTGAAGGGGGGCTAGAAATGACCTCTTCTGTTCTGGCAAAATCCATCATCTGGGATCGGTCAGGTGCCGGACCAGAGAGGGCCAACCTGAGAGAAAGATGTGGTTCTAATTCCTGCTCCAATGACTATTAAAATGTTTATACACAATGCAGCAATAGCTTCAATAGAAATTAAGACCCATACTAGAGTATCTCATAATCCAGGGGTTTAAAATATTTTCCTGCAATGAGGGAGACCTAAATTCAAATCCTGTGCCCTAATCAAGCAGTGAGGGAAATGGAATCTGGTGCTGTTACATCCCTAGTCTATGCCCTAAGCACTCAGCTATAGGGGAGCATCCCTCCTGCTTTCTATGAAACCAGTTCTTTAAAAATAGCTGAAACAGATTTTTTTTTTAATTTGCTGACATTTTCCAAAACCTTTGGATTATTCACCATAACCAGTGTTTTTATCCTGAAAAATCAGCCATTCACTCAGTTATTTTTGTAAGTGCCTTTTACAGAAATTGGCAAAATATAATGTGCCTCAATGTTTGGGTCTTGATTGGTAAAACAAAAGAAATCAGGTGTAATGTCTTCTATACATGCTCAAATTGCTTTAATCACCATAGTGTAGAAGTAAGCACGTTGGTATCAAGGTGTTGATATTGGTATGGCTTCTTTCTGTATGGGAATGGTGATGAGCTATAATGGTATAACCACTCCAATTCTACCAACATTATTTCAGTAAAAACAAATCACACCTCCAATCAAAACAGCTATACCAGTAGACCAGTTCTAAAATGCAAGAAATTAGTTTAATACTGTTTTTCTTTAGAAACGAATGTTTATGAACCTCAAGATACTCAACTATATCAATGATCTAATAACGCTACTACAGTAAAACTCCAATCGTCTGGCATCCAATAGTCCGGCACTCCTGATAGTCCGGCATCAAAATGGCAAGAGCCTAGTGAGTGAGCTTCAGCAAAAAATGAGTCACAAGGTAACAGCGGTAGCAGCTGAACTGAGCAAAAAGGGTAAAAAAGGCTTTAAAAAACTAAAACATTACAGCATACTGTATACAGTATGTACAATAAAAAGGGTTAAGAACACTTTATACACAGTATATAATGTATACAGTGTATATATATATAACCAGTTTATAGTACCTCCTGATACTCCGTCATATTTGATAATCCGGCACCACCTAGGTCCCATAGGTTCCGGATTATCGGAAGTCTATGGTATTCGTGTCATTCTCAGCCTTTGGTTTCAGATCAGCAGCCACTGTTTTGTCCCTTAAAGTGTTGCTCTACCAAGGCAAATATCAGTGACCTCTTACTCAGTCTGTGCCTCTTGGAAGCAAGTAGTTTCACATGTGGGAACCAGTTGACAATAACAATGTTGCCAACACCATGATTTGAAAACACTGGGGATTTGCAAAAGTGATAACTGCATTCAGTTCCAGATTTAGCTTTCAAAATTGTATTGCTGGTGATATCACAGAAGGAAAGAACCTACCTTCACTGTTAGATCCCAGATTTAATTTTTGGGATGGGAAGTTGAATAAAATATTGCGTTACTTATAAATAAGTTAGATTGCTCTGAATTGATTCATTAGGATGACAAATACCAGAATCTGCTGTTACTCTTCCACAATGCAGCAACACTTTGAGCGCTGATACTCACTTGTAAAAGATGGGGGCGACTTCTACATTCCTTACTGCTATCAGTAAGTAAAAGTGTAGAATTTCACCAGGATACACATGCCTGAATACCCACAGAGATGAAAGACATTTTTAGGCATGCAACTCCTGCACAATTTTTAAAGACCTTTCATTCTAAAGAACAGAATGATGTCAATATAAATTTACTAAGAAGTTTGCCCTTTCTTTGTTTTGTTTTAGTGGCATTCTTCTCTCCTTTTTAAGATGACACTTTCTTTGTTTTCAATCCTAGCAGGTTTTTATAGGGCCAGAAGGAGTGTATGAGGAAAACAATTTTGTCATCCATTAATTTCACTTTTTAAAGGAAAGACTTCTAAGAAATATCACCTTGCATATTACTATTTTATGTCTGGCTACAGCCTTCTTCAGGATATCTATTGTAGATGCCTTCTTTCCTAGGATTGTTTTATTTTGACTCAAATCAGAGAGCAAGCAAGCAACATTAAAACATCCTTGTAAATTCTAGTGCTGGTTGCCATTTTAGAACAAGCATTTTCTTTACAAATATAAAAGTACTTTATAAAAGTAGCTTACGATATTAGGAACTACATTATTTCCAGGATTAACTGAGTTTGTGTCTGAAAATTTTGGACTTGAACCTGGTGATTAAGTTGAACGAAGCTTCAAAAAATGAGAGGATACCTCAGCAGATACTACTTTTGGCTGAGGAGATCTGCAGTCAGTTCAGATCGGTTAGTTAATTTGATCTCTGCTGTTTTGTTCTTTGTTGTACTTCTGTTAGAAGCCCAGAAATCTACTTTAGTGTTAATCATGGATACAGAAAATCAACAATTTGCTAGCAAATTGTTTGCTTATTTCAGGCTTTAATTTCAAACCGTTCTTGTATAACCATTGTTGATTTCCTGATTTTCTTCCCCCCTTCCTTCCACCAAAAAAGATTTTAATTGGACATAAGGGGCAGACTGAATACCCTGTCTTGTCTGTTTGTTGCAAGTAGGCACAAGAAGAGTTAAATTGCTTTTTCCAAATCATAATGTACATTATGTGTTTTAGGGAATTTTTGTATTCTGAGACCTACTTTTATATCCTGATCAGTTTATAAGTGAAAACAAGCTTGGTTATCTTTTAATCCCTGTCAGTGCATAACTGCTGCACAATGTGGCACTGCTAAGTAATATCCTTCCTTCGTAGAGAGAATCAGTACTGGTATAACAAATGGATTGTTATTTCTGGTTGGGGAAATCTAATAAGTTACATTTGCCTGAACTAGTCTATAGTTCGTGCTGATTTTTCTTTTACAAAGAGTGCTGAAGGTTCATGGAGAAAAGAGCTGAAAATACCTATCAACTCATCAAGAGAAACCAGTAGCAACATTTTATTTCAAGATCTATCTTTTTAAGCTTGAGTGAAATCTTAATTTTACTCTTTTTGATGGGTTGAAAATGGAAGACAGGCAGTGACAGGGGAGAAATGGATTATGGATTAGAAAAGCAGCTGCTTTACCATTACAATTTTTACTTATTTACTTTAAAGATGTGAATACTATAATTGGTACTATACAATGCACATAAATCAACAGTACTGCATACAAAAACTATTATGATCTAGAAGACAGTGATAGAGTCATGACGGACTGAGAGACTTGGGAATATGTTTACCTCAGCTAAAATATTTTATGAGTTGTCTTAACCTAAAATTGGAATTCACAGCCAAAAGTAACATGTTAATGTATGAAGTCATCTATAGCTACTCCATAGTTAGAAAAATTTTAGTTCAGTTATAAATGCAAATCTTTATAAGATAATTTGTAGGAAAATATTAAGTTTTGCAGAGGAAAGATTATTAAAAATATTTTTTTGAAAATTTTGTAAATCTGTCCTTTAAAAATTATTGGTCTTCCTCACATTACTTTGTACTTCTCTAGCTTAATAGTGTACAGCTCTAATTAGAGTTGCCAACCCTCCTGCTATCACTGGGAGTTTCCCAGAATCATGCCCTGTCTCCCAGAGTCGACTGTAGCCAAACTGGTAGATTTTTGGGTACTCACAGTCTGGCATGACAGTGTTTTATCCTGTTCCTGGAAGCTTCCAGCACTGCATTTGTTAAGCAGGGGGCCTCTGTGCACCACTTCTGCTCGGAACGCAGACTCTGCAGCTCCCATTGGCTGGGAACACAGCCAATAGGAGCTGTGGGAGTGGGGCCTGTGGGTAGTGGTGCATGGAGACCCACACCATTTCACCCCACCTAGGAGCTGCTGACAGAGGGATGTGCTGGTTGCTTTCAGGAGCCACTTGAGGTAAGTGCTGACCCTGGCTTTTATCCCTCTGCCAGCTCCCAAACTCCCTCCTAGAGCCTGCACCCCCTCATATACCCCAACCACCTAGCTTGGGGGTATTCAGTGACTTCCCTGAAGAACTGGACTGGTCTTTTTTGCTTCCTCTGCTACTTCTTGGCTTCTGTGTATACATTATCATCCTCCAAATCATCTTCTCTGTTTTTGCTTGTAAAGAAATTCTTTGCTCCTCCAGTATTCTACCAAAGGATTCATTAAAGATCATCAGGGGATTATATTATCAGGAAGCTTTTGTGAAATTGTGTTGGCAAATGGATGTACTTAATTATCAGGTGACGAAATATTGAAAGCCCTTTAGCTTTTCACAATTTTCCCATCAAAGCAACGCCTGCTTAACCAGTTCCTCCAATATTAGTCTTTCTTCCCTGCAAGCTGATTAGTCAATTGGTATAATTTGGAGAGAGCAGAAATGGGACACATACAGTTCTTGTTTTTCCCATAGGTGAGTTACTATGGTATACAGTAAGTAGACAACAGAGTTAGCTAGCAATTAAAAACAAAATCTCAAAACATAAATGATGGTGGTGGTAAGCGACATTCTAACAGTTGTACAGTGAAAAAGTACTTTTGCTGTTTTAGTGACAAATAGTGCAAAGAACAGCATTAAAATTTTGCTTTGCAAAATCAACACAGTTACAGCAGAATGCATTCTATATTCTCAAGTGTTTTTAATTGAAATATGAGGGAAGATAAGCAATGACTAGCCACAGAGCATAGAACACAAGGAAGCAGAGAAACAGAAAAGAACACCACAAATCTCATGTATTTTTACCAAGAGACTCATCCCAAGAAAATCTAGTGACCATGACTGAAGTGGGGGGAACTTACCACAATATTTTTCACTATTTAAGTTATGAAAGCTAAGATTGTGTAAACCAGCGTTTCTCAAACTGTGGGTCGCGACTCTAAAGGGGGTTGTGAGCAACTTAGAGGGGGGTCGCAGGACAGTCTGGTTATTTGGGTTTTTGGGACAGTCCGGTTAAAAAAAAATTGAGAAAATACCGGACATGTGCAATGGCCAGTATTTTCTAGTTTTCTGGCTGGGCGCCTGACAGAAGCCTGGCAGGGGCGGGGGGAGTGGCTGGGAGGCGGGCTGCGATCAGCGCTGAGAGCCTCTGGTTGCGTGTGATGCCTTGGGGAGGAGAGGAAGCCCTCCCTGTATGTGCTCCTGAGCGCTGTTCCAGTGTGTGGTGGAGCCGCAAACGAACTCACTCGTGCTTTGCTGGGACTGTGCGTGGGACGGGCAGTGCCCTGGGATCTGCATGTGCCTGGGTCAGTTCTGTTCCCTCCAGCTGATTCGCACTCCCCCCGACCCTCTCCTGGCCTGCTGGTTCTCCCCCACTTCTCCTCCTGATATTCCCCGTTGGCCAGTTCTCCTCTCCTCCTCCCGATCTCCCCCAACCAGCCCTGCTGCCCCCGACGACCCCCCCCAACTTCCCCGGCCAGTCCTGCTGCCCATGATGCCCCCCCCAGCCCTGCTTCCTGCCAGCCGGTTTCCCCCATCCCGCTGCTCCTGACAACCCCCCAACTCCACCGACCAACTCTGTTGCCCCTCACCAGCCCTGCTTCGGGTGGCCAGTTCTCCCCTCCTCCTCTAGATGTCTCTCGGCCATCCCCGCTGCACCCAACCCCCCTCCCCACCAGCCCTGCTTCCCACTGGCTGGTTCCCCCTCCTGATCTCCCCTGGCCAGCCTTGCTACCCCTGACGCACCCCTGCCCCCAGCCAGCCCTGCTACCTGCCGAATTTTAGAGGGTCGCAGTATTACAAAGTTTGAGAACCCCTGGTGTAAACAAAATGCTTCCAAGATTTTTACTTAATCCTGAAATTATCTTGTGGATGGACAAAAGTAGACCAGAATAGCAGACAGGCTTTTGGCACCGAAATTATAAGAACTATTGCTTAAGGACTTGGATGGTGCCTTTTCAGTTGGTTCTGACACCTCCAAAAATGGAAATAAGAAATTGCGAGATGGCTCTCTGGTATTCTACAGGAGAATAATTTCAGTATTAACAGCGTGTCTTCTATTGTGGCTGGCAATGCCTCTTTGAATTTAGGGAACAGAAGTCAGTGCATCAGAAACTCAAACAGCTTAATGACTGACTGATATAAGTGGAGTGCAAATGTCATCTACAATTACATAAAAGATGGGATGAGGGAATTGAATTTTGGCATAGAAACACTCATCCTCAAAGTATACATGGAGTTTTCCTCCAAGAAGAAAATCTCATGCATCCTTTTTCAGGTTGTATGAAATGAGATACAAAGATGTGAAGTAGTCCAATTTTGAGACACTGCATTGAGATTGACATTGGCAAGCTGTTTGATAAATACAGGCTGGACCTCCCTGGTCCTGTACCCTTAGGACCTGATTGAACTAGACAGTTAGCCAGACCAGGGGAGGTCAATTCTGCTCCTCTTTTGACGGACTCTGGGCTCTCCAGGGTCCATCAGCTGACCTGGCAGGCTCCCTTCTCTGAGGCTACTGGGGTTTCCACTGTCCCAGACCTACTGCTGCTGCTTTGGGACTGCTGGGGTTATCACTGCCCTGGGGCTGGCAGGGCTCTGTTGCTGGTGAGCTTCTGGCTGTGGTTCCTGCTCCCTGGCCTCTCGGGTCTAGGGGTTCTCTGGTCCAGCAACATCCATGGTCCCAGTGAACCAGAGAGTCTGGACCAGAGAGGTTCAACTTGTACTGTGTTTTACAGCAATCGAGAAAAGATTGTCTCAAAGGAGCAAAAAGTAGGTCAGAAAAGGGCCGAGGTTTTTAGAGAAATGTCAGAGTGGTGAGTGCAAAATTTTGAAATTGGTTTCTTTTGCACTTTCCATTCCTGAATTCAGTGCCTACTGCTACAGAATTTTCAGTTTGGCACAACTGTGGAGCAAGGACAGAAAGACTGAGTAATAACATTGTAAAAGCAGAGCTACAGATGCAACTGAACCTCACTATATCTTGTGCAGACTTTCATGAGTTCTTGAAGAATCTGGAGTTGCTTAGAGCAGTAAGAGACCAGCGGAAATACAAATTTTAAGAAAGGACCCAGGTTTAGTTTAAAACATAACATTTAATTTTATAAGCATTTAAGTAGAAGGTTTAAAACTTAAGGCTATTCATTATTGTTGCTTGGTAGCTAGCAAACTAATGCTCAAAAAGATGGGTAACCACATAGAAATCTGAAATTATCATGTAGATAATAACATGAGTTAACTACTACATTCAGCTAACCTCAGCCCAGAACCCCCCCCCCCCTGCACCCCAACCGCCTGCTACAGCCTAGTGAAAGTGAGAAGAGGGGATGGAGTGAGAGGGGAGGAGCCAGGATTTGTGCAGTTACAGTTGGCATCCCTAGCTCTAATATTGATTCATTTTGTTCATATTTGTATGCACGCATTCTGACAGCATAAATATGGGCCACTTTTAAAAAGAACATGCAAAAGTCATGTTGATTCACCCTCTTGTTACTGTATTGCTGCTTATTGTTTAGTGGAACTCATAGAGTAGACTAGAAAAAAGGTGTGTGTTCGGTTTTAAAGTTAGGTAACTATATTACTTAAGTAGTATTTAAAAATATGCTGGCATTTATTGTACATGGAATTAACACTTTAATCCCTTGTGCTATCTAATTTTATCCTTGCTTTTTTTAGGGGTGTAGTCACCTGAATATTAGATTAGTGCAGTGCCTGCTAGGGTGGGGTTATGTTTTGTTTAGGGAAAGTGCCGACTGTGCACTTTTATTTGGTCATATGTTGCAAAACTCATATTTTTTAGCTGTGTTTTGTGGTGAAAAACCAAGGTGGAAGTCTTCTGAGGATTGATACAGGGAGCACTGTGTGTAAGAACCTGCAGAGCTGGAAGCTGGGATCATGGTGATTCTGGGGTACAACTTAGCAGATGTCAAAGCTACACCACACACCCATGGCTGGGCCCTGCCATTGAGACATTCAAGGAAAACTGTACTATGGAGACTGTACTGTTTTAGCTATATTGCCATAGCTATGCTGGCATGACCTCATAGTATAAATGCAGCATACTCTAACCAGAAGGGTTTTTTTCCATTGGTATAGGACTACACTTCCTCAGATGATCTAGTTACGTAGATGGAAGCATGCATTTGTTGATATTACTGTGTGGGACAGGTTTTGTGAATTTTTCAGACTCCTGACAAGCATAGGTATGTTGACCTAACTTTTAAGGGCAAACAAACAGTCAGTCTTCTGTACTAGGGGTATGGTATTTATTTTTGTTAGCTGGTGAGCTTATATTTCTGGATTTGTCTTTGTGGTATGAAGAGGTTTTAATAAAATATGAGGGTACCTAAGCCCCGAAATAATCTGTTTAAGAATATTAAAAATTGAAATGAAAATGTTGTGTAAAACTTAGACATTTTACAGATAATACAGTTCTGTAAAGTAAGGAGGTAAATAGTGGGGTGTCTAAATAGTAATATGGCAGAGTGTTTTTCATATCCTAGTGAGTTTAAATTCAGAGTAATGTAACTTGAACTGACTTTCTACTGGCTGTCATACAATGACGGATTTCTGATTTTTTAAAATATGTCAGAACCGTAAATCACTAGTTTGCTAAGATTGCACTAGCAAGCTATTAAAGAACATGGCAGTATTTACTGTAGATAAATGCAAATTTAAAAAGGTTTTCTGTATCATGGTTTAAATGATTTAGTGGCTTTCAGTGCACATATATGAATCTGATGTAATGGATTTACAAAATTTCATCTCCTGTATGGAGGCACAAATTTGCATATTATTAGACCATAACCTGGAATAATATCTTTCTTGTATATATTTAAACAGTATCTCAGATTAAAATGTGCTGAAATAAATTCGTTTTTCAAAATAAAGGCCATATTTAAGACTATAATGCAGAAATTGGAACAGGTTTTTTGGGAAAAATGGACATAAATTGTAGCTATATGTAGACTTCTTCTATAGAAAATTTATACAACTTTTTAAAGCTGGGATAGCATGTCTATACATGGGCCATTGTTTCTGAGCACAGTAATAATAAGTTAGCAGTGACGAGTATTTAAGGAGTAAGGGTTATTTCGAAAGAAGGGGTTTCTTTCAAAATAACCATGTCTACATGGTGTTTTTATTTCAAAATAGTGGCTGGATGCAATTATGCAAATGAAGCGTGAGAAATTCAAATCCGTGCTTCCTTTGCAATTTCGCTTGTCTGCATTTGCATTCCTCTCTCGACTGAGGAATGCAGTGTAGACATGCCTGTACAGACCACTAAGTGGTTTCAGTTGGCTGTGTTGTAGCACAAACTAAGAACACAAAGAGTAATCTTTTTTTTGCCCATGTCGATAGAACACAGATGTGTGCTTTCAGCTTCTGTAATAGAAACTTAAATCTGCAATCTCAAGTCTTGGCATATAAATCCAGGGAAAAATTCATCATAAATCACAAAATGAGTATTGGCTTATACACTTAAGCATTCTTATTAATCTGAAGTCCTAAAGAATCTTGTTAGAAGTAAAATTTCGTCTTGATGCTGGTACACCAACATTGCAATCTAGGGCCTAGTCTATGCTAGTGTGGATTATTGATCTCAGGTATGCAATTTCAGCTATGTGAATAACTAAAGTTAACATACTTCGATGTACTTACTATGATATCTTAATGCTGTTTTACCTAGAATCAATCTAAAACAGTGGTCTCCAACCTTTTTAAGCACAAGATCACTTTTTGAATTTAAGCGCAATCCAGGATCTACCTCAAACCCAAAGACCCTTGCCCCACCTCCCTTGTGCCCCTTCTCCAAGGCCCTGCCCCTGCTCACTCTGTCCTCCCTCCCTTCCTCCTTCCACCAGTCAAGGGCAGACAGTTGGGGCACAGGCTCTGGGTCTTGGGCTAAGGGATTTGGAGTGTGAGAGTGGCTCTGAGCTGAGCCTGAGACAGGAAGCTGGGGCGCAGGAGGGGGTTCAGGGTATAAGCTCTGCAAGGGAGTTTGGGTCCAGCGGGCTCAGGGCTGGGGCAAGGGCTTAGGGTGCAGGAAGAGGTTCATGACTGGAGAAGGGTTTGGGGATGTGGGTTCCAGCTGGACACTGCTTACCACAGGTGGCTCCTGGGGGGGCTGGAGGTGCAGAGGGGCTAAGGCAGGCTCTCCCCTGCTCTGGCCTTGCATCACTCTCAAAAGCAGCCAGCAAACTCGCTCCATTCCAAGCTCTGTTATGGCACCCCTGACGCCTGTTCTGTGGAGATATAATACAGTTCCTCTTCCTCTCTCTTCCCTGCCCTGTACAGCAAGCAGGAGGCTCCTGTGGGGAGCAGGGTCGGGGGGACAGCACCAAGGCAAAGGGCAGGAGCATCATGGCAATGCTGAGGGGGCAGATGAAGTGCCGGCACTTGATAGCCTCTTGGCCAAACCAGTCAGGATCTAAAATATCTGTGCTGCACCAATGTAATCTGATATGCAAGTTGTGCAGTGCATACTCACTGGAGTTGTGTTGATTGTAGTGTGTAGCCAGATGGCATATAGAATTGCTGAGCCTTGGGGCAAGGATGGGGAGGCAACTCTATTCTCCTGGAAGGGACAGGGTTGGAGGCTAGTCTCGCCCCCCCCCCCCCCCCCAGCTCTTCTGCACTGCCTGGGGCTCTGGTGGTGATTCAGTTGGGTCTTTCTCTCCTCTCCACCTCCCAGTTGGTGGGCTTGTCAATAGCTGACATTCTCCTGGAAACTCTGTCTTGTTCTGATGGAGTCAACATGAATGTCATGTTGTTGGTGATCTATTAACCATTACATCTCCAATATTGAGTCTCAATAAGAGATTCAGGCTTCTCCTCCCATCAATGTATGTCCCCAAACCCTTATTTTACCAAAACACACTTATGAAATTGCCCATGAAATAGTAGCAGGCACGTTAAGTGACTTTTCTTAACCCCTATAATAGTTTTATGTTACTTTACTGTTATGATCTAGAACTTCTAATCACACTGTCATTAATAAAAATTCAATAAAAAGATTGAATTTGACAATTCAAAAGTAGACAGGTAATTGTGGGTGTTAAAATGAGTGGGAGATGCCACTTTTGCCACATTCTGCTCTACATTTGAGTTAGGTAAAAGTTAGGAGCAATAGCTTGACAAGGTGAAGGAAAGCAAAGGAATAAGTGAAACAAATGATACTTTGCTTTTTGTGTTCATCCCCCCCTCCCTTTAAGCTTTTAGAAGAAAGGATAGAAAAGAATAGACAATTAAATTAGTATGTTTCATTATTTGTGTGCTCCCTGAATGCTGAAGAGGGCTACAGTAGTGTAGAGCAAGACAGAGAGGATCAGCTTTGTTGCTTGCACCAGTGCCTGAAAGAAAAACCTGCTGCTCTTGCTGGAACATATACTGTGAAGATGGATCAGTGGGTATAGTACTTTCATATCTTCTTGCTGTGATGATTAGTACAGGCTAAGGCTAGGTCATAAAACTGTACCACCTTTGGTTCCTTACAGAGGGGTTTTTGAATTTCGAGACTTTGAAATATATAGATAAAACCAAAAGTACTAATGATGGGGGCCATAGAAATTTCATTCTTCAGTCTCTTCTGAAGCTGTTTGGATAAACTGATTATTTGGGGTCATAGATTAGTAAGTACAAGGCGAAGATGATGGCAGGAGGTAAGAAGGAAGCCGTTGGAGGAGTTGGCAAAGGTATTATCCATCCCCTGAGAGCACTGGAATTCTCAACTCGGGGGGTGGGGGGGGGGCTTAATGCATCCAGTTGTGGTTACACTGTATTATAGCAGTAACAAAGTCTACTTTTTACCAGTGATAGAAATGTAGCCTTGTTAGTCTGGTGTAGCTGAAACAAAATACAGGATTATGGAGCACTTTAAAGACTAACAAGATGGTTTATTGGATGATGAGCTTTTGTGGGCCAGACCCACTTCCTCAGATCAAATAGTGGAAGAAAATAGCCACAACCATATATACCAAAGGATACAATTACAAAAAAGAACACACATGAAAAGGACAAATCACATTTCAGAACAGAAGGAGGATGCGGGGGGAGGGGGAGAAGGTAAATGTCTGTGAGCTAATGGTATTAGAGGTGATAATTGGGGAAGCTATCTTTGTAATGGGTAAGATAACTGGGGTCTTTGTTGAGACCCATGCGTAGAGTGGTAGACAAATCAACAATGGAATATTAGACACCACCCTCTACAGAAAACCTACTGACTCATACAGTTACCTACATGCTTCCAGCTCTCAGACATTTACCTCCCCGGATCCCCATTCTGTTCTGAAATGTGATTTGTCCTTTTCATGTGTGTTCTTTTTTTTAATTGTATCCTTTGGTGTATATGGTTGTGACTATTTTCTTCCACTATTTGATCTGAGGAAGTAGGTCTGGCCCACGAAAGCTCATCATCTAATAAACCATCTTGTTAGTCTTTAAAGTGCTACGTAGTCCTGTACTTTTTACCAGGCTTGCCTGACGGAAGGCTCAAATCTTTGCTTTTGTATGTGAGCCTTGCCACAGTTATCCATGCCTTTGCCACCAGAAGATTGTACATTGGGATGTGCTTTAAAACCATTCAGAGCTGACATTTGTTATAAATGCATCAGGTTGCTTATGGAAGAGGGGCATCATGTTCAGAGTACTTCACACTGCTAATCATGATTTGCACTGGCTACCAGATGGTCTTCTGGTAAAGATAAGAGTTGGTCTTAGGGTTGCCAGGTGTTCGGTATTCTACAGGACAGTCCAGTATTTGCATGCTCTGTCTGAAAAAAAAAATCAGAAAATACCAGACACATGCAATGTCGGGTATTTTCTGATTTTTTTCCGGCTGCGCACTGGACGGAAGCCTGGCGTGGGCAGAGGGAGCAGCTGGAAGTTGAGGCCACGATTGGTGTTGGGAGCCTGTAACAGAAGCCTGGTGGGGGCGGGGGAGTGGCTGGGACTCCCAACCACTCCCTCTACCCCTGCCAGGCTACTGTGTAATCACAGGCTCCCAGTGCCAGTCGTGGCCCCACCTCCCAGCCTGGGAATCCTAGCTGGGAGGCGGGGCCGCCATCACTGCTCTGGGATTGTCAGAAGCCTAGTGGGGGTGGGGAGAGTGGCTGGGAGGCTGGGTGCAATCGGTGCTGGGAGTTCTCTACAATCATTTCAGCTGCAAGATAAAAAGGAGTTCTAAATTCTTCTATAGCTTTCACTTTAGAGGAATAGAAAACAATGAAAATAGCTTGCACATTTGCACAATTATTTCTAAGCCTCTTTACATAGAGATGGTGTAGGATGAAGATTGTTTATAATAAAATTAAGTATTAAACATAGCATGTGTTCTGGGTGTTTTTTGTTTTTTTTGCTTGACAAATATTTAGCCCACTGGTTTGGTATTTTTTTGGGAGACCATCTGGCAACCCTAGTTGGTCTTTACCTAAGAACGGCATCAGTGGCCTAGAATCTACTTGTTTAAGGGTACATCTGCTCTGAAATTGTGAGTAGTTTGTGTGTAGACCTATCTGTGCTATCTTTATTTAAGTAGCTCACTAAAAAATATATTGAGGATGTAGTACTACAAGTGTTTGCACAGGCCCACGATGCCTTACTTGGGGGTTTAGGTAGGCTTGTATGGCCATGCTGCTGCATCCTCCCTGCTATTTTAGTGAGTGAGCTAGACAAAAGCTTTTTTAGGCATTGCAACACAAGCTGAGAATTACTCCCCTAGCTGTAGTGTAGAAGTAGCCTAAAGGTTTGTCTGTTCTCTGAACTGGAGTCTAATTCCCAAAGTGAGAAGACATATTAATCCAGCTAGTTGATTGATGCACTAAAGATAGAGTGTAGCTGTGAGGGTGCAAGTTGCAGCACTTGCTCAGTATATACTTAGCTTCTTCAGTATATACTTAGTATCTTGGACGGGCACATACTAAGGAGGACTAGGCCCTCTCGCTATACTTGGTTACACTCTATTTTTAGCACAGTAGCTCCATCAAAGCTAGTGTTGGTATGACTCCTCGAGCTGAGAATTAAGTAGGGATGTAAAAAGTTAAATGGTTAACCAGTTACCTGGTAAGCATTAGCCTTACCAGCATGCTTACTGGATGACCGGAGGACCCAGCTGGCTGGAATGGCCCCCCGCCCACAGTGTCCTGGTTAGCAGGACCCCAGCTGCACTGGGTCAGCAGGACTAGATCAGCTCTCTGCCTATGGCCGATAGTTAACTGATTAAACAAATTGAACCGGTTAATTATTTTAGGTGGCTTCTACACCCCTCTTATTCAAAGTTGTAGATATATGGTCCAAGAATGAGATCATTTCTCTGCCTCAGGCTGGATCTGACACATTATAAAAGAAGTGTGTGCGCGTGCATGTGCGTGTTAGAGGGTAGTGGGCTTCCATCGGGGCATTCTCAGGAAGGGTCCCAGGTCTTTAAAACTTGACCCCCAATTCCTTCTAATCCATAAGTATTCTTGTTGTGACTGCACTGACGTGTAATGTCTCAAAATGTGACTCTTCCATACTGTTATCTGAATTAGTGACAGATTCCTCTAATACACATGTTATTAAATAGAGAGGATTTTTAAATGCATGTAAATTCTCAGTGGGGTAGGATGTGGACACGTTCATGGAAAAGTAAGAAAAAGGAAGTTGTTATAATCAGTATTTCAATATTTTTCTTTTTTTCCTTTTTTCCACTCCTCTGCCCCATCTTTTTTTGATCTATAGAGTTGATCCTAAAATTAGATCCATCTGTCCAAGCTTCTTTTACATTCTTGTTTCTTCAGGAAAGTACTGCAGTGGGGGGTTTGGTAGTAGGATTTGATTTTTAATTTTTATTATGTCATACCTACAGTTCTTTCCAGGATTGCGGTTTCCTTGTGCTATGCATCATACAGAAATACAGGTGTCCATGGTCTCTACACCAAAGAGCTTAAAGCAAATATGTAAAACTCTGGAAATGGTCAACTCTGGCTTTTTCAGAGACATGGATTTGAATTATTCCTAAATTAAAGCTAATTGTGGTCTCAGACTCATTTTAGTTAGTTTTGCTAAACTGTGCATGAAAAGTAGCACTCCATTTACCTGAAATTTCTTAAATGTTTTGGTTAGCAGCATATATAAATGCCCTGAGTCTTAAAACTTGACTTTCCAGAAGGGCAGGGTTTGGTAGTGACTGTATGTTTGTTCAACACAATCTTTTAATTATATGTTAGTCTGAAAGTTTTTGCACATAAAGGCAAAATAGGCCCCAGCAGCTCTTCATATATCCTATGAATCCTCCTTCCATCTCAAGTCAGATGGGAATTTTCTAGCAATCATTTCATTCCCATCCCTTAAATGTGTGTTTTTTTTTTTTTGCTTCTCCTCTGCTAGATTTTGCTACCATAAGGAAACCTTAACATGTACGGTTAATTTCTAATCTACTAATTTTGAGAGAGGTTAGGAAAGAAAGAAACATATTTAAGATTTGTGTTGGCTTAGAATTTGAATGCTACATTCTTCTTAGTCTGGAAATACCAAAGGCAAAATTTCCTTATGCTTACTGAAGAGCTCCAGATATTGATGTTATGCCTTTCTTTTCTGAAAGTAAATATATCTGGCAGATGTTAAAGACATAATGTAAAATTTGTGAAGATGTATTTGAATACTTAGAACTCTATGCTTTAAAATCATTGCTGTATGCTTGTGTGCCTTATAGAAAGAAAATGTTATGCCACCCTGTGGGTTGCTATAAAGAATGTTTATGAAGTTCAGCCTAAGACTTAAAATACATTGAATTGGAGAGTTTTGAAAAATGTACTGTATGACACGGGAGACCAAATCATGCTAAAGTGCAGGGAAAGACTATACATCAGTTCAAAGGCTACATTATTCAAAAAAATACAACCATAAAAAAGTAATAAGATTACATTCTCACACTTCATGGCTAGTAAGGTGCATTAAGCTGCTCAGATATTCATAACTTACTGTGACATTTGGGAAGATTACATTTTGCTGTGCACAGCCATTACTGCAGCTCAGATAATAACTAGCCAGTGCATGGGCCTGTATTATGATCCCTGTCGTTGGGAACAAATTTGTGTTTTGAAGGTTGATCAGTTCCAAATCACCATTAGAAAGGGTTAATATGACATACTGTGGAGTGTGTGCGCTTATGTGTATCTAATAGATATGCATGGATGGAGTATCATATATAGTGCATGTTGGGTGTACTGGTTTTCCTGTCAATTTTTTTCTCAAAAGGTATTACTTAAAACACTTAAAGGAGAAACATAGTTACTGCACTAGATATATTCTTCTAATGTAATATCTGCTGAAATATTTGTTGTTGACAGACTGGAAAATTAATTTGATCGTTTCTTAGATGGAAATGCTGCATGTAGCCAAAAATGAAGGGTTGATGATAGAAATGATAGGGTGAAGATGAAGTCCTATTATTTGCAACTAAGTGCTCACCTGTACAGTTCTGATATGATACTTGTTAATTGGTTACTTAACCTCGATAAATAATTAAATTAATAACTAAGCCATGAGTCTTAATTGACAGCAAAGTTATAGCCATTGTATTTGCATCAAGAATTACTTCACTTAGTGTCCTATTCAAGTTCCATATGGGATACTGTCCTTTTGAGGAAGGCCTCAGTTGGTCTATTACGGTGGCTGATCTGCTTTCATTGAGGATACATCTAGACTACCCGCTTCTTTCGAAAGAAGCTTTTTCAAAAGAATCTTTCGAAAAAGCTTTCGAAAGAGATCGTCTAGACAGCCACAACTTTTTTCGAAAAAGCGACCTGCTTTTTCAAAAGAGACCACCAAGCCAATCTGGATGCTCTCTTTCGAAAAAGCCCTGTTTGCATTCAAGAATGCCTTTTTGCGAAAGAGCTCTTTCGAAAAAAGGCGTTCTTCCTCGTAAAATGAGGTTTACTGCTGTCAAAAAAAACCCGCCTAGTTCTTTCGATTTAATTTCGAAAGATTGCGGCAGCAGTCTAGACACAGGTGAAGTTAGAACCCTGTAGTCTAGACATAGCCTGAGTGTAAAATAAATAATAATGTGAGATTTGCTGTCTTGGTTTTTGATGCAGTTATGTTCAGACTTTTTTCTTTGAATTTTTTAAAAGTGCATTTTGTGGTGTTACTACTTCAGTCGATTTTACCCTCGGATCTCAAAGCATTGGCAAACATTGATACTTTAAGGTAGATATCACCTCATTTTACAGCATGGAAAACTGAGGGATAGAAACGGAGTGACTCGATAAAGATGAGAGGAGGTTGGTGGCAAAGATGGGAATAGAATTCATATATTCTGACTCCCAGTTCTTTGACTTTTCTAGATAATATGATTTATTAGATATTTCTTTAATTACGTTATTGCAATTCAGGAAAACTGAAAATAAAAGGGAACTATAAATAATTTTTAAAAATGGTCATATGGAAACTTTCTCCATTTCTTCAGACAACCTCAATCACTTTTGCTAGCTTTCTCAGTTTCTTATGGTATTTCACAACACTGCTAATTATGTTCAGAACATTGAAAGTTGCTGCATCCAAACTGGAAACAAAATTTAGGACATGTTTGAATATGTTACAGTGGCTTGAGTGGTGTATGACATATAATATTTAAGGACAACAGCAGTTCTGTTAAACATATTTGACCTCAAAACTTGACCAAGTGAATGGAGCTGTAGGGTCTTATGAGAAGATAAGAGAAAATAAGTATTTTCGAGTGACCTGTGCAGAAGTATAACTTTAGGAAAGAAATCAATTTAATTTATAATTGGTTATTGTTGAGCTGTAGTTCTAAGGAACTGATGACAGTTGTCTGAAGAATATAGTTCACTTGTTTAGTTCATTTCCCCCTCTCCAAACATATCAAGATATTTGACTTATAGGTGTCCCAAAGTGAAATCATGACATTATTTTCTTAGGAAGGTAAATGGGGGTTGGTGACACACAGAACTTTTTTATTCTTTGAAATTCTTTCTGTAATTGGAACAAAATGTAACAGACTAGAATGTATATCTAATATGTCACACAGTATTGTGATCTTTTGTCTCATTTGCTAGAAAAGTATAGAAATATGAGGTCTGGTGAGACTGTTAACTTCAAGAGAATAATGTTTTGATTCTAGTTCAGGTCTTAAATGAAGATGAGTTTTTGTGGGGTTTTTTTTTATAGCTGTTCTCTTTTGTACACATCAAAATCTTCTTTGTGTGGCACACTCACCAGTTTCTGATTATGCAATGTCCATGACCAGAAGTTCTGAAGTGTTGCTTTTGTGGATTTAAGTGCATTAGGAAATGAAGAAGCATAATCATTGGTGTTGGGCCCCAACTAGTGCTGCTATTCCTTCACTTATAAATAATCATTAACATTCAATCATATACATCTATTTTGTGCTACAGCTTGAAATGAACAAAACCCCCAAAACTTATAGTACCTTTGCTTACAAAGTAAAATTGCAGTTGATATTTGAATCCACTTTTCATCTAATATACTTGAAGTGCATTTTAATGTTTGTAAAGAGTGACACTTCCATGAAATTGGGCAGCTGTTCACAACAGCAGTTCTTCTCTTACCTGTCTGGGTAGCCTTTTTCAGAAAGGGAAACAAATACCAGAACTTCAAAGTTACATGGCAAATCCATAACAGAAGAAGCAATGGGACTCTCTGTCTGTCACCATCCAATCTCTGTTCCTTAATGTAATTCAAATCTAGGCCCCAAAACTCTATATGTTTCAGTATAAATTCTTAGGAACTAGCAGAGAAAGTTCTAAATGTAGAAAAATATTTGGAGAAAATTGTTACTAATGCTTTACCTTTTTTTTGCCTAACAGCTTGTAGGGGGCCATTTTGATCTGGAAATGAACTTTATTATTCAAGAAGGAGAAAGTATTATCTGCATGGTAAACTTGTTGGATAAATGTGACATTACCTGCCAGGCAGAGGTATGGAGCATGTTTACAGCAATCCTGAAGAAGAGTATACGGAATCTACAAATTTGCACAGAAGTGGGGCTTGTTGAACAAGTGTTGCAGAGAATTGATAAAGCTGACAATATGATTGCAGGTATTACTTTAGTTGGCAATATAATACATTTATTTGAGCGAAATATGACTGTCTTAATATACCATTTTAACAGCACTTTTATTGAGAAAATAAAAGAATACTCATTTGATCATTATGTACAGAGCAGCATACATATAATTTTAATATTTTTCCTTCAGATCTCTTAGTTGATATGTTGGGAGTGCTGGCTAGCTATAATTTGACGGTCCGGGAACTAAAATTGTTCTTCAGCAGACTACAAGGAGAAAAAGGAAAATGGGTAAACACTTTTATTGTCTTAATTTTGGTTATATTGTCTCCTAATCATTTTAAACAAAAAGGCTATTACAAACATTTTAATAACCAAATGTGAAAGCTACCAAAGATCCTCAGTAGTATTATCAATAGATGTCATCTTGTATATAAGTAATAAAATACATTGTGTAGAAGTGTGAGTAAGTTACCTATTACATTTAAGTTTGGTGGCTTTAGAAATACTGGAACTTAGTGCTTCCAGATCCCCCCCAACAATCAGACTGTAGTTGTTGTCTTTGTACACTGGGAAATGATTTGACGGTAATAGGTGAAATCTAAACATCAGAATTGCTATTTTGATGGAATTAGCATCTGCTTTAAAAAGTATTATAAGTTAATTGAAAACATCTTTTGTAATCTGATTTGGTGGCCTCTAAACTAACTTGCTCAAAATAGAGAAAAGGCTTCACAAATATAGTTTCTTACTGATTAAAATCAAATACCTATTAAATATAAAAACCTATGCTATTGCTCAGTTAAAATTTCAATTTTTAATCAAAACCCCAGAAATAAGTTTTGAAACCTCAACTCACTACAGAGAGAGAACTGTATATATCAAGGTATAAATATATAAGGTTAATTCAGTTAAAATATTGCATATGTTCACTGTGGGTCAGTTATGGTTCTCTTTGCAATGTTAATGGTTTTTATTTCCTGGCTCTTGTTTACATTCAATTTTCTTCTTCAAAAACAAATACAGAGGAGAGGAGGAGGAGAAAAACGTAGCTGCAGTGCTAGGAAGTTGAACAGCTATCTGAAACACTAGATATCCAATTTTCTGTGCAATGTCACAGTGCTGCAGACAGTCAACTTAAACTGTAATGACCTCTCCCCCATTATTTTTTGCACGTGTGAACCATTTTGATTTGCTTTGAACTTTTATTTTTGAAATACATTTTTAAAGTTTAATAGTGATTACTCTTCAGTAAGTGGCTTCATATGAAGTTTTAAGTTGACTGTTTTTTAAGTCTTCTAGTTTAAACAGTTTGAAGTTTCTTCTGAAAACAAGAACATGAGTTTTGTTTCCCTGGCACTTTCTAGGTCCAAGGAAGTTTAAAGGAACTTCTTTACCTCCCTCCTCAGGGAAAGACCAGCCATTAAAAGTTTCAGGCCTCTGGAAAGTTATAGGAAAGTGGGGGGAAAAAAATCTTAAAACTGTTGGCCTGCAACCATAAGTATAACAATTGGTATATTAAATAGATGTACGTGCTCATGTTTTATTTTGAGATTACTGCCACTGAATTCAATAAGAAAAGATAGCTGGAACAGAACTGGACAGTTGGTGTCTAAGTTTAATTTTAATTTGATACTGTTGATTGATTATTTCTCTCCTGAGTAACATTGAGGCCTAGTGCTTATGTCTGTGGAAGGATGAGAGAAATGGTCAAATTGCATCCTTTTTTATCATGTGTGTCAGCATAATAGAAAAATGTTTGATACTCAGGTTAATTTCTCTTAATAGCCACCACATGCTGGAAAATTATTGTCTGTATTAAAACACATGCCTCAGAAATATGGTCCTGATGCCTTCTTCAACTTCCCAGGAAAAAGTGCTGCAGTAAGTAGTTATATACGTTTTCTATACCTTTGTTATCTTGCTCTTTACTACTGTTCTTTTCTCACCTATTCTTAGCTGGCTGTGTACCTGTGGTGTTCAACCAGTTCTGAACGCTGTAGTGGCTACTACTATAGTGAATTAGCCACATTCAGCTAGCCAAATAACCACATGTGGCTAGTGCTAGCATGTTGGACACCACAGATGTATACCAAGGATGGGCAATAAGTGGCCTGTGGTGGAATGCAATTTGCCAGGGTTAGCTCCTTGTATGTTGCTAGATGTTTATTTACTGGAGCAACTGCAGGTACGGCCACTCACATCTCCCGTTAGGTGCGGTTCACCATTCCCAGTCAATGTGAATCAGGCCTCCACTTTCCATAGCTTACATTGGCCAGGAATGGCGAACCACGGCCAACAGGAGCTGCAAACAGCTGTACCTGCAGACACGCAAGTAAACAGTTCATCTGGTGGCCCTTGGTATATACCGGGGTGGCAATAAGATGGAGGTTATTTGCCAAGGTTAGCCCCTGGTGGGCTGCCAACTCTTGATTTACCTCTGTGGTTATAAAATGGGCGCTTGCAACTCCTGTTGGCCAAGGATCCTGTTGGCCAAGGTGTCGTGGTCTGCACCACTTCACGCAGCTCCCATTGGCCGGGAACAGTGATCTGCAGCCAGTGGGAGCTACACAGGTAAATACAGAGGTGGGAGCCTGCCAGGGGCTAATCTTGGTGAACCATATCTGGCCCATGGGTAGGTTATTGCCCATCACTTTTGTATATGGTGATATCTACCACTCTGATATTGTCCCTTGAGAGAACTGTTTTCCTGTGTGGTAACTACATCAAGGTTAATTAAAAGATATATAATATTAAATATGTACTACTTTTTTGGAAGGACACACTATCTTAGCTAAAGAAAGATTTGTACAAGTAATAGCTAGTATCTTAATTCATAGCCCATTTTGTGAGAGGGGTTCAATTAACTTGCTCTCATTTGTTTTAAGCAGACTCTTTCTTTGCCTTTATTTCTGTTTTAAGTCTTTCTTAGCAATGGTGCCTGCTGTAGTGTGAATCTCACAAGGGAATCCTCAAATGTTCCACTCATTTGGGAATCACTCCTGAGGGAGACCTGGAGTGCACCAGATTGAAAGTTGTCCTGGTTCTGTTGTCTGTTTCTTTTTATGGCAAAAGCCACAGAACCTCTTCAATCTTTTTCTCCCCTCAACTGATCAGATGACATACATGTGAATATAACTGCAGATGCTATCTTTGAGCTGATTCTCTAAACGCTGGCCATATGGGAAGTAAAAACATTTCCTGCCGTAGTTCCTATTACACATGGGAAATACTAACAAAATATAACTGCAAGGAAAATATAAGAATCACCTGGATAAAGCTAACATACTGAAAGAGTAATCAATTGAATTCAATATAAATTTTGTGGCATCCATTGATGGTAAAAATTTGTACATATGAAATATTTTTTATTTTTAAATCAGATATGTCACTGTCATGTAGTTGTTCTCACTAAGGATCAAATGTATCAAAATTTTGTCTCATAACTCAAATCTTTTAGTTGTTTAAAGAATAAAACATACATTTTCACAACCTCACACAACTTATCACATTGGATCACCTCATTTCTCTTTCCTTATACAATATAATCTTCCCCTCCAGATCACACACAAACCACCTTCTGTCTCGAAATTAAACATAACATACTTCAGCCTCAAATATTTTTAAATAAAAATGCGAGGGACTGAAAAATCAAGATAAAATAGAAATATTTCTGGCACCTTCACTATATGATAACTGTAAATGGACATGTTAACATTATTTTGGCTACTTAATATATTGTTTTAATAGCTTTGTTTTATTAGGTTCTTAAGTGTCTCAAGCAATGAGAAACTACGGTATGAATATTCATTTCTTTATTTAGGAATCTTAATATTTTAGATAATTAGCATAAATCATCCTAAAAAGTTCTGTGAATTAAACCAATTGCAGAGATATCAGCCCCAAAAAGTTGAGTCAGTATCAGGCATATAGACATATTAGTGAGCTATGGATATGCAGAAGGATTTATAGCATTGTGTTTGGGCAGGGATAGTTACACAGAGTTAAGGAGCATAACGAGGAGTCTGGCAACACTTATGCTCTTCGATGTTTTTATTCATTGGTATTGATCATCTTGACAGCATCTTTGATCACAGGGTTATGGAAATCTGAGTTGAATTTTACATTGCAAACCTGTGAAGCAAAATGGTGAAAAATAAATGGCAATTGTTAAAAACTGTTTGAAACAAAGAATGAAATGCTATAAAAACCATTGAGCATATAGTTAGCAATTTACAGATTTTCCAGGTAATGTAGCTACTGTGTTTTTAAGGGAATACTTTGGCAGGAAGGATTGCATTATATCTTCTTTTGAAAGCAGGGTTGTAAGTCTCATATTTCATGTCTATACTTTTCTATAAGGCCAAAATAGGCATGGTTTTTCTGTAGATAAGACTGCTTCAGGTAAAATCTAGAGACTTCAATTTTTATGCCTAACTAATTTCCACGATCAGTTACTTTGCTCATTTTCAGGATGCATTAACATGTGCCAATATTGCAGAGATCGTGAGACTGTAAATTTCACTTTCCTGTCGTGCCACACAGAACACGATGAACTTGAGGCAATTTTAGACCAAATATTTCTCTAAAATTTTTTTATTTAATTATAAGTTTATTTTTATTGCTCTATAAGTATTTTTCTCATGAAATCTTTATAATCCAAAGATTCTTTTAAAAGAATACTTTGGGCCATTTTTTATTGCAGTAAGACACTAGAAGTCTGTAACTTGCATCGTGTCTTGTCTTAATTCTTAAATGATTTTGTCACATTTTTCTATATTAAATAATCCTATTTGCTTCCTTTAGGCTATTGCCTTACCTCCTATAGCCAAGTGGCCCTACCAGAATGGATTTACCTTTCACACTTGGTTAAGAATGGATCCTGTAAATAACATCAATGTGGATAAGGATAAGCCTTATTTGTATTGGTATGTACTGGTGCACCTCATTTCTAATATTTTTTTCATTTATATTCATTTTTCAGTGGTCTCTGCTTACATTGAAAAAAATAATCTAGTAACTTATTTGTTCACATGCGAACTCAGTTACATTTCTAAAAAAAACCAACCCTTTTTTTGTAGTTTCCGAACAAGCAAAGGACTTGGCTATTCTGCTCACTTTGTTGGAGGCTGTTTGATTGTGACATCAATAAAGTCAAAGGGAAAAGGATTCCAGCACTGTGTGAAATTTGATTTCAAGCCACAGAAGGTGGGTCAAGCAAGTAAAATAATTCAATTAAGTACCACAAATTACCACAGCACGTGTGTAATTAGGCATTAGTTGTACTTATTCTTTTATTTAAACCAGTATCCTAGTAAGCTCAGAGCCCTCTATTTTATTAATCTTATGGACCCAGAACAACATTGTTTGCAAAAATATTACCAAGAGTATCCGTTGGCATTGTTTACATAAGTAATGCCAGTTTTTACTTTCATAAATAAAATTTAAACAAATGTATATAGTAATCTGCACTTTTTTAAAGATAGTGATTTCATACGTTTCCCAGCAATAAATTAAGAAAATGCAATCTATAATCACACATTTGATCTAGGTTAACAGTGACTAAAAGTTAGATCTATGGCCTGTTGGTTTGCTTTTTTTGAAATTAGTTGATAGTCTTTGTTCCTTGCTGGACAAGTGTCCATATCAGTTGTTTGTAGAGCAGAAATGACAAAGATTCAATAGATATCAGGATCTGGGAAATTACTAAGAAAATGTAGGAGAACTAATATAATTCACATCCTGATCACTTGTTAGGGCTGACTCATGATATGATTAAGTAGAATTCATCACAAAGTTATTGTTTTTAACTCTTTTTCAAATTAGCAAAACAGTAACTATATACGTGTACCAAAATATATGTATTGTGAGAAATTTTTATTCTTTCATGACTTATCCCTAAGAATTCTCAGCACATATTAATAACTGGGAAGTTCTAAGATGTGTTCTTGTCTTTATTCTCTTTTCTTGCTCCTGTTCCATTTTGCTTTCATTTACAGCCTTACTGCATCCTTTTCCCTGATCAGTTCTTTGTAAAGTCTTCACCCTAAGTACCTGGTTTACTCTCTCTATCCTGTGCTGTGTGCCAGTTTATCTTGATTGCCCACTTGGGTGAACTAATGGGATAGAGCAGTGAACTGGGGCTCTGTTCTTGACAATGCCATTAACTGGCTTGGTGATCTTAGGAAAGTCACTTCCCTTCTGTATCTGTTTCCGCATTTTTGAAACTGAGATAATGATGCTTATCTCTTTTGTAAAGCTCTTTGAAAGCTACTGATGGAAAAAGAGCTATTGTAGAGCTAGGTAGTATAATTATTATACATGTTACCTCTTCCCTGATAATTCCTGGGCTGATGAAGTGTTGAATCCACTGGGGACTTTCCAGGAGGGAATAGCATGTAAGATGGGGACAGAGAGGACTCAATGCAGACAATACACCAACTATGACAAAAAGTACAGGCTATTCTTTCTCATTACCTGGGATGACCCCAGGAATAACTGTTTATAATTCTGCCTAGTGTGATCGCAACCAACTAACAAGTTTTTAAACACCACTTAATATGGGCTGTCAGCACTATTGAATAGTGTTTAAAAATGTATGTGTTAATGTGTGTTGGCTAGAATGTTTATGAAAAGCATTTTGTTTTTCTGATCTAGTTTGAGGGTTAATGTTTTTTCTCAAACAGTTTCAAGAACACAGAGCCATGTGTAAGAGAAAGCACTAAGTGAATCACACACTAAATAATTACAAAGTATCCAGAGAATGTGTTCCTCTCAACTGCTATGAATTATTCCATGTTGCTGAATAATCTTATTCAGCAACATGTGGTGACTTGATTTAAATCGCACTTTCAAGGCTTTCTTGCATATTTAGTAGACTTAAAAATGTTTGCTTTCTCAAATGGAACATTTATCAGATGTTCCTGGAAAAATAAAATAAACATCTATGGGAGATCAGGCCTCATGACACATTTTGAGAATTCTCATCAGTAATCCCTTGCTGTACATACGGATTCAGATTGACCATTTGACACAGTCTGTGGAGAACCTTTAAGCTTTGGTGTCATTCTTTCTGCTCTTTGGCGTGATAGGACACTACATTTATTGCAAATCCTAAGTACAACAAAATTTAAATACATTAACAAAGCAAGACAGAGTATATCTTTTGCTGGTTATTTTAGCATACATTTTACCCTTGGTATTGTCAGGAAAGGTTATGTACTGTGACTTTATGCCTCCTTTAAGATTACACAACTACTTGTGGATATATACAGGGTGATTGGACACACTGTTTAGGTATAATGAATTAGGCCAAGCCAGCAGTGAATTTTTGTATTCCTTCCACATCAATTTAAAGAAATCCTTGAGTTGCCTTCAAAACATTTTCTGTCTTTTTTTATAACTCACATCAATAGTTTTGGTCTCCTTTTGAGGTCTAGCTAGTTTCAGTAATCTTTAAAATGTACTAAGGGTGCATCTACACAGCAGGACTTAACTCGAAATAAGCCACGCAAATTGAACTACGTCAATTGTGTAGCTTATTTCGAAATAGCTTATTTCGAAATTGGGAGCATCTATACCACACTTATTTCGAAGTAGAGCACTCTTTGTCCAATTTCGCTTACTTCTCGTATAATGAGGATTACAGGAGTCAGAGTAAGAAGTCCTTCAGCTTGCCAGTATTTCGACATTATTTCAAAATAACTGCCTGCTATGGGGACCTGGACTAAATTATTTCAAAATAATGTTGCTGTGTAGATGTACCTTTATACAGGCTTAAAGTGACAATAATTATCTTCTTATTTAGTGGTATATGGTTACCATAGTGCATATCTACAACCGCTGGAAGAACAGTGAACTTCGGTGCTATGTTAATGGGGAATTAGCATCATACGGAGAGATAACGTGGTTTGTGAGTACCAATGATGTAAGTAGCTTTTATTTATTTTTATTTAATTTTGTACTTGAAATGACTGAAATTGTTTTTTGCACTTGAATATATTTTTAGCTTTTGATAATGTGGCTTAAGAGGGGAAAAAGTAGTTCTCACATATAATTTTAATGAATAATTTTTTTACAAACTACTGTACCAGGTGACACATGACATTTTATCAATAGATCTACTAAAAGAATATGAATGTAGTCTGTGTGCTAGATGGTCAGTAGTTGGTCAGTCAAAAGTTATGGGCTCAGTTTTGCAAACACTTAAGCAAACCCATTATATTACTTAAATGAGCAGTGCATTAACTAGTGACTAGGGTAAACTTCTGCATATGTTTAAATGTGTGCAGGATTGCACCTGATAATATTTACCTGTCATCTCTCTTCAGAAAACTTCCTCCTTTCAGTGCCTGATCTTGTGCATTCCAATATCTGCACTCACACGCTGCATAAAAGATTGTTGGCAAGGGAGGTTTAGGCTGGACATTGGGAAAAACTTCCTAGCTGTCAGGGTGGTTAAACACTGGAATAAATTGTCTAGGGAAGTTGTGGAATCTCCATCTCTGGAGATATTTAAGAGCAGGTTAGATAGACATCTGAGAGGGTGTAGACAGTATTGGGTCCTGTGGTGAGGGCAGGGGTCTGGACTCGATGACCTCTTGAGGTTCCTTCCAGTTCTAGTGTTCTATGATTCTATGACTTTTCCCTAATGGTAACTATCCTATTGGCTGTAGCGCCCCAATAGTGATGCCTCATGACATCACATGTAAACTTCTGCCAATCAGATTTCCACTTCAGTTCCTTCTTTCTGCTAGTGACGGTCGGTCGGTTGTTGGAGCTTCTGACACTTGCTTTGCAAGTAGTTAATCCCTCGCATAGCATTTCTTTGTTTTTGTTGTGTAGATTAGTGGTTCAAGTTACTTCAAGATATTTGAAATAGAGAAGTTAGTTTTGAGGGGAGCTTGATTTCCCCCTTCTATTGCTATTCAAGAAGTGTGCAAAGTGTGGCAAGCATTCTTGATGTGTCTTGGAGAGGGTAGTCAGCCAGATAAGTGTAGCATCTTCCTGGATTTTAACCACGAACCAAAAGGGAGAGGCATCAGTGGCTTAAACTGATCCTCATGGAGTCAACATTAGGCCACAGCCAGCCACTCCGATACAATGGGTGCGTAGTACGCCAGCCTCGGTGTGCAAGACTTCGGGGCCACATCCTTCGGGGTGGTGTTGGTACCATTCCCCTGCACAGAAGACAACATCCTCCCGGCACCTCTCATTCCCTGGTACTGCGTAAGAAGAGGGCGATAGATAGAGGCTGATTTCCCCCCCCCCCCCCCCAGGAGATCAAGTAAAGTCCTAGAGGTGGCCCTGCACTACATCCAGCTTACCAGGGCCAAGGGCGGGTTTGTCTAGTCCAGTGTTGGTTAACTTCCCAATTCAGGTAGTGGTGGAAGACTTCGATCTTCCCTCCATCATGGAGGCCCCCTGAAACCAATTGAAGTCACTGATGGCACTGTTTGAGTGACAGCAACTTGCTGTGGTGGCACAGGCAATGGTGGCACTGGCACCAACAATGGCACCAGTCTTGATGGTATCAACAGCACTGCTGTCTGTGTCCATGGCACTGGTAATGTCTGCATGCAGAACCCAGTCAGTACTGAGCAACACCTCCGTGCAAACTACTGTTTGCTAATGTGTATTCCAATATGTGACCTATCAGTGGAAGAAGAAAGAACAGCTACTTATGGTTGTAACTGTTGATCTTTGAGAGATGTTGCTCATGTCCATTGCAAAACAACGTGCCTCACTTCTGTTGGACTGTTCCGGCAAAAAGGAACTAAAGAAGGAGTTGGGTTTCCGGGGTATACTCATGGAAGTCCTGATCCAAGAATAAATAAGGGAAAGGTGGGAGGAAGGAGCGGGAAGGAAAGAAAAAAGAGGCGAGCGAAGACAGCTAATAGATTGTTCAAGTTAAGAGTTGCATAAGAACAATTAGCACCTCTGTTGGTTGGTTGGTTGGTAAAGTCATTAGGATGTGGAAGGTAGTAATCTCCAATGTGGTATTGACACCAATGCAATTAATGTTACCCTAGTACTACAGAAATATTTAGTTTTTTGATTATGTATGTTTGACAGTTCTAGAACTTAGCCTCTTAACTCTTGCCCTTCATATAGTCATGGATATCTCTTATCAGTATTTGAGTAGGGGAAAAATGGCAGGGAACACGTGGTATATTTTAATTAATATTGCATATCAAGTATTTTTATGAATTCTAGATATTGCTGATAGCTAAATAAAACATTTAAAAAAAGACTCTAGATCCTTAAAATATTCATTTATATTTATTAATGCAACCTTGCAAAATTAGCATGAAAGTTTAATCAGCATGGACTACCCAGCCTGCTTGTCCTGAATAAAATTGATTTGAGTTGGAAGACTTTTTTGACTTTCATTGTGTACGACTATATCCTGTGTTCTCTTTTTCAGACATTTGATAAATGTTTCCTCGGTTCTTCGGAAACAGCAGATGCTAATCGAGTGTTTTGTGGACAGATGACAGCTGTTTACCTTTTTAGTGATGCTCTCAATGCTGCTCAGATTTTTGCCATTTATCAGCTTGGTCTAGGATACAAGGTATTTTGGAGTTGGAGTGAACAGTTCCCAAAAGATTAATTGTAATACGTAAATTTCTGGAGAGTTTTAGGACATTGATGACAAGTATGCATACAATGTTCTCACCGATCTATTTTTATTTAAATAAGCATATAGACAAAGTATCTAATATTACAAAATATACATTAATCTATTCAATTTTATAGATGTGTAATGAGAAAAGAAATGAACTTATTGATAACCCTATATGTGTGTCATGGACATGATTTTCTTGACAAAAGTGTGGCAGTTGAGGTGTTTTTTTGGGCTTAACCACCTGCATTTACTAATGACCCTGAGCTTATATATGTATAAAATTCTCTAGTCACCTGGGTTTTTAATGATTTTAAACAATTTTGCATAATTTTATTACAAAAATATTTTGTTCAATGGCCCTGTAACTTTTTTGTATATTTCCTATTTTTGCTGTGATGCATAATGTGCTTGGATAATTGATTTATGAAAATGCTACAAGTCCGTTTGCATGAGACGAGAGCATTTGATAATGTAATTATAGACCATTCTTTATATAAATTTACTGTCAGTGAAAATTGTATCACAGCTGTAGAATTGTTTGCTGGTGTTTAGTTTTCTGCTGTATTCTATAAAATGCAACTCCAGTCCCACTACATGCAATGAAAAAGATTTCTTATGTTTCATAAAACACATCACTCCAACATGAGTAAGGCTATACAAATAATAAACTCTTTACAGTTTGTCTCATTAACGTCTCAAGTCGTGCTTTGGGTTTTTAGGTGATGAGGACATGGTGGACAGAGCACTATTAATTGTGGCTCCATCATTTTCTTGATAGAGGCTCTCTACCAAATTTGCTTCCTTCATGCTGGAAAAATATCTTGATACCTAATTGAACACCTTTAAAAGTGGCAAGCGGTGTGGCTTGCAGTTGATGTTATTTATTTAGTGTTTGTCTTGAGGTAAACCTCAGCTGGGGATTGTGACTCCTAGGTGCTGTGCAAACACATTTTTTGTTCCAAAGAGTTTCTAAGAGAACAATGAGTAACAATCATTGTATTTTCTTAATTTTTTCCTTCGCTAATGGAGTAGTGGAATTTTTTCCCTCACTTCCACAATTACACTGCTTTAGAGCACAAAAATGTTATAAAATACTAACTCTGCAAATATTGTCCTGTGCTAATGATGTTGTCATGGACTCTTCTGATGCATTGCTGAAATAGGGGGTAATGCTGTTTAGGGATGTCAATGTGTAGATGACTACACAATTAATCAATAAGCCTGGGTTTATCAGTTACTCTTTTCGACTACACGCATTTCTCCGTCCGCCCCTCCCCCCCCCACTGCCAACATAGGAGAGGCAGTAAGTTGGGGGAGTGGGAGCCAGTGCCATGAGGAGCTGGCTTAAAAGCCAGCTCCCCACGAGCACCAGATCTGCCTGTCTCCTCGCCTTCTCTCCTGTGCTGCTGCCTCTGATTGAGAGGCAGCAGCATGGAGGGTGAGGGGGGCAGGTGGGAGTCAATATGTGCGGGGAGCCGGCTTTCAAGCAGTCTTCCCACATCTGCCAGGTCTGTGGACCCACTTGATCCTTCCTCCCTGTCCCCTGCAGCAGTGAGGGAAGGGTGCACGTGGGAGCTGGGGCTGCCTGCCCCTTCCCACTGCTGTCTCTATGGTTATGACTAAACTACATCCCTTTTTCGATAAAGGGATGTAAATGAGACATATCAAAATTGTAAATAAAGCCAGGATTTGAATTTCCCACGCTTCATTTGCATAATGGCAGCTGCGGCTTTTTTCGAAAAGCTGCTTTTCCAAAAAAAAACTGCGGTCAAGATGGGGATCTTTCGACAGAAGGGTCTTTCAAAATGGGGCATTTGTGTTGAAAGATCCCTGTCTTGACGGCAGTGTTTTTTTTTTGTTTTTTTTTTTTTTTTTTGGAAAAGCGGCTTTTCGGGGGGGGGGGGGGAAAGGGAGCGCCGCAGCCGCCATTATGCAAATGAAGTGTGGGAAATTCAAATCCCAGCTTCATTTACAATTTCAATATGTCTAATTTACATCCCTTTATCAAAAAAGGGATGTAGTTTAGACATACCCTATCATGGAGTAGTCTCTGTCTATGGGGGATCTGAGCTCCCCGGGGACAGGGGCTGCTGCCCTCCTGCACTGCTGACCCTGATACGGAGGCAGTAGCATGAGGTGGGAGCTGGTCTGAGTGGGAAGCTGGTTTTTAAACTGTCTCCCCTCAAGAACTGGCTCCCAGCTTCCACCCCATTGCTGTTGCCTCTGATAGAAAGGCAGCAGCTAAGGGTGGTGCCCAGAAGTAGGGTCAAGAGTGCATTGGGTGCTCACCTGCCTCTGGGGACTATACAATAGTTGAGTAACTGCTAAAATTTCATGAGGTTACACGACTATTCAGTTACATTCTATCTAATGTCCCTAATGCTGTTGTAATTCTTTCATTTCTGACTGTCTTCAATGTAAGTCACCTTATTTTTTTTTTTCTTCCTTCCATCATTCTAGGGAACATTTAAATTCAAGACAGAAAGTGATATCTTCCTTGCTGAGCATCACAAACTGTTATTGTATGATGGCAAATTGTCCAATGCTATTGCTTTCACGTACAATCCAAGGGCTACTGATGCACAGCTGTGTCTAGAATCATCCCCCAAGGAAAACCCTTCGATCTTTATTCATTCACCACATGCTCTCATGCTTCAGGTACTTTGGCACTTTTAGTAGACTTTCTGAGGAGAAAATGGCTTATACTTGTGAAATCTGCAACCAAGATTTTTAGGCTCAGGAGAGAGAGCCCTAGATAATAGGCTAACCAGAAGGTAGTAGAACTGCACTCCTCTGCATTTTAGTTGGGGGTTTGGAGAATTGTTGAGCTCTTCCTTTTGTCATCAAGCCTCCTGACTTTTCTCCACTACCATTGCCTTAAAACAGACTCCCCTTTCCTGTTACTTGCGGTCAGACGCCCCAAGAGAAAGGGATTTCCAACCTCTCCTAAACAATTGTGTATCCCCTCATTGGATAGACCAACTCTTTTCCACATGTCACCTGTGCACTTCATCAGCGTACAGCCATGTAATCCTCTCTTCCCTAAGGCTCAATTTTCTATTCCTGCAGTCCCAATTAAATTCTTATTTGGGAAGATTACGTCAGAAAAAAATTAGAAACAAAAGTTTAGAAACTTTAATAACAGCATTCTTTCTCCCACTTCCCCTCACAAACTCCCCAAATTCAACACATCCCCAGTTATTTTTCATAAGGCCATTCTATTGTAACTCTTGCTCCAAGGCTTCTAACACCTTGCTTGCTTCCAATTCAGAAAAGCACAGAAGCACCTCATGAAGGGCCAGCAAACTATGGAGTTGCTCTGTTACCAGAGATCATGTTTTGCAGAGTATGCTGGTCACAACCTGTATGTCTGTCTAAAATCAGTTTTGAGGGCCAGCACAATAGATAGGAATCCCAGGCTCTGGGTCAGGCTAGGACATCTTTTCTGTAGTTATCACTTCAACAGTAGCAGCCGTTCTTGTAGCAGTTTCTTTGTATTATGATAATCTGATTTTACATTAAAGGTGCTCTATATAACTAAGACAAATAATAACTGTTTTAAAAGTAGTTTTGGATAAGGTTTTAATCTTTGAATTCTTCTTTGTTAGGATGTGAAAGCAGTCTTAACACATTCTATTCAAAGTGCTATGCATTCAATTGGAGGAGTGCAGGTACTTTTCCCTCTGTTTGCACAGTTAGACTATAGGCCAGATTCATCGGACCAAGTTGACACTACTGTTTGGTGAGTATAAATGGCTACCTCATTTCATCTTCGCTTTTAATCTAACTAAAATGGGATTTTGCTTTATTTAAATTACTTTACATTGTAAAGAATTCTTGTGGTTTGCAATTCAGGGAGTCCCCGGGTTACATCAATCCGACGTGCGTCGGATCCCTAGTTACAAACGGGGGTGGGAGGCGCAGCTAGTGCAGGGTGCCTCCCCCACTGTCGCCGCCTCTGGTGGCGTGGGGGGCGCTTCCTCCCAGCAGACCAGGGAGACGTGGAGCTAGCACTCCCCCCTCCCCCCCCCCCCCAGCAGACCAGGAAGACGCAGAGTGGCTTTTCTCGCCACGGAGGACGCGGGTCTGCTGGGGGGAACAAGACACCAGCCAAAAGGGGGCACCCCAGAGCAGAAAAATTAATTTCCTAGGGAAGAGCAGGAGCAGCAGGCAGTGAACCCATTGTGTTACAGTCCCCACCTTGGGAGCAACAGCTCTTTCCCTCTTCAGCACTAGAGCTGCAAGTATCTTGTTAGCGTCACGTGAAATTAACAAGTCCCTTCCAGCCTGGCAGAGGTGAAGCTGAAAAATTACCCAGTCGTGTGGGTGGGCAAGAATGGGGAGGCGCAGGACAGAAGGGAAGAGGGGATAAGCCCCAATCCCACACCCTGGCTGGAATGGAGCAGGGTAAGCCCCGAGGGAATGGGTCTGCTTGCAAAGTGGGTGAGTGGACAATGAGGACCCACCTGTGGCTAAACTCCTGTTCCAACACAGAATTTTTCTTTAAAATTAATCCTGTGGATAAATTCACACACACACACTTCACAGGAAGGGATTTCCATTTTCTGCTCAGCAGAATACAACAACAGCTTTGATTGTATCAATATTTCACTGTGCTCTCCAATGACTATTGATTACACTTAATACCCATTTCACTGAACCATCTGTAGCAAATTCTTTTTGGAACAGTAATATGCATTGAATAAACTTTTTTTAGTTATAAAAAACAAAGATTCTGACTATTAAATGAATAACTGGGATCTTTCAGGTACCCCAAAAGGAAGATTTGGATATAGCATGAAACACTGAAACTTATGATCAATTTTTAATTAAAATATCAACCAAAAAAACCTTCATATCAAAACAGTATGTGTTTTTCTTAGAATAAGGAAGTTGTATGATAATCAGGGTCTTTTCCACCTAACTCCAGCTCCCTGCGTCTCTCCCCCTCCCCCCCAAATATGTACCAGTTCCGACTTACATACAAATTCAACTTAAGAACAAACCTACGGTCCCTATCTTGTACGTAACCCGGGGACTGCCTGTACATATTTTTTTTTCAGTAAGGTAGAGCAGCAAGTAAGGGGAAAACATCTTATGTCAATCTTCTCTGTATAAACATAATAAATAAAAAATTACATCTACCTTAACTAATAGAAATGCATAGCTTCTAGTAAATACAATTAATAAAATAACTGAAGGCTAAACTGGAAACCATGTCTGTCTCTGTTTAGCTATTGGACAATGAATTAACTCCAACTAAAAGAACTGTAGCACTATTATGCTTCTATTTCTGTTCTCAAGGCCAGAACTTGCTAAGCTTTGTGTGAAAAAGACCTTGAGCTGAAGTCAAAATTATTGGCACCATATTTTCTGTGCAGATTTGCCCAAATGAAAACAAATATGCACATCATGTTACTGTTATGTAATACATTTATGGGGTACTAAAAATATGAACAAAATTATATGCACTCTTTCTAGTCTTTGGGAAGGAAGACAGGGTGAAAGGCTTCTTGAATCTCCAAGGAAGAAAAGTTGAAAATCCTGGTCTTTTGGGCATCATGAGTGATGATGTGCCGAAGCTAACTCAAGCTTGGTATGGTTTTCAACACCATGGGCTGGATGTTAAAATTGTAAGGGACTCATAATACACTCTGTAGTTGAGATGGCAAAAAAATACTCTTTAGAACCACTTATTTTACAAATTGAAAACTTTGCAAAACACATTAGTTTGGCCAATTTATTTTTGTGGGGTAAATGTAGAAGAAACTGAAGCAACATTCTCCTATAGTAGTAAATATACAAATAGCCCTTTCTGAGAGCTAGTACCTTAGCTTAGATTAAAAAATAGTTTTCATTTAGAAAGGTAGTTATTATTTGTAAATTATGTTCTGGGAATGATCATTGGAAAACTGATAAAGATATTGACACGTATTTGAAGAATAATCCACATTTGTGCCTGAAGAATTTAATCCCTTTGATTTGTTCTCCTAAATCCTTTAGGCATTTAAAAAAAATCTACTCAATTCCAAATTTAAATATGAACTCATGAAATTCTTATCTGCTTCAAAAGCAGATAACTTCACAACTGCTAAATTGATTCCCCCATAAACCATCTTGTTAGTCTTTAAAGTACTGCATAGTCCTGTCTTTTGTTTTAGCAAGACCAGGCTAACATGGCTACATCTCTATTAGTACTCCCCCTTTTCCTTGGCGCTCATGTTTAAAACCTATAAAATCATGTCTAAAAGAAATAAACTCAATAGTAATAAGGCATAGTACACATGTAAGCCATGGTACTAGCAGGACATACCCAGTCCTGAGCCAACTAAAGGCTTAAGTGTAACAGTGTGCATTTTATTGACAAAGAAGCACTAGTTGGCCTTTAACTGCATTTTGTTAAACTACGGAATTTTTTCTTTGAAAGAGGCAGAAAAATACTACTAAAATTGAGTACAAAACCGCTTTAATAAGGGGTGAAAATAATCCAGTACAGAATACCAGTAAGAAAAGTGGCCAAAGTAGCTTTAAGGGTATGTCTATATAGCCACATTAAAGTGCCATCACGGCAGTGCCTTAACATGGCTGTATATTTGTGGCTTCAGAAGTTGGAGAGCTTTCTTCCAGTGCTGTATTAAAACCAACTCTGCAAGGGGGAATAGCTACTAGGTCTGGAGGAATGGCAACAGGGGACATGTTTTTCACACCCCTGAGTGAGGAAAGTTTCAGCACTGTGAGTGGCAGTGTAGACAAGCTCTCTGTATCAGTCATGCAAAGGGATCCATGAAGTTAAATGTGTAGGAGTGGAGGTGGGAAGGAGGTTTGAGATATGGCCATACCAGTAAGAATTTGTTACTTTCACTCCTGCCTTGAACTGAATATTAAGTGTATACAAGTAAGTTATCTAAAATCAAGAAATTCAAAAGATAAGTTTGACTGTATGACCTTCTTGCATTTAGGACTGAGTCTGTTTTTTTAATTATGTGCAAATACACTTCATTTATCATTAATTAGTGTAACTCTTTCGCTGCCTTAAAATGGATGTGCTAATTACTATGTTCTAAATTATAGAAGCAGTGAGAAGAGAAAGAAGGTGCTATCATTTTGCAACCTAACATAACAAAGTTTTTTACCATGGCATTACAAGAGAAATCAGTTTCTCTATGATAGTGGGGAAAACACAAACCAAAACCCCTTTTTTTCGGGGTAGTGGTAGAATTTGAGCTCATCTTCACAGTGAAACATTAAAAAGAGAAATATATTTGCTTCTCAGTTCATAACTTCTGAGTGCTTAACTGCAGCTTAATATTGCATTCATATTTTAGCCTTTAGTATAGAAAACTTTACTTTTCTGAAATCTTCTCGTGTATTTCTTCCTCTACTTCTCAGTTACCTTTAAAACATACAAGAACTTAAGTATCTTCTAGTTTTCCTTGGCTCCAGCTCTGTTTTTCAACCTCTGATTTTCCAGCCACAGAAATTGATGACACTTCATAGCAGTCAAGGAGAGGCATTGACTACATAGAGGTTGTTCAAAGTAGTTAGTCCTGCTTTAATTAGAAATGCTGCCAACATCACTTGACCTGGCTGAAAACAAGAGAATGGCACTTGGAATCGAACGTAGATCTATTAAATGGCAAAACTAGTTCAAAATTGGCAGTAATTGGTGATCAGTTGTTTCAGGAGTGTTTTGCCATCGGAGAAGTATCACAAAGCTTAAAGTTTTGAGGTAGAGAACATCCAGTTGAAACTAGGAGAGCGACTGCTTTGTAACTTCGCAGTCTTAATGTTTTCAAATTCAAATCTTAATTTTATTTCAAGTCTTAATTTAGCCATTTGAGTGCTATAATACATTTACATATGTACTGGAAGATAAAAGAGCTTAGCTGGGAACATATTCATGTGAGGGAATTGAATACCTCATTTCTATGACTTTAAAACACTTGATTTTTTAAAAAAGAAATGGAATGATTTCAGTACGTTGTATTTTTCAGTTCTACTTTGTTGGCTTTCGTCATGGAGTTGCTGAAGAACTCCATTGCTATGCAAGAGCAGATGCTTTCCTGTAAGGGCTTCCTTGTGATAGGATATAGTCTTGAAAAGGTAAAACAAAATCATTATTGATCACGGTTAGCTTATCAGAATGCTTTTGCTAATATTTTCCTGTACCGATAAAGTTTTTAAAACAGTTCTGTGAATGCTAGTTTAAATAAGCTTTTTTTTTTTTAACAGTCTTCCAAAGCCCATGTTAATAGAGCTGTGCTAGAATTATGCCTTGCCTTTGCTAAATACCTGAGTAATTTGCACAACGGGGTTCCCTTGCTCAAACAGCTGTGTGATCACATTCTGCTTAACCCTGCAATATGGATTCATACACCAGCAAAGGTAAAATATTTTGGTTTTCCTAATCATGTATCAGTTCAGGTTCGAAACACTTAGATGGTGATGATGATACTATTTATTCATAATGAAGTGGCATCCAAAGATGTAATCAGGATCCGTTCTTCTTTTTCCTTTATGCCATTTTTTATGGAGAGTAGGGAGGACCAGACCTACTTTGCCTTTGCAGCAGGTTCTACCTCCTCCCGGGGGATTCCTGTGCATTCCCAGGCCAACCAGGAAATATAATTCCTTTAGCATATCCTGGGTTGGCCTGGGGGGCCTCTTTCAGTGGCACATGCTCAGTAGAGTTCTCATAGAAGCCTCCCGTAGGCATCTTTATAAGATACCTGAACTGCTCCACTGCCTCCTTTCAATGTGGAGGGACAGGAGCTTTATTTCTAGGTCTTTCCAAATAGACAAGTGCCTCATACTGTGCCAGAGAGCAAGCCAAACCACCCTGGTAGAAAGGTTTTAATCAGGATCCCAATATTCTAAATGCTGTATGCACATAGGCTTACACAGTTCCCACCTCTTCTAAGTGAATGTCTGGATCAGTAGCATGACACTATTTTCATTCCACTGAATAAGCATCCCTTTAAAATAGTATTGTCTAACTTCAGTTCTACTTATACGTCTACTGTAGCGTGAATATGGAATTTAGTGGATCAGTGCTAAATGATTCCAGATTTAAGTGTAATCTAAACCAAACATATAAAATCTTGGTGATAATATAGAATTGCTATGGACATAAAAGTATACTAAGACAAAAATATTTGCCTGTGATCCTGTACTAATTTCCATTCAATACAGCTATAACTTTTTGCCAAAGTTGAAATCAAAATACTGGCAAAGATTATTTTTAACTCTTAATAGACTCAGTTTAATTTATGCATTGACAGTTCTTTGTATATTGTTATTGTCAGTGTTCACCTTGTATTTCAGTTTTTTTCTACCCAAACATAAACTGGAAAACAAGAAAACACTTTCCCAAGAGGGTGACAGGTTTCTGCTGTAGCTTCACTTGGTTTAGAACATGTTAGAATTTGCAGAGGGAGGTGGGAGTACCTATAGAGAGCTTGTCTACAGGAAACTTTGTGCACAGCAAGATAGTGCAGGATGTGTTCTAAACTCATACCCTAGCTGCCTGTGTGGACACATTGCACATTGGAAAAGTACTTGGGGACATGAGTACATTTTAAAGTGGAAGTGTGCAAACTTTCTGTCATTAGGGCCACATCTGGGCATGGAAATTAAATGATGAACCATAATTGAGTTGCTTCTGGGCTCTAGGGAAGTGTCATCTAAGCAAACAAGTAGCATGCATGTGGGCGTGAACATTACTGGCTCTGATGGTGCGTAAAGTTTGTGTAGCTGGACTAACATGCATGTCCTCATGCCCTTCACGCAGGACCTGAACACATGGCAGTGCTGGGAGAGTGGTTCAGGGCAAGTCCCCAGCCCTGCCTGGAGTACCAGAATGGGGTAAGACCCCGCTCCTGCTCCCTAGCAGCTGTGCTAGGTGGACGGAGCAGGGCAAGCTCCCAGTCCTGCTCTCCAGCTGAAGTGAGGCAATGAAGCTGAGGGCTGGATTTAAAAGGACAGGCTGGACACAGCTTGCAAGTCATAGTATACTGTGAAGCAGGGGTGAGCAGACTATCACACTAAAGCACACACAGGCATTTTTAGTGAAGTTAGAGTGTCCAAGATTGGTGTGTAATGATTTTTCCCCAGGAAGAAACTAAAGAAACAGCCTTACTCGGGGAAAAAACCTTGTGCTGGAATTTTACTGTTTTTTATAAACAAACTCCAGCATGGGGGAGATTTGTTACTCTGTATAGCAGTGGTTCCCAAACGTTTCAGCATCATGCCCCCTTTTTGATTTTTGAGAAATCCTCATGCCTTTCCTCCCCCACCCCAAAAAATAGCAGCAAAATTTGTTGAGCCAAAAAAAAAAAAAAACCCCAAACTTACCGGGCCTGAAAAACAAGAATAGCTGCAAAGCTTGTGGAGGGGATTGACCCAGGGCGGGGAGGGAGGTAAGGTTGGGTTGCCTCGCACCCTCCCTGGGATTTCTTCACGCCCCCCTAGTTTGGGAACCCATGCTGTGTAGTGTGGTAGAGGCTGTTTTTGGAAAGTGATCTGCTTGGACCCTTTTATGTTTTAAACAGCTTTTCTAAAAATCAAAAAATTATACCATGTTAGTTTTGGGTGCACTATCTGAAACTGGAATTGTTAAGATGTCTCTGCATTCAAAACGTCTCTTATGATTTAGGCACAAGTAGTATCTACAGCACAATATAACATAGATGCTTCCCAAAAGAAGAACTTTTTTTCCTAAGGAAGCAGTTGCACTAGGAATCTTTAATATCCCTTTCATTGTGGTCTAGAGAAGGACAATGACACAGAATTTTTATTCTGGCAGTTGGTTGTATCTATCAATATTGCCAGCCCCAATCATTTAAAAAAAAATTTTCATAAAGCTCCCAGAAATGATGAACTGAGGACGAAAAAAAAGAGGGGTAGGGAAGATCATACTTTTCACGACAACCCTGAAGCCCAAAATATGGTGTTAAAAATTAGATTCTCTCATAATCACATGACTCCAGAAACTTGGACATTTAGAATTACACCAAATATTATGAGACTTGTGATGAAATCAGAGTTCTGTAACTATTTGATAAGCCTACGCTAGTGAGTATATTTCCTCTGCTCTTTTACATTCGAATTTTTAAAAAATTGGATAAAATTAAGACTGTAATTGCCTAATCCACTACCATTTTGATTTATCTGCCTGCTGCTTATGTGAAATCCTAACTGACATTTTCAATTTGTTTTTAACTGGGTCCTGTAGGTTCAGTTGATCCTGTACACTTACCTGTCTACAGAGTTCATTGGCACTGTTAATATATACAATGCAGTTCGGCGAGTTGGGACAGTTCTTCTGGTAATGCACACCTTAAAATATTATTACTGGGCTGTGAATCCTCAAGATCGCAGTGGTATTACTCCAAAAGGTGTAGGTATGTATACACTGATTACCCTTCATCAACAAATTAGTATTCTGAGCCACTTTAAGTGCACTGTTTGGTGTGGTGTTGGGAATGGAAGGGATCCTAAGCAGTGTTTCATTTGGTGAAAGGGTTCAATAGATGAGTTCTAACAACAAGCTTTATCCAAAAGACTTTATTTTTTGAAAACTCCCCAGACCCTGAAGTGAATAAATAAGTTCCCCATCCCAAAGGTCATATTAGAATATGACATATGGGGGAAAATGTTAAGTGCAGAGCTAGGCTTCTTACCAGCATTTCATATGTTCAGATACCAATTTTATAAAGCTCATTCAGATACTGGGCCTCCCTGACCTTCCAGGACCTAATAAGACAAAGTAATGAGAATGGGGGAGTTGAGAACAGACATGAGTTCCTGTCATAGGCACAAACATCAAAGGTAGATGGGAGAAGTGAATGAGCAAGCTTAATTCTTGCAACAGATGCACAGTGCTGAGATAGGATGGGGTATTGAAAACAAGCATTCAGTGTTTGTCACTGAGATGCCTCACTAAAGCTGAAGAAGCTCAGAACATAGAGATACTTCAAGTTAATACTGGCACCCACTGCTGAGAAGTGGAGCTGGCAGAATGGATAAAGGGCAAGCTCAGTGTATGGGATAGAAATGTGTCACTGAGATTGAGAGGGAAGAGAACATCCTATTGAGACAAATTATGAAATTAACTCCTGCCAGAGAAGGTGTCTTGAGCTGTATTAGTCTCCCCAGAGCCCAGCCTACTGAGCTGAGACCACCAGATGGAGACAAATATGACAGTTGTCTTTGCAAGTCATTCTGAAGCTTTTGAAAATGGAGGAATGAATTCTGGAGCTCCCCTTTCATTTCCTGGTGTGCCAGGGGAACCTCACGCTTTTCCCGAGCCATTTGTTCCCAACTGGAAGAATGGGCTCTGGGAGATCCTGTCTCTCTCTTTTGGAGAAAGGGTCGTACTGGACTCTTTCCTGTTATCCTGTTACCTCTAGCTGGTAATTGTGCTCCTCAGCATGTAGTTGACTACACGATTAACAAATAAGCCTGGGCTTATCGGTTAATCCTGTCAACTACATGCACTCCCCCTGCTTGCTGCCAGTTCCACAGAGCCACCTGCCCTTCCCCCTCCCGCTGCTTCCCACAGAGGCATCAGGGGAGCAGGGCAGGTGGGACCCTTCTGCACTTGCTGGCTTCTGATAGAGGCAGCAGCCCAGAGGGCTGGGAGGGTGGGCGGGAGCCGGGACACGCAAGAAGAGGCTTTCAAGCCATCTCACTGTGCATATTTGCTCCCAATGAGCTGAGTGTCCCCTGCGCTACTTCCTGTTTATCAGAGGCAGAAGGTGCAGGGGAGCAGAAGCCAGTGTTCCCCACAAGCACCAGCTCCCGCCTGCCCCCCATATTTAGATTTGTGACTTCTTGAAATGTTAGTGGTTCCATATTTACACAAATACCCTATAATGAACATCCCTATCAGCTACTTTGTTACTAGCCTACAGCTGGAATGAAGACCAGAGGGATCTCGTCACTGATGGACATATAGAACTTCATGGGTATATCTCATGCCAGTCCTCTTGTAGGGACCCCCTAATCCTGTTAATCTCCCTTCCACCTTCTCAAACAAATTCACTTACATACTTTGTAAAACGGAAGTTAGGTTTGCTTAATAGAGTCTTGTACCTTGGAAGGAATAAAGATTTCTTTTATTAGTAAGAACTTGTCTACTCAAAAAATTGAATTGGTTTACCTAAAGGTATGTTACTTCGCTGATTTAGTGAAACTGCTGCAAGTTTGTACAGAGCATTACTGTTTCCATTGGATAGCTTATTTTTGATTGGGCTAAATCAAAGCTCTTTTAAATCCAATCGAAGTGCATCTACACAAACTTGCACCAGTTTAAGTAAAGTGGTGTAAAAGCACACCTGTAATTCAATGGATACAACACAAAGTCTCATAACGCTGTTTGAATTTTGTATATTAATTTGAATTGTATTTCCCCCTTCCTGGGCATAGCTGAAACAATATCCTGGGGAGAAGTGAAGGAGCTATAATATTGGGTCTTTAAAATGTTTCAGTTATTCAGAGAACGAAAAGAGAAATTTCTCAGAGTCATGAATCGAGTTTCTCTAACTTGAAAGAGAATGTTTGTAAACAAGAGGTATGGAGATACCTCACAACATCATGTATGAAGGTCCATAACATTGTGGACCTTCCCGGTCTGGCACCCTTGGGACCTCACATATTCCGCAAGAGGGAATTTGCCAGATCGGGGAGGTCCCCTGCAGCTGGCCTCCCAGGATGCTCCCCCTCCATGCAGCTGGCTCTGCTCCAGTTCCACTGCAACTGGGCTCCAGCCAGCCAGGCTTTGGCTCCGGCCCTCTGGGATTCCTCAGAGACAGAGCTCTGCAGTAGCCACGGATCTGCTTCTCCCCAGCCCAACTGGGGTTCCCCGGGGACGGAGCTTGCTGGCTTCCCAGCTTCTGCTGCGTTCCCCTGGGGATGCCCAGAGATGGGGCTTGCTGGATGTTTCAGCTTTGTCACTGGCTGCCCTGCTGCAGCCCTAGCTAGTTGGAGCTCTCTGGGGACAGGGCTTCCAGCTGGTTCACACTCCAGTGTGCCAGGGCTTTCTGGTCCGGTCCTTCCAGACCATGGATGTTGCCAAACCAGAGAGTCCTGGATTTCGGAGGTTCAACCTGTAGCAGCAGCCCAAGCAGAAAATGCCATTTTATATTGTTTAATATTACAGTGAAATCATCCCATGGAAATATTAAGGAGCTGGAGTAGCAATTCTATTAAAAACATGCTCAAAAAAACCCTGAAGATCAAAATCTGGAAAATACTAATTTAAAGTTTAACTATCAACTTGAACTCATTCATTTACCTCATGCATGATGTTTCAATGATTTAGACACTGCTAAAGTTTTCACTTAAATTAAAAATTATTACAAATGTTTAAAATATAGTTTTATAAAACTTTGACATAGCCTTGCTTAGGAACTTTAATGGTTAGTTTACTACACTGTTAGCTATTAAACCAACATGCAGTAACACATTTTCCATGGGAAGCAAAGAAAATCAGTGCATTTAAAATTGTGCTTTAGCATTTACAAATATCAAATGTCTTGCATTTTTCCAAAACTTTTAAATTACAAATATATGCTTAATGACAGGGCAACAGTCACAATTTGCCACCAAATAGATAACATAAACTATCCGTCTTTGTGTGTGTTTTTTAAGATGGGCCACGACCTAATCAGAAGGAAATTTTATCTCTGAGAGCATTTTTACTGATGTTCATTAAACAGTTAGTGATGAAGGTAAGTTGACTATAAATGGAGTTTCTATTGTCCATGCTCTCTTTCACATGAAATTTGCAACGCTGTGTATGGTAAACAGAGGCAGTCCATGGTATGTGTCTCCAGTGTACTATTGCAGTACATCACTTTAGCAGTCTTCAAAGTACGTTGGAATTTTGGTGATTTTGTAAGCAAATGGGGTACTTCAAATAACACTGGAGTGATCTTCCCATTTGGCCTGTTAATATATAAGCACTAACTTCTAAATTATCTTTAAATTATTTCTTATCAAAAGCAGAGCTGATGGTATGTAGTTAATTTATGAGGTGTCCTCCACCAAGGGGAACATAAGAACTCTCTACTTGATCAGTCTTCTAACTCTAACAGTGACAGAACCAGATACAGGCAGTCCCCGGGTTACGTACAAGATAGGGACTATAGGTTTGTTCTTAAGTTGAATTTGTATGTAAGTCGGAACTGGCTCCAGATTCAGCCGCTGCTGCTGAAACTGGCCAGGGGCTGACTACAGGAAGCTGGAGGCAGAATTGCTCTGCCCCCAGCTTCCTGGAATCAGCCACTGATCAGTTTCAACAGCAGCCGAATCTCGAGCCTGAGACAGAACAGCTGGGCTGCCAGGTAGGTCCCTGCAGGACTAACCTGGCAGCACTCCAGCTGCTCTACCCCAGGGTCCACAACAAAAGCCTGGTCTGCTGGGGAGGAGGGCGCACTAGCTGCGCCCCCTCCACCCAGCAGACCAGGGACACCGGGAGCAAAGCCGCAGCGGTGGCGGAGTCCCGCGCCTCCCCGGCTTTGCCAGAGCAAAGCCTCAGAGGTACGGGACCCCTCCGCCTCCCCGGCTTTGCTCCGGGTGTCCCTGGTCTGCTGGAGACGGTCCCCAGCAGACCAGGGGCACCTGGAGTAGCTTTTCTTGCCCCGGAGGTCGAGGTGGCGGGACCGCTGGACTCTGGGCGGTCCCGCTGCCTGCGAGCTCCGGGGCGAAAGAGCCCCGTTCGTCGGATCTGCGTAACTGCCTGTACTTCAGAAGCAGCATTAAAGTGGACAGCCTGACTACAAGTAGTAGTCTGACTGGATGCAGACAAGCCACTGAAGGATAACAAACACTTTCCTAATGGGCAACTATTTGCCAGATAACAGAAGACTATTGAGACTGAGGAATTCTGAGTTCAGTTTCAGGTTCTGGAGGGGAACCTTCTCTAGTGGTTCTAAATCCTTCTGCTCCTGTGTAATGCTCTCCTCTGACCAAGAGGTCCTCATCCTCACTTCTCTTTCCACTGTGCTTGTCACTTCTCTACATTTGAGACAGGCTACCTTGTCTTTCTGCTCTGCGCTCCTTTAGGTCTCAGAGGAGAAGCCCTGAGAGCTAAGGATGACAGATTCCTACTCTGTTCGCATTCCCTATAGTGGGGAGGACCAATTGCAGAAAAAGTTCTGCTCATTCCCTTGGCTGGAGCATGCTATTGCAGGTGAAACCTCTGGGTATTTTAGTGACCAAACTCTAGAGCTGTTACTGAGCATTTGTAAACTTTTTCAACTTGTAGCTTATAACAAGACCAAATTTGAGTAATTTTTTTGTAGGAAAAGTAAAAGATACTGATGCCGGGATGACCCCCGGTCAAACATCTAGACTTTGCTCTAAAACATTAAGGTACAAGAGCATCTCAATTAGATGCTTTTAAGACTTCTGTTTTGGCCTGGGCAAAACAACATATTTTCCACGGAAATAAGTAAACACTTTTTGTGCTGAAACTGGAAAAACAAATCAGGCCTCTGGCACATCTAGTTATATATCTATAACAGATGTCTAACATTGGTTTTGGAACCTATTAAGCTCTTTTCTTCAATGTCTTGTGGAAGTCAGTTTTTCAGATTAATTATGTATTATACTACTTAAAATTTGCCTTTTAACTTCTTTGGGTGTCCGTCCATATGCTCTCCTATTATGAGGGACAATAATAAGAAATTTGTATCACTTATTACTACATATACATCTTTTATCCTATTTTTCTATGTCACTTTCCTCTATTGTTGACAACTCTTGAAGCTTAGATCCTTCGGTTGTGAATCCTTTTGGGCAGAGAACCTGCTACCTTAGAAGATAAATGGCTCCTTAGATAAAGATAAATCTGTCTTATGCAGGGGCCGACTTGCCTGGCGGGATACCGGGAATTTCCCGGTGGGCCGTCGTGTCCGCATGCCATTGCCCCTCATTCCGAGTGGCTCCGCATCCACGGTGTATGTGGCATGCAGAGCCCGACCCGCCTCCTGCGCCGCATGCCAGACATGACGCAGGGAATGGGGGTGGGACTTGAGGGGCACGCAGGGGTGACATCATGGGAGGGCTGATCTCAACCCATTTTCAGGGCCTATTTTGATTGTCAGTTCGCTCCTGATCTTGTGTGTCTGTTCTGCTTTATGTGATACTATTTTGTATATTGCTTGTTAATAATTATTTTGTTATGCCTTGAAAGAACGATGCTAGATACTACTTCTTTTTTTTTAAAATAGGATTATGGAGTGAAAGAAGATGAACTTCAGGCTATACTCAATTATCTGCTCACAATTCATGAGGTATGTTTTTGTATTATTTTTTGCTATTCCTGGAAAGTCAAGCAGAATTTCTTCATATTTTTTCTAATACAAATATCCTCTTTTGCCACAAGATGGCTCTGCAGTAAGAACTACCAAATACAATCCAAGCCAAGAGCGCAGTGTGTGTTAAACTACCAATATCTTGTAGTGATTTAACCACTATGTGCATAGTAGATTGAAATTCATTAAGGTAGTAAGTCAAAATGGTTTTCTGTGCTATTCAGCAAACTGATCTGTCAAGCAGAAAAGCAAGAGCGACTTAAAAATCTGTATTTTGTCACATGAGTAATATTTTTTGTTTTATTTTTCCACTGTTTTTTTCTGTTTTTAAACAATACATTGAAAATGAGAACTAAAAATTAGAATAATTAAGTCTAAGAGAAGTTTGTAAAACTAATTGAGAGAGAATATTGGTTACCATTGATATGTTTGTATCTTCATATTTTAGCACCAGGAAAAGGCACTTTATGCCAGATGTAACATCAAAGACAAGGGAAATAGGAACATAAATCTAACTGAACTAATCTCTTTAAGGGTACTTGAAATGGGTAAAATAAGGAATTAATTGAATTTTACTTCAAGCAGTACAGATTTATTTTTCATGTGTGTTTACACCTATATGTATCTGCTACTCTTTGCTCTGGTACTGGATTGAGTGTGCATGATTGGCTACAGCATGCAATAAACAATCTAATCCTTCTCCTATATGCAGAAATGACAATCTGGGTTGCAGCTTAAGGACTTATCTACATGGAGACAATGTGGATAAGACTAAATAGATGACAAATCAGCGTATGAATCTACATCATGCTAGTTGGCTATGAATTAACTGTGAATTCTGCTACCATTAAGTTTTATTGTGAAAGCATGTTGTGGAATTGCTGTGGATGTTAGTTGTGTCCACATGGTGGACTACTGCATAGCACACTATGCATGGCAAGGCAGAGTTTGAAAGTCCTCAGAGAAGGGTTGAGACAGATGCACAGCCATATGGAGCAAGTGGGTGGGCAAGGGTCTTTGGATTTGTGCAGTTAGACCATTGGTAGCCTTACCAGGCAGACATGTGGAAGCCTTGGCCAGAATGTTGTGCCTGGTAGCACAGCTGGCAGGTCTGATTTCCATGTACCTTTCCTGTTCTTATACTTTCTCCTGGCTCTCTTGCTCCTTTGAGCTTGGCCTACTTATTTGGAGTCTGGTCTGATTCTTTGGCCCTGCTCTACAGCTTACAGGTGCTATCCGAGGAACTTCATTCTTTGGCTCAAAAATGAAGCCTGGTTCATACTCGCAATGACTTTTGCAATTTAGAGTAACATTCTAATGCAATAATTTAGCTACTTACTGTTTGAGTTAAAGATCTATAATTTATTTTTTTAACAGGATGACAATCTAATGGATGTCTTACAGTTGCTTGTTGCACTGATGGCAGAGCATCCCAGTTCTATGATTCCTGCTTTTGATCAGAGGAATGGATTACGGTAAGTTAAATTTAATGCATAGACAAAAGAGACATCTATTTTGATGATATTGCTATTTACAGTAAAACTCCATTGTCCGCCATCTGATGGTCCGGCACTCCTGATGGTCCGGCACCATCAGGAACCCAGAAATGCTCCGGGCAGACGGATCATTGGAGCTGCTCTGCCCCCGGCTTCCCCGATTCAGCCACTGCTGAAACTGACCAGCGGCTGAATCGGAGAAGCCGGGGGTAGAGCAGCTGGAGTGCTTCTGGTAGGTCCTGTAGCGTTGCCCCTCTGTGCTGCAGGACCAACCCGGCAGCACCCCAGCTGTCCTCGATTCAGCCGCCGCTGAAACTGACCAGCGGCTGACTCCAGGAAGCCCGAGGCAGAGCTGCTCTGCCCCGGGCTTCCCAGAGTCAGCCGCTGGTCAGTTTCAGGAGCGGTTGACTTGGGGACGCGTAGGGCAGAGAGCTGGGGTGCTGCTGGGTTGGTCCAGTAGCACTGCCCCTTTGCACTGTGGGACCGACCCGGCAGCACCCCAGCTGCTCTGTCCCAGGCGTCCCAATTCAGCTGCTGCTGAAACTGACCAGCAGCGGCTGAATCGAGGATGCCTGGGGCAGAGCCGTACTATCGGAAGGGAGGGCTATGAGGAGTCTGGGGTGGCATCCCCTCCCACCCCACTTCAGACCCCTCATAGCCCCCCCTTCTGATAGTCCGGCATATTTGATAATCCAGCACTTCCTGGGTCCTAAATGTGCTGTATTATCGGAAGTTTACTGTACCAGAATTGCCACGCAACCTTAAGAACCCTTTCAGTCCTCATACTGCAGTTGTAAACTGCAGGCGATTTTTGTCCCAGGTATTCTCTTGGGCACAGTTGACATCAGTTTTTATTATTGACAGATTGTTAATGCCTCCAAGCTCTGTCCTGTTTAGACAAGTGGTAGTCAGTTAGTCTAGACTCGTATGTTCATCTTTGCCTATTAACATCTAGCTTCAAATCTCCCTTCTGTGTCAATTTGTTGAGAATTTAGTAAAGGGCCAACTCCAGCTGAACTAGCTAACAGATTTCTTCTAATCCTTGTTAGCTTTTTCACTACTGAAAAGGGTTTTTTTTTTTTTTAATTTCTCCCCCTATGGTGTGTAACCTACTGTTTGCAAATTCTGTCTACCGGTATACCATATTCGATATGTTGAGAAATACTATTACATGCTGTGGTAAGTGGACAGTAGAAGTTGGGGAAAGGAGCTGTGAACATGTTGCGTCTGGTAAAACACAATGGAAGAATTTAGGAAAATGACATTAAATTATGGATTTTATTTTATTTTGTGGCCCACAAAGTGTGGCCTCATAAGTGAACTTCTCTAATTTAAAGAATCCTGTGTGGATATCAGGGAAAGTGTGAGCATATAGCCAAGTACAAGAGCAGTTCCTAGAAGGTACTTGAAGCGGTAATTCTCTTGTATATAAAGGCATATTCTCAGATCATACATTTTATTGCAACTATTTGATTAATCCTGGATTATACTTTTTTTCTAGTTTTCCTATGTGAAAAATCATGCTGTCATGTTAATAATTGTTTCTACCTTCTTCATGGTGCTAGGTTTTTTTATATGTTTTGTTGAGCTTTTGACTTAATTTGTTTGGTAATGTTATATTCTAGGAAGCTAATAAATGCTAAATAATAAAGTATTTGAATGCCATGTCAGTTCTCTAACGTATTTGTTTTTATGTAACATAAGATAAAAACTTTTTTATTTTTATTAAGTAGCATAGGGGCAGCTCAGTATGAACAGTGAGTGAGTTGACTGTAAGAAACCTTTGTTTTCCTGTCTCATTTGTTATATTCCTTACTTCTCTACTGAACCCAGTCATTTAAATGGCTGATTATATGTCTAGTGCAACTGATATGAAAACTTAAAAAGCTGAGTTAAATGGTGCTTTCTTTCCATGTTTAAAATGAAAATTTCCCCCACACAGGCTATGTACATACATGGGTACTTTTTCTTAAAATTCAATAATAACCTTTATTTTCTCAGAAATAACTAGGGATGTGAACAGGTAACCAGTTAACCGATGACCTGGGCAAGCATCATCCTTACCCGGTCATGTTAACCATTACCCAGGAGCAAGGCTGCTTCAGCCCCATGTGCTGTTAGAGTGTGGGGGGTGGGAGAGGGAAGGAAGGATAGAAGCAGCGGCAGGGAGGAGGAGGGCTGCTGACTCTCAGCCTATGAGCCCACCTGGGCTAGGAGCTGGCAGTCTTCCACCTGCCTTCCCTGCTGCTTCTGGCCCCATGTGAGGTTGCCAACTTTTTAGTGGTTATATGACTATTTGACAGTTCCATGGCAGCCTCCCCTGCCCTGTGCTGTTCCCTCTAATAGAGGAGAATCTCAAGGGGCGGGTGAAGGGGAGTACAGGCAGGTACTATGCTTGTGGGGAGCTCTGCATACTGCCCCACTCCTGAGCATTAGCTCCGTGTTCCCATTGGCTGGGAACCTGATGTTGGCTGCTTCTGGAGCGCAGATTCTAATGTGTTCTTTTATTAACTTTGGTTAAATAATCTAAAGTGCAGAAGCCAGCGTAAATGTAATGAAAAGAATACCATCTGACACTGTTTTTTAGCATCCTTCTGAAAGCTGTAATAAAGGACTAGCAAGTGATACTACAGGTTGGACCTCTCTGGTCCAGCATCATTGGGACCTGACCAGTCCTGAACAAGAGGTCTCCTGCTAATGGCCCCCAAGCCCATCACCCGCTGCTGGCAGGCTGCCCCAGCAAGCAACCCTGACTTGCCAACCTGGCTGGGCTGTTTGCCGAGCTACTGTTGGCTCTCTGGGTGGCATAGGCTGTGGCTCCAGCTCCAGGGCTCCGTTCCTGTGCAGCCAGGAGCAACTACATCATTGGGGCTCCGACCCTGGCCCCACACAGCTGGGGAAAGCTGCTGGGCTTCAGCCCCAGCCCTGTGCAGCTGGGGAAAACCACGTGGGCCTGGCCCCAGCCCTGCACTGCTCCCAGCTGGGCTGCTGATGCTGAGTTTCCAGTTTGCTGGCCTTCGTGCCCTTAGGCTCCTGGGCTGTCTGCTCCAGGTGCATCTGTGGTTGGGCAGCTGGACCAGAGAGTCCCAGATTTTGGAGGTACATTCTGCAATGTCAAATACTAATAAAGTTAGCAAATGTTCACCCATAGACAAAACTGAAGCTTTTTGCAATTATTCTGTACCCAGCTGCCTTAACAGTACAACAAACAGAATTTGTTTGGTTTTCTGTACTGTTGTTTGAGTGAGATCATCTAAAGACAGTTTTGAGTACTGAAATTACAATGACCTTTCCACATGTACTGTGTTCATATCAATCAATATTTTTAGGTACTCTAACAGAATTCAGATTTCAAAATCCCCAAATATAACTTTTGAGTACAAAGTACTATATAATTTAGGAAAATATTCTATTATATTTGTAAAGCTTAGCAATATCTGTCACTTACATTTTAGCTCAGGTACAAACTTGTTACTGTGTGCTTTTGTTAATTTTTCAGTGTGGAAACTCTCTTGGTTGCTATTTCAGGTGTAATCTTGATGTTTTTGTTTTTTATATTTAGGGTTGTCTATAAACTTCTAGCATCAAAAAGTGAAGGAATCAGAGTACAAGCTCTAAAAGCGATGGGCTTCTTTCTAAAACATCTAGCACCTAAGTAAGTACTGGTTTAAATCGGAAGAAAAGGTACTCTTTCTGTATCTGTAGTAATACATATTTAGAGTGTGATTAGTGGGTTGATTTAGTTGGGGTTGGTCCTGCTTTGGGCAGGGGGCTGGACTCGATGATCTCCTGAGATCTCTTCCAGCCCTAGGATTCTATGTATATTCTGTGTGAATACACACTTCAGCCCATAGTAGGTACTGTTTTTAATTGTCATTCCGTTTGTTTTGTCAATAAGTGATTCCCTGTGTGGTGTCATTACTCACAATTGGGAACTTGTGCCGTAGCATCATAAGAGACTTTGTCATCAAGCTTATCTAGTGATTCGTGATAGGTGAATTTACAGGTTTATGTGTTTAAAGAAACGTGCTTGTATAGTAACAGTTAGTGAGATTAGCAAGAAATATTACCAACTCTGGACTCAGTTTAAGGTATCTTGAGAGCCTTAATTTTATCTTTGTTTTAAAACTTAGTGGATGTGCTCGGTGTTGCTGAGGTCCTTAACTCGATTATTTATGTTAAAGAATAAAATGAAAATGCCCATTCTTTATTTAAATTACAGGCAGTCCCCGGGTTACGTACAAGATAGGGACTGTAGGTTTGTTCTTAAGTTGAATCTGTATGTAAGTCGGAACTGGCGTCCAGATTCAGCGGCTGCTGAAACTGACCGCCAGTTCTGACTTACATACAGAATCAACTTAAGAACCCCAGGCGTCCCCAAGTCAGCTGCTGCTGAAACTGATCAGCAGCTGATTCCAGGAAGCCCAGGGCAGAGCAACTGTGCCTGGGGCTTCCTGTAGTCAGCACTGGTCAGTTTCAGCAGAAGCTGACTTGGGGACGCCTGGGGCAGAGCAGCTGGGGTGCTGCTGGGTTGCTCCAGTAGCGCCGTTCCTCGGCGTCCTGATTCAGCCGCTGCTGAAACTGACCAGCAGCTGCTGAATCAGGACCTGGGGCAGAGCAGCTGGGGTGCTGCTGGGTTGCTCCAGTAGCGCCGTTCCTTGGCATCCTGATTCAGCCGCTGCTGAAACTGACCAGCAGCTGCTGAATCAGGACCTGGGGCAGAGCAGCTGGGGTGCTGCTGGGTTGGTCCAGTAGTGCCCAGAGCGGCGCTGCAGGACCAATCGGCAGCGCCCCAGCTGCTCTGCCCCAGGGTCCAAAACAAAAGCCTGGTCTGCTGGGGGGGGGCACACTAGCTGCGCCCCTCCCACCCCCCCAGCAGACCAGGGACACGGGGAGCAGAGCCGCAGCGGCAGCGGGGTGCCGCGCCTCTGAGGCTTTGCACTGGCAAAGTCTCAGAGGCGCGGGACCCGCTGCGGCTGCCGCTTCAGTCCCGGTGCCTGTGGTCTGCTGGGGTCGGTCCCCAGCAGACCACAGGCACCGGGACTGAAGCGGCAGCCGCGGCGGTTCCCCGCGCTTCTGAGGTTTTGCTCTGGCAAAGCCTCAGAAGCACGGGAACCCACCCGGTGCCCCTGGTCTGCTGGAGACGGTCTCCAGCAGACCAGGGGCACCGGAGCAGCTTACGAACGGGGCTTTCTCGCCCCGGAGCTCGCAGGTAGCAATCCGCCACCTCGACCTCCGGGGCGAGAGAGCCCCGTTCGTAAGTGCGGATCCGACATAAGTCGGATCCGCGTAAGTCAGGGACTGCCTGTACTGTATTTTCAAAAATTGAGGATAAAAGTTCAGGAGGTTGGTATGTGTGTAGATGTGTATATAAGGAGATCAGTGAGTCTGAAGCTGCTGGCTATTCCCCCTCCTGTCTTGTCAGGGAGTGAGAGCAAAGTGCACAACTCCTCTGCCCCCTGCCCTCCACAGCCAGAGGGAGAGGAATGCAGCAAACTGTGCACTTTACTTACGCTCCCCAATGGTGATGAAGGGGAGCAGCAAGCAATGTCTTGTATGAATTGGGTGGGGGGGAAGCTTCAGCTCCCCCACCCTCCCTAAAGAATGCCTGGGTGGTGAGAGGCTTGGGGCTGGAGCATTCCTGAATTGGGGCGGGGGAAGGGGGTCACTGCCAGTCAACCCTTTCACCTGCCTGGCTGCCTGGTGCTTAGTGCGGCAGCCCATAGCAGAGCCCTGTTTGATTTTATGAGAAGCAATCCCATTCCAAGCACATCCTATTTTCCTGGAACAACCATCCTCTTACCTTGCTTTAAGTTATGATAACAGGAAGCTGTATATCAAAGTTGGCGAGACTAGCTTTTACTGTTTAGGAGTTCTTGAATACAGATACTCTCTGAGATATATAGAATATTGCAAAAAATCTGTATTTGCAACCCAGCACTTTTGCTATATGTTTAAAAAATGTGGCTAGTTATGTGATTTGAAACTTAGCTATGGTAAAAACTTTCTTAATGAGTTGATATTGCCATACCTCAGATCCAAAACAGATAGGTATTCAGTGTTTGTTGTTGGGCATACAGCAGAAACACTTGTGTAAATATTCTTGCCAATTTTATAGTGAAGATGAATAAAGAAAGAGATTCTTAAGCCCCCATAAACTGAGTCTGGGTTTGGTAACTTTAGTTTATCTTTACAATTAATCCATCCTAACTTATTTTTGCTGTCCCCGCCTCCTCCTTATGCCGCAACCACCCAGAACACAAATATGTATCCACCTGGTCTCTATTAGCCTTCAGACATCTGTCTGTAATTAGGGCTTCCACCACTCAAGGTGGTAAGGAGAATGAACTTGACATAGGTCTTTCAATTTTTGTCTTGAAATATTGGCCCTCGGGTTTTATTGTTGATCTTGGAGGTTATATAGTTGTCCAATTGGAGCAGAAAGTACACTAGTTTCCCTCAGCTTATTTAAGTACAGGCAGTCCCTGGGTTATGTACAAGATAGGGACTGTAGGTTTGTTCTTAAGTTGAATTTGTATGCAAGTTGGAACTGGTACATATTGTAGGGGAAGCTCTAGTCAAACATTTCTCCAGAGCTCAGTTTTATTCTCCCACACCTCACTTCCCTCAGTCCTTTATTCTCAAGCTGAGGTGTCTGCTGAGAAAAGCCGCTCCGCGTCTCCCTGGTCTGCTGGGGGGGGGCGCTAGCTTCACGTCTCCCTGGTCTGCTGGGGGGAAGCAGCTAGTGCAGGGTTGCCTCATCCCGTTTGTAAGTAGGGATCCGATGTAAGTCGGATCCATGTAACCCGGGGACTGCCTGTAATGGAATTTGAGGCAGCTCTAGTTAACAGCTAATGCTCATGGTCAAATCATCTTTGTGAGCTGAATGGGGAGGATTGTGGTCTTCCTATGCCATCTGTGGCCTCCCCAAGGTCTGGTTTCAGCTTTTTGGTCTGGTGGGTGGTAGGATGTTGGCACACAATATGTGAGTGTCTCCTGTTGCAGGCTATGTCAACATTGCCGTGGAAGGTGTAACTGCAGCACGTGTAGACATACCTACACTAGCTTTGCTCTAGCAAGGTTAAATACCAGTAATAGAGCATGGCAGTGCAGGCTGGGTACCCAGGACTCTGGGCATGTATTTGCTGACCTGTGGTGCTGTGACTTCAGTGCTGCTGCTGTTTGACCTAGCTGGCTCCGATACGTCTACCTGAGCTGCAGGCACTGCTCTGATTGCAGAGTAGGCATACTTAAAGGCTCAGAGACTGAGCCCTCCAGCAGTCATACTTTCATCAGTCCCCAGTGGGTGGCAGGCTTGTTACTGTAGGGCAGGTAAGAGTTTCTGTGTCCCAACTTCCCGAAAACCAAGAGACTACAACATAAAATGCTGAAAGTTTCATCAGTTTAGTTCTGCTCTAGTGTACCTACGAAGTTAGAGGTGCCCTAATTTACTTTATCTGCCTTTCTGTGTTGTTTCAGGAGAAAAGCTGAAGTCATGCTTGGGCATGGATTGTTCTCTTTGCTGGCTGAAAGGATGATGCTTCATACAGGCGTAATCACCATGACCACGTATAATGTCCTGTTTGAGGTAGTAATAGATTGTAGTTAGAATCCAATCTTCCTAATTACTTAGAAGATGTCATAAAATTGCTTGCATGTTTGTGCTAATATGTTCCAGATGATGCTAAAAACTTAACTAGAGGTTACTACTGAAGCGTACTACTTTGCAAGTTCTGCTTAGTTAAGATATAGATGTAGCTCATTGTGAATCATTTTAAATAACTGTTAAATCAAGTATCAAGTTAGATACTTTTTATCTGGAAGATGGAGATCATGTTTTATGGTGGTTGGAATTTAGCTTAAACTTAGGGCCTCTTCTGCTATAATTAAAATACCAATTGCATGTTTCAGAAAATGCAAAAATTGGTGTTAAAATAAAATTGATTTAGTTACTAAAAGATATAACAAGGAACCTTCAGTATGCTTTTAGCACTAAGATAATATGGTGGATGCTGTAGAAAATCTTATAAATGACGTAACCTTTATCAACCATTATCTTGCAAGCTTTTTTTAGTGAACATTAAATAGCTGTTTCTTATACTGTCTTCTTCCTCCTTCCTCCAGATTCTTATTGAACAAATTTGCACTCAAGTAATACATAAACAGCATCCTGACCCAGATTCAACAGTAAAGATTCAAAATCCTCGTAAGCATTATATATTTTTAAAATTACAAAATTGCTAAGCTAAAAATGTATATAATTAAAATACTTAATTATTACATGCGACAATTTGAACTCAGTGGTCTCAGTTTTATAGAAAAACTTAAAAAATAACTAATGGTCCTGTAGCACCTAAGGGTATGTCTACACTAGCCCCCCTAGTTCGATCTAGGGAGGGTAAAGAGGGTGACCAAAATCGCAAATGAAGCACGGGATTTAAATATCCTGCGCTTCATTAGCATGTTCCCGGCCAGTCATCATTTTAGAAATTGACTAGCCCGAAGTAACTGCCCTCGTCTACATGCGGCAGTGAAACAGGATTCTGAATTAAAGCCCTAAATCGAATTAGCTGTTATTCCTCCTGGAATGAGGTTTACCAGCTAATCCAATTTAGGGCTTTAATTCGGAATCCTGTTTCACTGCTGCATGTAGACAAGGGCAGTTACTTCGGGCTAGTCAATTTCTAAAATGATGACTGGCCAGGAACATGCTAATGAAGCGAGGGATATTTAAATCCCGCGCTTCATTTGCAAGTTCAATCACCCTCATTAGCCTCCCTAGATCGAACTAGGGAGCTAGTGTAGACATACCCATAAAGACTAACCAAAAAAATATAGATAGTACCATGAGCTTTTGTGGGCACAACAAACTTCTTCAGATGACACATATGGAACTAATATTGTCATCTGTAGAAGTGGATTGTGTCCATGAAAGCTCATGATACTATCGATATTTTTTGGTTAGTCTCTAAGGTACTACAGGACCATTTATTTAAGTATTTTTTTAGTTACAGACTAACATGGCTACCCCTCTAAGTCAGTTTTATAGAGTAATTCATGCAAGAGGGGGGAATAATGCATGTTTAGCTGGAGTTAATTGGGAAACATGCTTGTCTCCAGATTTTTCAAAGACATTTTCTGTGTCTAAATGTATATGTAATTTAGTACCGATTCTTTTTGTTATATGGTGTTTATGCTATGATATGTTTTTCTACATTTCTATGTACATAGTATTTTGATGTAATACACGTTCAGGTTTCAACATAATTCTGATTGCATTATTTAGTCATCTTCATGGGATAGAGATGGGTTGAGTTGGTGGTTTATAAACTCCATGTGCTCAGTTTATTCAAGTTGGCAGAGTCCCTGTTAACCTAACACAGACTTCCTAGAACTATTAACTAAGACTGGACTCACTTGGGCATGTAGGAATGGTAACTTCTTCCCAAATACAGTCATAAGGTCAGTGCTAGTAAATAGGGAAAATGTTATTGAAACTTTAAATTAGAAGTCTAATTGAAACTGTGAAAGTGGGTAAGCACAAATTCTGACTGACTTTTTCTGTTTTCAAAGTTCATTCTGTTTTTCCTGAAGTAACAAAATTGGTGGTTTACTAACCAGTCCCACTTGCCCCAAATCAGAATGTCCTGTGTTCTGCCCTCCCGCATACAGTATTGTGCCAGTGCCATCCTTCGGCATACGCAGCTGCATAGGGCACTGTTAAATTTGGGGCACCAGTGGGCGGCCCTGGTTCTGGCAGGTCCTGGCCCCAATGGCCCAGTCTTTAGCCTCCCACTCCCTGCTCTACCTCCTGGAACAAGTCCCTGAGCCCCACCACAATCTTCCACGTGCCACCACCCACTCAACTTGCTGGCCTGCAGCTCTGGCAGGTTGTATTGCTCCCCTTCTGCCTACTCCGCCTCCCAGCCTGCAGCTCCAGCTGGCTGTGCCACTCAGTCTGCTTGCTCCTCCCTAACCTCCTCCCACTCCAATCTCTACCCCATGGTGTAGCTGCCTCCCCTGTTCTCTTGGACGGGGGATGGAGGATGCAGGTGTTCAGGCTGCATTTCGTGTTCATTTTATAACATGATTCAGCAACTGGTATGTTTCTAGTCTTCCAGAGAACATATTTCTTAAAAAACAGTAAATACTGATATTTCCTTGTAAATGTATAATTTATCATTCAGTCATTAATCACATAATAGTTATTAGTGGTGATTATTAAATCTGATCATCATTAATTCCAGCGTTTTACATAATGACATAACACCACTCCCATAGGGAAGTAGGACAACTCAATGCATATTTAAATAGTGGTACTGGCAGCTGAAATTTGGCCCACCTATTCCTGCAATCATGGAGTGTCAGACAGGCAAAATGTGAGTGGTAATAGGCTAAATTAAAGTTGTGTGTTTCATGTGAAAAATGTCTCGGTTTGCTTCCATTTTTAAGATCTCACTGAAAGTGAATAGTCATGGAAGTATTTGAAGGAAGGAAGCAATATATTTCTTCTTTTCTTAGAGGCATCTTTGGCCCTGATGGAAATGCTTTTCTTCTTTGTGTAAACAAATATATTTTTGAATTACTTTTCCGTAACATGACACTTATCAAATGTTTCTGTTGGGTGAACATAGCTCCAGTACCTGAGGTGTTTTATTTCTAGTTTTAAAAGTTTTTACTTTTGAACTGTTTTACAGAGGTATTAAAAGTAATTGCAACCCTGGTACGTAACTCTCCCCAGTGCCCGGAATCTCTGGAGGTTCGTCGAGCTTTTCTCTCAGATATGATTAAACTTTTTAACAACAGCAGAGAGAATAGGAGGTAAGAGATCTCATTCTGTATATACAAAGGCCATATGTAAACAACCATGTCTTACAAATTTGTCCTATCATAGGACTAAGCTAAAATAGCCTTATTAGGAAAACATGCTACCTTATTAAACAAATTCTGTATTCTACTAAGCTTCTACAGGTGGTGCTAGAGAAATTTGCATGCACTAGTGTTTTTACATATGCTAAATTCATCACCTGATATGTATAATCACTACAAGTATAATGATCTTTGTATGTTTAAATATGCTTGTCCATTTTGACATGAAGTTTATCAGCAAGAGTGTGTGTTTTGCAGGAGCTTGCTACAGTGCTCAGTGTGGCAGGAGTGGATGCTTTCTCTTTGCTATTTCAATCCCAAGAACTCTGAAGAGCAGAAGATAACTGAAATGGTGTATGCCATTTTTAGAATCTTGCTGTATCATGCTGTCAAATATGAGTGGGGTGGCTGGCGAGTTTGGGTGGATACACTGTCAATCACACATTCAAAGGTGAGTGTTTTCTGGAAATTGCAGTAATTTATTTTTGTAGTGTCTAGTGAACTTTGGAGTCTTTAAGTGCTAGGTCAAATACAAAACAAATCTTCCAATAAAAATCAGCTAATGGATTAGTAGAAATTGAGCAGATTGAAGAGTCCTTAATAGCATGTCCTTCAAGTTCAGTGTATTGTTTATCACATTAGAAAACTGAATGCCTTTTTGTTAAAATATTTTAATCACAAAATTCTTGGTTGCTCTTGGCATAAGTGTGTTCACTTTTAGTAAGTGTTTTTTAAACATGTCCTAGGCCATGTTAATCAGAGTTTCAATGGAGTTCTAATGTTGGATTTCTGTGAATTATCAATAGGATGACATTTTTAAACACAAGGTGGCGCACCTTATCTATTCATTGCTAAAAGGCATTTTTTGCCTATGTCAAAAGGCAGTAAAACAAACCAACAGAATTCAGAAAATCAGAAGATAGTGTGATATTGTCCATTAAATCCATGAAGGGAGACAGGAAGGTAAGGTGGCAGAAAGAGAATCACACTGTATGAATATGGATGTCAGCCTTTCTTCTTTCATGGCTTTTATTATTGTTCAAATTATATCAGAAACTTTTTTTAAAAATTGAGATACAGAACTAGGTAAAGCTACCACTTCAATTCTTTCCCTACACCAGGAAAAGAAAATAATATAAAGAGCTGTGAAACTTGTGTCCTCACAGATTTAATTAGAATCTTTTACATTGTAATTTACACACTTTTGAAAGTGAGAGACTTATCCACTTGGAACACTGGTTCCCAACTGTTTTTATACTGCGAACTGGCAAACACATTCACAAACTTTTGGTGGAATGGTTGCATTTTATTTGCACATTTGCATATTTATCATATAAATAATGAATATGAAAATAAAACGTGACTGGTCTGCCAAAAGCCCAAGCCCCCAGAGCCGCTGCAAACAGCTTGTTTCAGCTCTGGCAGTCGCCAAGTGGTGGGTGGCTGCCTCAGCTGAAGCTGTCTGTTTGCGATTGCTCTGCAGACTGGGGTTGGGGTACATCACGGCCCTGTGAGTCCCCCAGTGCTAGCCCTAACCCCTAGAGCCCCCCTACCCCTTCACTATCCCCCAGTGCTAGCCACTGACCCCAGAATTCCCTGCACCCATACCCCCCAGTGCCAGCACCCCATCCCAAACACTTCAATGCCAGGTTCTACACCCTTATATCTGCCGCCACCAGATCCCCCAGTGCCAGTCTCCTGTTTGCTGAGCCCCACAGCACCAAGTCCCCCACAACCTCAGTGCCCAATATTAGCCCCATCTCCAGAGTCCCCCAGTACCAGCTTTGCCCCATCAGTTCACTGCCAGGCACCAGTCTGTGGACTGGCGATTGGGAGCTGCTGACTTGGAGATGGTATGCAAAATTGCACATCTTAATACTATATCACTTTCCTTACATTGGTTAATTTTCCATTAGAAGGTGTCAATCTGTTTAGACCACAACAACACTAGCAGTTTATTTTGCAGATCACTGATTATTGATCCAATAAACAGCTCAATAATCTATTGTGTATGGTCATGCATGAGAGGGAAGAATGAAAGTCCACATACTAAAAATGCTTGCAAGTGTTGAGTCAAAGAACATTTCCTGATGTTATAGGTGCAACGGATCTGGGACTAGATTTTAATCTATGACAAAACGAGGCTCCAGTGACACAATAGAGGTGTGTGGGTAGAGTGGATTATAATCTGTGGCCAGGATAAAGGCCACCGAAGTTTGGTTACAAATTAGCATACATTTAAGCAGCCCTTAGGCTGCCTTAAAATGCTTGGAGTTGGAATCAGTCATTGACTGCCCCCTAGCATTGGGGTGAGCAGAAAGCTGTCATAAAACTACTCCTTTGCCTGAAGTTTTTGCCATGTGTAGTTTAGGAACATCTGAGGAATGTGTCCCTGGTTTCTAAACAATAGCTATAAAAAATAACCCATGGTTGTTTTGAAATGTTTGCTTGTGAAGTGTGGGTGGGGGGGAAAAAAGGCAGCAGTCTGCAATGAGAACTAATGACTGCTAAAGTTAACCATGAAAAACTGTTAAAATCTATAGACTGAAACTGATTTTTGACCAATAATGATGTATTATTTCACATGTGTTACTCAAAATGGCTAACCCAGCTATTCCAGGATATGTAGAGGAAAACCCAGAAGTTTCTAGGAGATCTTGTAGAAGCCCAATATTAAAAAAGAAATTTTGGATGAGTTATAAAATCTCTGAAAACAAGAACTCAATGGGGGCAAATACTACTGCATTCCGAAAATAGATTTAGTTCTAGTTAACTGTGAAAGGGCCTTTCTTCCCGTACCATACCAAATGGGATCAAAGGGGGTTCACACTATGCTCTGCCCTCCTGTTGCCCAGGTTTTGTCATGAATCAGGCTTGCATCCAGGAAATTCTTATTGAAGGGTCCTCAGCTGTGGAATAAACTTCTGGGCTTCACTTTTAGAAAGCCCAAATCCTATTGACTTCAGTGTCCAATGTTTGTCCTGCTATAGTGGTGGTGGTTGTTTTTTTGTTGTTTTGCATTGAAACTGAAGGTCAGTGGTGGGGGAGAAGAGAGAGATGAGCATATGAATAAGTGAGGTGGGTTGTAAAAGGTGACCTGAGTTTGAAATAGTTTAAACAGGATTGGGGATGGTTCAGTCTGTTGGATACTGGCCGTAAAAATTGTCTTCATAGACTTGTGATGCAAGAATTCAGAATTATTAAAAAAAAAAATAGGATAAATTTAAAAAACAACAAATGGTCTGGTAGCACTTTATAGTCTAACAAAACATGTAATGTTAAAACTTATTCTGTGTATTTTCAGATGAAATTAATTTTTGGTAAAGGTATTAGTTACATTTTAAACTGCAACTAATGGTAAAAGGATTGAAGTGATAATGTGTGTGTGTGTGTGTGTGTGTGTGTGTGTGTGTGGTGGGTAGGTGCAATATTCAATTGGTAATGAATTCTTAAAATTGCTTTTTCCTAATTTATTAACAATTTAAATTCTCTCCACACTTTTAAAAATGTTAGTTTACCCAGACTCTTTATATTATACGACTTCATAATACTGTGTAGAAATAATTCATTTGGTATACTGCTAGAAGCTAAGTGCATCACTGATTTGTTTGATTTCTAGCATGCTTTCAGAGTTCTATGGAACCAGAAATCATATGGTGTCTCAACATATTTTCTTAATATTTTTGAGAAAAAAACATTTTTATTAAATTTCTAATTGTGTGGGATTAATGCTCATGTTTCTCCTTTGCACCCTCTACTACTAATTTATAACAACATTCTTTGATAAAGAACTAGTGTATAACAGACTAATGTTGCAGAATTGGATAGGTTTTGCAGAGCTACACATCAAGATACATGCAGCTGCTATAAAAAGCCAAAGAAACTCAATTGCAATTTTATTGTCCAGTTTGATAGATTTCCTGCCACCTTTGTAGCAGGGAAGCTGTTTGTCACTGTAACCCTCTCTTCCAACAGCTGCACTATGCTTTATAAGCCGCAATGGTTTTTCTAGCATAATTGCACTACATTGGTTCCTTCGCTCTCAGAATTTAAAAGGTGTGGATAACCTTTTTAAAGCTGATTTTCTTTCTCTTGCAATGTCTTGATTTTTATGTTATATCTTTGTGCTGTTCTTCAAAGCTGCACATGATTTGCCAGAAACAATGGTTGTATGAGTCTTACAGTTTTGATGTAAATATGAAAGAAAAATTGAGATTAAAACCCAATTTTGTTTTATCGAAGTATATTGACTTTATGAAACCACTCACCTTCTTTATTTTTTCCTAGCATAATAGATGTGTTAACTATATCCTAAACTTGAATGTGTCTAGTTCTGTTAGTTTGCAAAAAGAAGCAATGGCTTCATGGCTAATAATAGGAAACAAGTAAAGAATGGTGGACAAGTTGCCTTTCTGACCTTTGTTTCTTCAAAACTAAAAGAAAATGATTGATACAATATAATATATTATTTGCTTGAATGTTTTAAAACATTGAAAAGTGTGCATTTTTAGAGATTTGAAGTCTTTTGAAATATGCTTTAACTAAAAAGTTGTCATGATACCAACTAACCAAATTAAAGGTAAATTATTTGTATAAGGAAACATCATGGAATATTTTAATAACATTAGTGCAGACTCCATGAATTTTATGAATTAGTAACAATGGTCAAAAATAATTCCATTTGCAGACTGCAGTTGTATCAGTTTTAATCTGTATGTGGAATTGTTTCAGAATATTGTTTACTAATATGAATAAAAGGGATTTGATAATCTTCACCAACATAAGCATTTTTAAAAAAAAATACTGACAATTTTTTATTTTTAAGTGATTATTCACTATCCAAATAATAAACTGATATTTTAAGTGGCATAGATAAGAATAATTTGGATAATCTCCTTCAACCGAGAAAAATTATTGTATCACATAGTGGATACAATGTGCATAGAATTAAGCTGAATTATGTACCTGAGAGCTTGATTTTATCAACATGGCAGTGGCAGATACCAACTGGAGAGACAGACCAGCAAACATGATTAGGTAATTGGAGTAATGGATTGATGAGGAAAGATTTTTAAAAAAGCTTAATATGTAGGGGAAGAAACATCATCTATTGTAGGGTGGAGAAGCTAAGGCCCTGGGGGACTGTATGCAGCCCCTAACTTGTCTGGATTCAGCCCCCTTGTCTGCATTCAGATCCCCACCCAGCATTAGACAGCCTGTGCTGGCATTCCAGCCCTCTGCCGCTTCTCTTCAGGGCTGTAGCACACCACATCTTCTAGCCTGGGCCCCATTAGGCTCTGGTATGCAAGAAGAATGTGAGGAGTATCTTTCTCCTTCTCAGTTGGGGACCTTGTCAGTGAAGATTTGTTTAGTTTTGTTTTTTGGGGGGTGTTTTTTGCTTCTCACTTGTGTGCTGCTCCAACTGATTTTTCTGTGGGTCCTTACCCAAAAAAGGTTCCCCATCCCACATCTGTTCTTGGTACTGCCTCTGAGTCACTATGAGGTCTTTGGCTGGCTGCTAAAATATGAATTTCTTAATGTTTCCCCACTTGTAAAATGATGATATTTAGGTGTCAGATCTGACAAAGGTGTGCTAAGGAATAGTTTGCTTGTACAACATCTTGATCTAAAATGATTAAGTCCTCAACAAGGATTCAGTAATTCATAACTATCTACAATTATTGGAGTTGTATAAAAAGGAGGATGAGGAATTTTTTTAGGGCAATATTGTATATGCGAGGCCAAGCGGGAGCAATGGGATGAAATAAAAAACCAGGTTTAGGCTGAATATTGGTGTATGGGATGTAAAATTTCAATTAATTGGCTAGTTGAATAGTTGATGCAATTTGCAGTTCCCCTGCTGACCCTGTGATCCCTGTGGCATTTCTAAGCAGCAGCGCTGCATGGAACCCAGGGTCAGCCGGGGACTCTCGTAAGTCCCTAGTTGACCCTGGGCTCATTGTGGTGCTGCTGCTTTGAAATGCTGTGGGGAGCCCAGCTTCAGGCTCCACGTGGCATTCCAAATCGGCAGCGCCACGTGGAGCCTGGGTTCAGTGTAGGAGTCCCTCCCCCTGCTGACCCTGGGCTCCACGTGGCACTGCCGCTTTGAAGCACCCCCTCCCTACCTCCCTCCCTCCCACTCCCTTTTTGCCTCTTTCTAATAGAGGCAGCAAGAGGGGGGTTGGGAGTGACTACTGGGCTAGTTGTCCACAGCCCTAGTATAGGAATGAGTCTGTAAAGGCACCTTAAACATAAGGTACTTGAACTTTCCTTAGAAAGGTGTATAAGAATTATTGAATATTTTAATATTATTAATATCTATTATATAAAGAGTTCATCAGCTCTTGTATTCTGCAAGTCACTTCATGAGGGAGAATCTCACTGCTAGAACCACTCGGGAGAGCCCTTTGACAAGCAGCATCAATGATGGGCAGAGAATTCTGTGCCTCATGGGATATACTTTCACCCACCCATTTGAAGAAATGAGATGTCATGGTCATAGTCAAATATTATTTTTTGATAGACTAAAATTAGACTGAATCATAGCGCATCTCTCTCACTTGGGAGGTCAGTGCCTTGCAGCTCTGGCTGGTCCAACAGTTCGAAGGTTTCTACTCATTTTAGAAACCTGCCCCTCTTAAGGCCCTTTGTCTCTTTATCTGTACTATGAAGACTATACTGACATAACTACTACTTGGCCTATAACTGACAATTTTTACCACCTCCTCAAATGGCATTAGCTACATTGACATAGCTATATCTTCAGTTGGAGTTGGGTCAGCTTTCACTGTATGTTGGATAGGGATGTGGGAATTTTTTGTAGCCCTCACAAACATCATAGTGCCAACGTGATTTCTCAGTGTAGATCAAGCCTCTAACACCATTTTTAAAAAGTTTGCACTTTGTTCCTTTCTTTTCACTGATTTGAAACCTGTGTGTGTGGAGGAAAGTTGGAGGAAAAACTGGTTTAATCTAACAAGATCTATTCTGGTGGTGGTGATTTTTAATGATGATTTTATTCCGAGACAGACTCTTAGGCACCACTCTATCTGCTCAGCACAAGAAGTATTACACAAAAACCCAGTGCAGAACATCATAAGGATTTAAACCATAGAGTTCCTAATCCAAAACAGAATTTTTTAAGTTATACGAAGATGTATTTCCCAATACACAAATTTAACTTGCAAGTAAATGAAGATGTGTATTAATCAGTAGTGACTATTTGCCATTCAGAATAACTTAGTTCTATAATTCATTTCTATTTTGATAGTAAACATAAGAAAAAATTAGTTTAGAATAGTTTTTCCCTCTAACAAGCTGGGCAAATTTGTGTTTTTGTTCTTGTGTGAAGGTATTAGTACATATAGTACCACAGTCCCTTTTTTTTAACTGACTGATTCAAAGTGGGATTGGTATGAGTAGGTATCGGTACCATCAGTCAAAGTTGATTTGTTTCTTGCATGGAGTGGAGAGTTTCCAGCCTCTGCTGTTAGCATTGCTCCTAGAAGGGAAGAAAAACAGGTCAATAAAGTTTTGAGTATAAAAATAGTAACATATGCAGGAATTATGAACAGTTTATTGATGAGGTTAGCAGGACAGTAACTAGTTTACAATAAGCCTTGCTGCAAACAACAATACAGTTATTGGCTTGCCAGCCGACCAGTTACCCATACTTCCTCCCTCCATTCCCCAGATATATACGTGTGTGGGAGTGGAATGTAGACTAAATCTTAACATACATCTTAAAAAATGTCTATTACATGTTTGTATTAATGAAAATGTTAGTCATGTTAACCTTTTTCCATGCTGCATGCTAATCTTCTTGTCTGGCAATTAGTAAATGTTGAATGTCAAATTAAGTTAAAATTAATGGCAGAGGAGAATGTTGTAGTTATTAGCGCACAAGTGTCTTTAACTAGTAGTGCGTAGATGTGCTTTCCAAATGGCTATGGATTAACCATCAAATGATTGTGAAGATTAATGACTGGCCTTTTAGCTCGCTAATTTAGAACAATTTCTGGTAATTAATTGTGAATTATCAGCTTTACAGTTGCAGATGCTTTAAGGAAAATAAAAAATGACTGAACATAGGTGAATAAGTTTTCCAGCTGGCATTTAGCTTTCATGTTGTTATAAGTTTAAATGAGCTAGTATTAAAATCTTAAAGTTACTTCTGAGCTATTCATATTTAAAGAATCTGGTGGCTTCTGTTTGTGTAGGTTTTGTTAATTGTTGCCTTCATTAATCTTAACCTTGGCTTTTTAATGTTATGTTTTACAACACCCAGAACCTGCTTTGTAAGAAGTTATAAAGTCAATCTCATGGAATACGTGTTTAGAAAAAAAGTAGCTCTTACCTTCCACATTTAACAGGATTGTTTATATATAGAGACAAATTTGCAAATTAGAGTAGAAAAACACAAATGTAGATAGACTTGCTACAATGTTGGTCTTCATGTTTTTATTTACAAAGAAAATCAGTTATTTGAAATGCTACTTGGTAAAGACCATTCACATTGTAGCAAGCGTGCTTAAATTTGTGTTTTTTCTATTTGAATTTACACATTGTTTTAAAAAATACAATCTTGACCTGAGATTTTTGTGATTCAAACAAAGTTACTTAAAAGGTATACATTTATCTTTAAAAACCCTTCTTTACCCTTGCTACTACTGGATTTGTATGCTTTCTAGCTTGCTTTAACAGTTATCACTCACCTAGCATTTTTCTGTGTTCGGATCTGTGTATGTCACCATATTGTGTCTGGATTTATTTTCCCATAGGATTAGATGGCCAGCATCTGAAGACTGCAATTGTCTGTATTAACCTTCCTTCCCCCACTTTTTTGCAGCACACAATAGCAATCTAGAAAGTAATTTCATTAGTTTAATTTCCAAAATACTTTAGGAAATCAGTTTATATTGGCTTCCAAAACCATCATCTCTTTGCTGTTTTTCATAGGAAAAGCACAACTGCTAAATCGTACTGCATTATTTTTACTATGAGTATATATTTAAAATATCACCTCTAAACAGATAATGAATAACAGGCAGCTGCTGTGTGGTTTCTCTATAAGTCAGACATCTCAATACTTGTAGTGTCCCTATCTCTCAATCTTAGATAGGTGAAGAAATGTACTTAAGCTTATTCTTACTGATTTTATAAATCTATAAGAATCTGTAAATCTGTTTTATATAAAAAACATAGCGATTAATACTCAATAAAAACCATATATATTAATCATTTATAGTTTGTGCTAACATTGAGTGTATTAGGGACTATACAGATCCATGCGTGGTCGTGGTCCACATCCCTACAGAATTGACTTTCTTAAACAAACCATCCCAGAATGGTGAGGGCAGAACAGGGGAAGTTTAGTGGTCAAACAGTGCCACATTCTGACTTAAGTGTGTTGTTAAAACCTAGATCTATTTTTCAAAGTATTGTGCAACTATGTTGCAGTTGGAGGGTTAGTATTATTTTTACTGTCATGACAGAAATGGGTTTTCAAGACCTGAAAGCAGAATGTAGGACTTACAAAGAGGCCGACAAGTAGGGTTTCCATAGAATATCTACAAAATGCTTGAGGAGACAATGGGTAGGAAGGGTAACCTAGAGGAAAAGATACTAAATGAAACTTGGTATGCTAGATAATTCAGGAGAACAAAAAGAACCCCAACGAGCCATGAGATAATGTAGTATATATTAAATATATTTGCCCAAGTATTATCATCTAGGAAAAAAATTGTTTTGGTTTTATTGGCATTTCTTGTCATGTACCCTAAAAAGTTTTTCTTTAAATATAAGCAGCTGATTTTGCATTACAAATTATTTACTCAAGATGTAGTCTCCCACAATATCTATATACCATTTGAGAGTCAGGAGTATGAAAGAACATTTTAAAGGACTATTATGAATATTTTTAGATGTTCTTTATTTTAGGATTACTTAATTTTTAAAAGTTGTGGTGTGGGGGCACACTGGATTCAAATTTTAACTAGGAGTGATTTTTTTGCAGCAGAATTAAACGCTTAAAAATAGGAATTGGTAATTCAAATTAGATATAAGTGTTGAAAAGTGATGGGGGAAGCTAAAGACATCAGAGAAAAATCCATGAGACACACACAATAAGAGTTTAAATATATTTGAAATAAAAGAAACTCTAGCCATATTATAGGCCCATTACTAGATGGAGATAGTAAAATTGTTAATGCTGGAGAAAAGGAAGTGCTCAGTAACCGTTTCTGGTCTGTATTTCCAAAGAGGAAAGATGAAATAATTGTATCATATAAGGATGATAAAGTACTTTTGCTAGTGCATTAGTAACTAGGGAAGATGTGAAACCTATACTAGGGATGAAAACTTTTAAGTAAGCCCAGATAACTTGCACTTAAAAGTCCTTAAAGCAGGATGGGGAACCTCAGACCCAGGGGCTGGATCCAGCCCCTGGCTTGCCTGGATCCAGCTCTTGCAGCTCAGGGTCTCCCCTTTCCCAGCATTGGGGAGTCTGTGCTGGCACTCCAGCCCACAAAATCTACCAGGCTAGGCCCCTCCATGGCTCTCATCTGGGAAGGGAATGTAGGGAGTGTCAGTGAAGGTTGTGGGCAGTGTTCCCTCTAAGATGCACAGCAATACAGCTTACCAGGTGATTAATCAGTCCCACTCAGTCAGTCAGCTCCAAACATGGAGCCCTGAGCGTCTGACTGGGTGGGGCTGAATCACCACCTGGGAAGCTGTGCTGCTAGACATCTTAGAGTGAACACTGTTGTGGGGGGTTTGTTTTTTGGTTGCGGGGGGGGGGGGGGTGGGGGGGGGGGGGGTGGAGAGAGCTGCTTCTCAGTCAGGCTCCTGACTGATTTTTTTTCTGTGGGTCAGTGGCCCCTGACCAGAAAGGGTTCTCCAGCCCTGCTTTAAAGAACTGATTGAGGAAATCACTTGCCTCAGGATAGATTTCACTAAATCCTGGAGTACTGGGGAAACTCCAGAAGACTGGAAGAATGCTAATATGCCAGTATTCAAAAAGGATATGTGAGATGACCCAAGTAATTATTGGCTGATGAGCCTAACCTTATTCCTAGGCAATATAATGGAAAAGTGGATACAGGAGTCAATGGATAAAGAACTAAAGAATAAGAATGAAATTCTTGCCAGTCATTTATGAAAAACGTCTTGTTGAACAAACATGATTTTATTAATTATGATGTTATGTTTAGTTAATAAAGGTACCTGAATAGGTGTAATAGCAGAACACTTATGTCAATAGTACATGGCTTGTACTGCTATTTCTATAAATATTTTTAACTGGTTATAGACTGAAAAGTAACTGTCCAGAGCATCAAAAGGTTTATATTAATTTGCTAATGGGTTTTCAGAGCAAATTGCTTAGTTAATCTGGGATCTTGTAGTCAATTTGTGGCTTTGTCATCTTATGCTTCTTCCCCAAGAAGCAAATGTAAAAATAGCATCATCTTAAATTTATCTGTTTCCTGTACATATTTAGAGTCCATAACCATTATATGTTTGGCGTGTCACTTTCAGTCCTTTATTATATCTGAGTATTATATTTGTTAAACACAATGGTGTTCCACACATGTAACTAAAATCCGAATTTGGCCCTGCAGTCTGAACACGGTTAACAATTTTGTTGACAATTTATAAACCAGAGCAGAATCCCACTCTTTCATTACTTTGGCTGTTTAATGTTAATGGAAATAAAATAGTAAGTATTGTCATTAAAAGTGTCAGATGGACTCTAAATATGTGCAGGAAGCAGATAAATGTAAGAAGATGCTATTTTTACATGTTTGCTTCTTGGAGAAGAAGCATACTTTACAAAATCAAAACACTCATTCCCTTTGACAATTGTTGACATGTAGATATGTTCTCTAAAAAAATTACTTTTAACATACTTACAATATGCAAATGACACATGCATGCACTGCGGTCTGAGTTCATTTGTATTTGTTTATAGCAGCGGTTCCCAACCTTTTCCAGATGGGGAACCACTTTGACAATTCAGGAAGACTTGGAGACCCAAGGCAATTGAAAAAGGGGGGAGGGGGAGAGGAGAGAGGGCAGAGCCACCTGGGGAGACACTTGGCAACCCTTTTGAAGTATAATGGTGACCCATATTTGGGTCCCGACCCATAGGTTGGGAAACCCTGGTTTATAGGCAACTTCATGACAGTCAGACCACTGTAAATATTGGAGCTGTCTGGAAAAATTATGTCTGAAGATTTTCAATGAAAAATGGAAACCTTAGAAATGTAGCAAGTCAGGTGGGCTCTTGGTACATTTCAAAGCGGATGCACCCTTATTGACTAATCGACAATTTGATTAATTGATTAATCTAACTTTAACATCCCTAACATAAATGAATCCTATAATCTAGTAACAGAATAGGACAATTCTTTTTTTCTTCCCTGTACAACTGTTGCCTTAATTATGAAAAGAGTTTACTTAACTTGTTGTATAAATAATTTTCTATTTTGTTATGACTGCACATGTACAGTACTAGAGCACCAATAATACTTAATGTTTGTTCTGATTTTGGAGTTAAATGTTTGGGAATTTTTTGGGATGAGGGAAATGAATTATAGGTATATAAGCATTAGAATTAGAAAAAGATGGAAATAGAAAAGGTAGGGGTAGCATGTATGGAGAAAACTGTTGAAGAATGCAAAAGCCCAAATCCAGCAAGCAGGGAGACCACTTTCCAGAGCAGCTTGGAAAGTGGGATCATCGTATTTTGCTTTTTTAAATAAAAAGGAATTGTCCTGATTTGAACAGTACCATGATGTTGCATGAGTTATGTTTCATTGATCATGGAAGATGAATAAGATGTTGCATGTACATTTAGGTAACATGGGCATGATATTTCTAAGGGTCGTGGAAATCTACATATGAGGGACTTGTATGGCAAGGCATTTAAGAGCTCTTCATATATTTTTTTTTCTATATCCTTTTTTTTTTTCTGTTTAGTAGATGGGTTTAAAAGAAAAAAAATATCCATCCTATAAACTTGTAATTTTGATCAGATTACATACTCATGAAGTACTGTACACAGACAAATTTGGTAGCTTTCAATGTATTTAAGGAAAAAAATCTCATGTTATCTTCCAGATATAGCATCACTAATCTTTTGCAACTACATAATCTTACTACTGTATCTTTGTTTAGGTTCTTACTCCACACTCCTATGCTTAATGAGTGCTCTGTACTTTCTTCACTCTCATGGGTCCCCATGTAACAACTTACTGACAGTCTCTCTTCACTTTGTCTAAATTTAGGTCCTGGTCCTATAAAAGCTCAAGTATATGTTTCATTTTATGCATGGTGAGTAGTCCTGTTGACTTCAATTGGACTAGTCACAGTATGTCAACTTAAGTATTTGTATAGCCTTTGCAGTATTAGGCTTTACATTGTAAGCCTTTCATTGCAGAGAGTGTCTTTCTTGAAACATCATGCGCATTTATGATGCTAAATAAGGATGAATTTATATTCCTGATCACAGTAAGGTGTTAACTGTTACCCGAAAGGGTAACTTTCTGTCCTAGATCAAACATAAAAATTTCTGTGACTTTAAAGTCACTAGGTAGCCACCCTCTAGTGCTAGAAGCAAGTTGTTGATAGTGGGTAAGAGAAAATTTCCATTTCCCCACTGGTGACTAGTATTAACTTCAGTTCTTGGAAGGGGTTGGAATGTTAAAATTTCAGTTTTACATACATAAACTATTCTAGGTAACTTGTAGAGGTGTTTACCTTTATCAGTTTTGATTTTTTTTCTTGCTTTCTGACCATTGGCAATTGAGGTCAGAGTAATAAAGACACCTGGTTTTATGGGTGGAGGGGCACAAGAAATTGTCTGGATAATAGTCTTCAAAATTTTCAGAAGTTTGTTAAAGTTGTTCTTTGGTTACATAAATTACTTATACAAAATACATGATGGGATAGTATGGTATAAAGTTTTGTGTGACATTTATGTGGAATGAACTGTGCAAGTGGCATCACCCCAAGCAAGTAATGTGACTCAAACTCATGCCCATAAAATCTTTATATGATTCCTTCATCATAAACTATTAACTGTGTATATAATCTGCAGCAGGTTAGTTCTTCTAATGCAGCAGTTCTCAAACTTTTTGAGCTCCGGAGCCCTTTATATGTGTAAAAATTTATGCGGAGCCCCAGAGGTCCACTGATTGTATGTGTTGTACCTATCGATGTTTCCAGTTTGTCAACCTCGTGGAGCCCCTGGAGATGTCTCGCGAACCACTAGGGCTCCGCGGAGCACAGTTTGAGAAACACTGGTCTAATGGAAATAGCACAAAGAACTGGTGCAATTTTTAGGTAGCGGTATAGTTTGAGAGAATATTTTTGGTATTTTGATTTGTACAGTTGTTTTAAATTTGGAATTCTTCTGGAAAATATGCATAACTCTACCCAGAGTCTTTCTCGTACCTCTTTAGTTGAAACTTTAAGATGGCTTGTTTACATGGATGTTCTCCCTGGTTTAATAGTTAAATTTCTGAAATTCCTGTTAGATTAAGTAGGATAAATGATCTGCAGTAGGAAATTAGTCAATTTTAATGCTCTTTAACTTGGATATTATGGTGGGGTAATAGTGGCACCACAGCGAAGTTTGCATTGCAATGCAAATAAAACTGTTGAGTTGCCTCTGAATCTACTTTGTAGAAGAATCAGTCTTCTAATTTTGAGTTGTAATATTCTTGACAATCTTTTGTTTTTAGGTGACATTTGAAATGCATAAAGAGAGTCTTTCCCAAATGTTCAGGGATTACCAAAGGAAAGGAGGTGAGGGAAGTGGGCCAATTCCTTCCACCCCTGTTAGAACTATCTCAGGAGTTAGCAGAGAAGTTGAAATCACAAGGAGGCAACAGCCTGAGGAGGAGAAAGAAGTTGTTGGGGATGATAATGTGGAGAACAGTGCTCAGAAAAATGAGATAAAGGCCTCATCTGAATGCAAGCTACAAAGTCATACTCCATCTAAAGCAGAGAAGACTTCAGAGGGAGAAAATGGCCTGAGATCACTTGACTTAAACAGAGCACCTCACTTAGAATTTTCTCCACAGACCGAAGCAGTAAAATCAGGGGATTCAGAAATCACTTCTGGAATTGCTGAAGCAATTGCAGATTCTCCGAGTAAAGGTAAAGAACTTGTGGAAGAAACAGCAGCTACTGATGGGGCTTCTCTAACTGCACAAACTGTTTTAGAAGGGGAAATGCCTGAAAGCCCAGAAATGTTGGAGGAAATTACACCAGAGGTGGAAGAGGATGACTTCGTTGATTTAAAAGAGGAGAGCAGTCTGCCTTCACCTTCAGAGGAGCTGGTCCTAAAACCCAGTGAAGAAAATAGTTCACCTGAAAGTGAAAGTCAAGTAGCACAAGCAACAAAAGAGGAAGCTGTTGTTGTGAGAGAACCTGAGGCAGTACCTTTAGAATCCAAAAGTACTGAAATCTTGGATGAAACAAGAGATGAATTGGCTTCCTTGTCAGGAACAGTGAACTCTGATGTTCAAGAGGAGACAAGTCAACCACATTCAGGAGTAAGTGAGAAGTCAGAGGAATTAAAAACTGATGTCAATGAAACCAAAGCAACTGGAGAATATGCAAATGCACGTACTTCAGCAGCTTCTGTTGTCTCAGAGATAAAAATTGCCAAACTTGATGTTTCCAATGTTGCATCAGACACACAGAGACTGGAACTAAAACCCAACACAAGCCTGGAAGCAGCTCAGCCTCTGAGACCCCTACCTGAGGTAACTTTTATATGCCTCACTGATGCCAAATTAAAATTGTACCTTTAAAAAAAAAAAAAAACCAGAACATTTGCCCTCCAATATATGAGTAGTCCTGTGGCACCTTAGAGATGAACAAATTTATTAGGTCATGAGTTTATTAGGTCTTGACTTTCATCAGATGAGTTGAAGTGGAAATTACAGAATAGCAATCCAATGGTATAGTTTAAGAAGTGAATGAAATTCTGTAAAGTTCATAGGATTTTTGTAGGATCCTGAAGAAGCACTTCGTTAACTTTTGCTGAGTCAAATAGCTTAAACTTTAATGCATTTGTGCCATCTGTAGTCTCTAAGTTGAAGAATAAAAAGCAGGATTGTGGATTCTGTGATTTCCTTGAATTCCTCTCTTTTCCCCCAAACTTTTCTTTTTTTTAAACATTGATCCACTTAAGCTAGTGGTGAGCAATAAGTGGTCCATGACCTGGCTACTTTATTTACCTGCATGTCCCATAGCCAATGGGAGCAGCGGGAAATGGGGTCCTGGTCTGTGCTGCTTCCCACAGCTTCAGTTGGCCAGGAATGGCGATGCATGGCCAAAGGGAGCTGCAGGCAGCTGTACTTGTTGAAGTGTAGGTAAATAAAGTGTTCGGTGGCCCACCAGGAACTCAACCTGGCAAACAGCGTCCAGCCCACAGGCTGCTTAGTTCCCACCCCTGCCTTAAAGCACCTCTGTCTTTCTCAATCCTCAGAGATCTCTTGTGGCTCCCATCCATCAGGCAGAAAAGAGATTTCTGAATTCCTTCTAGGGTCTAATGAAAGCTGCAGAGGCCATGTTTGTAGCTAACTACTATTAATATATATCAGTTGAGAACTCCTTTATTATCACTATAAAGAATCAACATGTGAATGCATTTAGTAAATTTTATAATTGAGCTTATGCTTTTGGCCCTGCTACGGTGCTCTCACGCATTCAGACTTCTGCTTCCAGTTCAATTATACTGATCATAGTTAAACATTGATGTAGCTGAGTACTTCCCTCCTGCAGAGACACCTGCCAGTTGATGCCCTTCATCCTACTACATTCTTCCTCAAAGGAGGGAGATCACTGTCAGCAGCAACATATGCTCCCAATGTGGTAAGGTCTAGTTGCTGCTTATTTTTGTCTAGACTGGCAGAGATAGTGGTGCAGTGGTATTGTAGTTTGTAGGTTTGGTATTAAAATCAATAGTGGCCCTGCAATTGTTGTTAATTTTTTATTTACGTGCCTTTTTTAAGTTGATACAATGTCTAAGCTTACAGGTCTATTAAATCTAAAGTGAAACTAATTTCAATAAACGCTGGTGAATTACATTTTTGTTACTTTGGAATTTGCCTATATTTCATGCAAACAGATATCAAGGCAGGAGGATTCATCAGGACAGGACATAGCTGCTGCATCTGATGGACAGAGAAGAGATTCCAGGTCAACTATGTTTCGTATTCCTGAGTTTAAGTGGTCCCATATGCATCAGCGTTTGCTCACAGATTTACTCTTTTCAATAGAAACAGATATACAGATGTGGAGAAGGTAAATATGTGCATTGTAGGAAATCGTATTTGCTAGCATTGCACTGTAACAGGAATCTAAGATGTTAGTGAAATCTAGTGTAGCTGATTACATGTTCTAATATCTGGAGATTTTCAAACCTATTATCAAAGTAAGCAGGCCTGACCACAGGGAAGGGGGAGGGGAAAAGGGAAGCTGCCCAGGGGCCCGGCAATTTACAGTAGCCAAAGTGCCGAACCTGGGCCCCTTAAGTCGCTGCTGGCACCCCGAACAGCATATACCTTCTGCCCAACAAGCTCCTGCCTCTTCCGGAGGCCCAGAGCCAGCCCTCCCCACTTTGCCCAAGGCCTGGTGAAGTCTCTGAATACTCATCTAGCAACGTGCATCTTCTTAGAAACATTCACAGGGTGAAAGCCCAGAATAATATATTTCTTCAATAAAACTTTCTCTAAAATAAAAACCACTCAGTTCTTTGAAATTAGCAAACAGGTGTGGCTTTGTACTTTACCATTTTTATGGAGCTGAAGAAAAACACTGTTCTATATGTGTTAAACAAAATATTGTAACAAAAATCCACAGAATGTCAATCAGTTGTAGCAATGAAAGAAAAATTGGGGCTAGTAGTGACACTGGTAGTTCAATTAGAGTGCCAGTTTTTTATCAGTATGAGGTAGTTGAAATGAAATTTCAAGTGATTATGCTAGTCTGATAAGATGGATAAAGAACTATTTAAAAAAATGTAGAGTGCTTATAGTATAATTTGAGAGATGAAACTTTTGTTTGCCTTTCAAACTGAAGTTATATGACATCACTATTTACATAGTACAGCACCAGATTTACTCAAGAAACAGTGGATAATTTAGGACTCCATTGAAAATCTGTTTTCTGTTGAAATAGTAATTAGGTTTTTGTGGTATTGTATTAATTTCTTTAAAAATGTAATGTGGGGGACATGGTTAATATTAACTTAAGCGTTGTTTTCAGATCTATTAAATATTCCAAAGAAATTTGATTTTTAGTGCTTTTTGCTGATGATCAAAGACTAGTCTATAATGAATAATTATCCACATTAGGAATGTTAAAATGTAGTTTATTTTTGTAAACATGTCGCCGCTGAAATTTTCAGCGGTAACACATTTACACGAATGGAAGGGGGCAGGGGCAGGCAAGCACAGGCTCCCACCTGCCCCTTCCATGCTTCTGCCTCTGAATCGGAGGCAGCAGTGTGTGTGGGGGCATGTGGCTCTGCAGGACCAGTGCTCACGGGGAGCTAGCTTAAAAGCATCAGGTTCCTCCCCCCCCCCCCCGACCTGTGTTGCTGCCTCTGAATCGGAGGCAGCAGTGTGGGAGGGGGCCGGTGCTTGCCTTCCCTCCCCCCTATTTCATGTAAATGTATAACTATTAGAAATTTCAATGGTTATATGTTCACAAAAATAAACTATAAAGCTGGCTCCTCGTGAACACCAGTTCCTGCCACTCACCGCTGCTTTCTCTGGGACGCAGCAGTGCAGGGGCTAGCATACACGGGGATCCAGCTCCGCATATGCACGGGCTCCTGACCTCCCCACTCACCCTGCTATCTTTGATACAGAGGCGGGGGAGGGGGGCGGCTTGCATGTAACTGTGAGAGTTAACTGATGAGCACAGGCTTATCGGTTAACCATATACATGGAAACATGTTCACATCCCTAATCCACATGACTATTCCTAACACACCTGGACACAGTTACTCTGGGATTATGAGCATAAAGGAAGGGCAGTTGGAAGTCAAGATTTATGTGCCATTGATTGAGCCTTGTGAGGATACTTACATGATGTTTTTAGCTGCATCATGGCTATCTCTGGTTGATATCAGTTTTTTGGATTTGTAAGAATTTAATAAACTTGCTAAAACCACAATAAAATAGACTTCTATTCTGAATGCTTCCCTTCCCCCCCACCTGCCTGCTCTGGCATCTTACTTTTTCTGGACAGCCATTCTACAAAGACTGTCATGGACTTTGTGAACAGCAGTGACAATGTTATCTTTGTACACAACACAATTCACCTCATCTCTCAAGTTATGGACAACATGATTATGGCTTGTGGTGGAATATTGCCGTTGCTTTCTGCTGCTACATCTGCTACAGTAAGACATTTGTTTTCTATTGGAAAAGTTATTACCTGTGAGCCTTTCCTCCTATAATACATTAATAGGAATATCTGCCCTCCTAGGAGAGCATGGGTCTATATGGGTTGTTCCCGTAGGAGGAATATACACTCCTGCTGTTAGCTCTTTCCCTTCTTCAGAGAGTATCTGGGGCCCCAAAGCCTCTAGTGGAGCCTGGTACATGTTATGGTTATATTCTCTGCGTTCTTCCAATTAAATTCTTCAGCTTGCAGTGTGACTACAGTTTGAACTTCTCTAGCATGGCAACATCGATGGTCCAGCATGATTTTAGTTAGCCAGATGTCCATTTTTCAAGTTTTCCAAGTTGCCAAGTTTCCCGTGATCCGATAAAGTTCATTTAGTCACCAGTTCTAACTCTGTGTTCTGTGCTGTTATTTAGCTCTAACTTACCCCTGAATGTCTTCTAAGAGCCCAGTAATCAGTGGAAATGTTGGTAATGCTGATAGACAATATTGACCTCCGTGGTTTGGCGCATTCTCTGGTTCAACAGCAGTCGTTCCCAGGTTGCTGGACTACAGAGGTTCAACCTTGTAATTATTTTGGCAATGAGCAATAATGTATTTTTATAAACCCGTTTTCTTTATAAATATTTAGTTACAAAAATAATAGAAATAAATGTTTTTAACTTTTCTTTTTATTAGCATGAATTAGAGAATATAGAGCCAACTCAAGGACTTTCTGTAGAAGCTTCAGTAATATTTCTCCAGAGATTAATCAGCCTTGTGGATGTATTAATTTTTGCAAGCTCTCTTGGCTTCACTGAAATTGAGTCTGAGAAAAATATGTCATCTGGAGGAATTCTGAGACAATGCCTTCGACTAGGTAAGCATGTAAAACTGCTTACTGAAGGAAAATGGATTTCTTTATACTAATATTTAACTTTGTTTTGATGTATTTAAATATAATAGTTTTAGATGTCTGTCTTTTTATCTACTGGATCTTAAGTTTTCTATCCTTATAGTGACTTTTTCATATCCTGTATTCATTTACCTGAATCTATTGCCCCATAATAGAGTTCTCCTACTCAAATACAGAATAAAGGCTTGCATGTATTAAAGTAAAATTGCTATGACTGAAATCTACATTTGGTGTGCATTTTTGTTTTGTCTATGAAGACTTGTTTGTTGAAAATGCACCCCGAATGAAATTTAAAAAGAACAGATTTCAGGAAAATGTCAGCTTTACTGTATAGAATGAAAACTCATCTTTAGATTAGTCTGAGGGAAAGGAAGCTTTAAGGAGCGTTACATTTTATGTTAAAAAATGGATTGGCTCATGGTGTTTACTGAAAAAAAATTTGAAATGCAAATTTTAAAACATGTAATTCAAATTGTGTACTAGCCCTGATGCATGTGGTATTTGTACACAGAACCTTGTATAAATACAAAATTTGTATCCATATCTGATCTGCGATCTGCAAACACAATCCATAGATATAAAGTGGATCTGCAGATTTACAAGGCTCTAATTATAAAGTGTTTGCATAGAGTTAAATTGAGCAGACTCAATCAGTGTTGGAAATACTAAGAAGATATCCAAGAGAGGGGCAAATGCTCTACAAATGGCAGCAAATAAGGAAGGGCTGAGTCAAGTTGACAAAAAAAATGCCACAGAAGAAATTGCCTGTAAGAAGGCATTTCTGGAATTACAAGATAATCTTTGTATGAGTGAAATGTAGCTCTAAGTCTGAAGACAGTCTCAGGAACCAGGGCCTGCTGCTGAGTTTGGGACCAGTTAGATCAGTGGTTCCCAACTGCTGGCCCATGTACCTATGCTGGGCTGTGAACTGCTGGCTGCAGCAGCTCTAGGGGTTAGGACTGGGGTACACTGCCCACCACCTCAGCTTCTGCCACGGCTTTTGGAGAGATGTGTCCTGTGCTGCTTCTCAGCCAAACAGCACAGGGCAGGCACGGAGTCTTCTCCCAGAAACGAAAGAGTGGTTTCCTGTGAGGTGGGAGGGTTGGTAACATTTTATTTGCATATTCATTATTTGCATAATGAATACACAAATAAGCAAATGATGGTCACTGGGCTGCCAAAAAGTTTGTGAATGGGTTTGCTGGTCTGTGGTATAAAAAAGGTTGGGAACAACTGAGCTAGATGATCTACAGATGAATATCCTGATCAGCTAGGTGCTCTTGATTTCCTGAGCTGCACGACCAGACTTGCACTTATGCTCAGCAGCTATACTTGGCCAGAGGTTGTTCAAGGTTTATGCCCTCAGCAAGGTCACTCCTGTGCTTGCCTTCTTACCAGCCATGTTCCTGTCCTGCTCCAGCTCTCCTCCTTTGCCTTCTTCCTGATTCCAGCTCTGACTTTTGGCTTTATTTCAGTTTCCTGACTTTTGCTCCAACTATGAAGTATGATGACTACCCCACTGTTATTCATGACAGTCAGTTTCCGCTTATACAAACAATTAAATTGTAGCACAGATGCAATGTGTCAAATGAAGAAGTAAATGATTAGATCTGTAGAAACAGTGAAAAGATGAAAAAAAAAACAACCCCAAAACATGGAATGGGAATAGGCTTAATCTGAGAGGAATTGAGCAACCAAAAAAGTGTATATTAATCTTTGTCCTTTTTGTGTGACACTAATACATCATTTTTGTTTTTCTTCAGTGTCAGTATACAAAAGAAATGTAGCTCATTTGTGTATTCAGTTGTGCTAATGAAAATGTTTAAGTGAGAAAATGAGGATTCAGCAATGCTAACCTTATCTTGGATATATAAATATTTATATATGAATTCTAATTATTTAACATTACTCTGATTATTGTGATGCAATTATCTCAAGCTTTATTTTTGGGCAACTCAAATATAAAATCTTTTTCTCTTCTTTTGTTTGTTTAATCTTTTATTTTTTAATGTAAACTCAGATATGTTGTATTCCTTGCAATGATGCACCAATAAATGTAAAATGATTACTTCCTATGGTAACACATAACATGCCCTTCCCTTTAAGTGTGTGCAGTGGCAGTAAGAAATTGTTTGGAGTGCCAGCAGCACGCACAAATGAAACCTATTGGAGAAATGGTAAAGAATCAGAAAACGATGCAGAGCCTTATTGGAACTGGAAAGTCGGCAGCAAAGGCAAGTATGACACCATTACATAAAGCAAACATTAATACTGTGATTAACTGCACAAATGGATGTCTCATATTTTTTGTTGCATTAACACATAGCAGAAAAGAAATATAGAATCAGATAATCTGAATATTAAATCTTAGTCATTTTTCAGAACTATGAATATAATATTTAAATATATAAACATTGAAATTTTCACCAATTTAAAAAGAGGTTCAATCAGTTTTTTCCAGGTTTCCCTGTTCGTATTTCTTTAAATATGAGATTTCTGTTGATCACTGTGCCTTAGATGCAATCAATTTCATGTGTATTGGTGTATAGTCTCCAGGAGAATTATGTTTATTCTTATGTCAAGTTTTTTTCCATTAAAATACAAAAAATGAAACTGGTTTTCCTTTTGTTAGTGTTTCCTGAAGTAGTTTTTTATAAACATGTTACAGAATTGGTTTCTCTTCAATAGAGTCCAGTTGATGTTGTTACTGGTGGAATTTCTCCAATTCGAGACCTTGACAGACTTCTGCAGGATATGGATATTAATCGTCTTCGAGCAGTAGTGTTCAGAGATATAGTGAGTTCTGAAACACCTTACAGTTGTGTTGTTGCCAAGTCTTTCTTTGTATTGCTCTGAATGCTGAGCTGCTGCTACCTGCTAGGTAGCTGCCTATCATTCGGTTATCTAATGGGTTTCATAAATTACTCATAACTCTTGTAGTCTGTCCATGTATGCACGGTGCAATCTCTGTCTCTGTGGGGCATGAACTTGTTAAAATCTTTAGGACCATGAATCTCTGGAATTCTGCTTTGTATCCTCAAAAATATGGCATTGATTTACATTAGTGTGTAGATGTGAGCATGCAGGCACTCACACTCTATGTATGTACACACATCCGCACATACCGCTCCTCGTGGGTGTGTTTTATTAGTACGTGTACCCACACACACACACACACACACACACACACACACACAGAGTAAAACCTGTGTTATCCGGCATGCTTGGTGATTAGAGCGTTCTGGTTATCTAAAAATTCCGGTTATCTGAGGGTCCCATCAACCTAGGAAAAACCAATGGACAATAATAGTAAAACTCAAGTTTTTAATATCAGTAGTTTTGTAGTGTGAGGCAGTTGGTCTCACATTTCTAGTTTTTAGTTAAAGATGATTAGTACTTCTTAAAATAAAAATTGTTAAGCCAGTCATGGTAAACCAAGGCAGGCCTGTGCACCTGAAGATGTGACAGTATTGTGGCTGGGGGCAATGGCGGTTAACAACGTTTTCTGGTTAATAGAGTGGCGGATAACAAAGCTTTCACTGTGTGTGTGTGTGTGTGTGTGTGTGTGTGTGTGTGTGTGTGTGTGTGTGTGTGTGAGAGAGAGAGAATAAATAAAATTTCATGTAACATGTTAATAGAAACTAAACATAAAAACTACTCATTTGTTTTAAAGTTGAGCACAATAAAATCTGTATTTCTGAAATGAGAATGGGACTTTAAATTAGAAAGCCATGATCCGTTCTGGTGCAACTCAAGTTGTGAAATTACATTTGAGTATTTGGTCTACTGCATTCACTTTCCAAAGTAATTCCAAATAATAAAGATTTTCCTCTTTTACTAAATAAACACAACTTGTTTGCACTTCACAGTAAATGTCACAATTTAGGGTGAAGTAATACCTTTTCCTGGACCAGCTCCTGATAGTAGAAAGTTGGAAACTGAGAGAGTTCTGTATAGCTTGAAAGCTTATATTTTTTTGCCAGCAAGTTGATCCGGTAAAGGATTACCTCCTACCTCTTCTGTCTTTTCTATCCTGGGATCAACATAGTAAACATTAATAGCTTTATAAGTATGTGTGATAATGCAGTGTATGTGTATAATATATATTTGATATAATCAGCCTGAGCATTTAGGCAGCATTAGGCCCAGTTACTTCAGGCTTAAGCAGTCATAGAAAAAACAAAGGGATTAGCATCACTTGATCAAAATTGTCTTTCTGCAAATTTTATAGACTGGATGAATAGTGACTAGAAAATATTGTTCTTCCTGTGCCACACATCAATTTAGATAATAAGATATCAAATAAAAAGCAACTTTGTCAAAATTTAGGAAACTAAAGTGAAGCAGTAAATCCTTTGAGATGGTTTATATCGGAGAGGGAACCTCAGTTCTGGGGACCAGATGTGGCCCCCTTGCTTGCCTTGATCTGGCCCCCAAAGTTCAGGGATTCCTGCCCCCCCTACTTTGGAGAGCCTGCGGTGGCACTCCAGTTCCCCTGCCACCCAGCCACAGTGCTGAAGCATACAAAATCTACTAGCCTGGGCTCCCCAGTGTAGGGGAGTGTCTTTGTCCTTCTCAATCAGGGGCTTCTCACTTGTGTGCAGCCCCTGACTGATTTTTCTGTGGGTCAGTGGCCCCCGTCCCAAAAAAGGATGTCTCTCCCCCCCAGTTTATATCCTTAGTATAAACAGCCATAGTTTGTAGATACAAATCCTTGTAAGTCAGTTTTGCCCATGATGATTCACTATACTGTTTGTTTACGCATTTCTGTTTCTGATAAGCCATCAGCTACCATATGAAGGGAATATACTACTATTTAAATTGTAATGGAAAAATTAAATGTTGTTCTTCACAGGAGGATAGTAAACAGGCACAGTTCTTGGCCTTGGCTGTAGTATATTTTATCTCAGTCCTTATGGTGTCAAAATATAGAGACATACTGGAACCCCAGAATGAACGGCGGCAATCTCATCGTAGCCAGTCATTCAAGGGAACAGAGAATGGAAGAAGTGAGGTAACATCTACAGGTTAGTGATACAAGTGGGTTTGTGGTATCCTTGGGTATCATATGTGCCATTTATGACTTACAATGCCTTGCAAGATTATAGATAATTCTATGTAAGATGTTGTGTGTATGTAACCATTTGGAATCTACAGACTTTTGAATGCCCATTTCATTGACATATATATTTTTTGTGCTCCTGTTTTATCAGATAGCACTGAGAAAGACTTAGCTTGCAAATTGCTCATGCTTTCTGTGTTGTTACCTCTGTAGGGCCTAGGAATAAGAATGTTAAATATCGGTTAATTTACTAGTCAAATACTCAAGCTGGGGCTCTTGTACATTTCAAAGGAGGAATGTAGAACTCCGTGTGCTGCTTGGGGCCAGCAGGAAGTCCCACTTACTCCGGGCTGCATGCGAGTGTGCCAGCTTTGAAATGCACAAGAGTTCCCTGCGGGGGTTCTTGTGCATTTCAACATGGAAGTGCCCTCATAGAGCCCGGGGTCAGTGGTGGGACTGAGTCTGCTTTGAAATGTCACGCGGAGTCCGGCGTCAGCTGGGGCCTCCCCCAGATGATCCCGGGCTCCATTCAGCATTTCCATGGAACCCAGGACCAGCTGACTGCGGGTTCTGTGCAGTATTTCCCCAGAACCCAGGGTCAGCTGGGGACTTCTCAGATGATCCCGGGTTCTGGGGAAATGCTGTGTGGAGCCCGGGATGATCTGGGGAGTCCCCAGCTGACCCTGGGCTCCGTGTGACATTTCAAAGCGATAGCACAGCATGGAGCCTGGGGTCAGCAGGGGGACTCAGTCCCACCACTGATCCCAGGCTCCATGAGGGCGCTTCCACTTTGAAATGCACAAGAGCTCTGGGCTCTATGCAGTGTTGCCGCTTTGAAATACTGGCAACGCCGCACAGCTGAGCCGGGATCAGCTGTGTGGTGTTGCCCCTTTGAAACACTGCCATGGCGTTTCAAAGTGGCAGCACCGCATGAAGACCGGTTATGGGTTCCGTGCGACGCTGCTGCTTTGAAGTACCCTCCTCTTTCCCCACTCCCCCTGTCTGATAGAGGCAGTAAAGGGTGGGGCGGGGAGAGGTAAGGAATTGACTATTCAAGTAGTCCTTAACGTCCTTACCTAGGAACCATAATTGAGGAAAAGGCCTCATTGTGTTGAGGTCCTGTTGAGTGCATGATTAGTCTCATTGAAGCATATAAGTAATGCTTTATCATTAACTTTAATGGGACTTAAAGTTAAGTATATGTTTAAGTGTTTACAGATTCTAGGTCTCATTTACTTGGTTTAACTTGTAGTAATTTGCTTCTTTCTTTCTGTTCTTCGAAAACATCAGTTTGGGTGTTTTTTCAACTTTGCTATTGAGTCTGACTCCAACTTCTTTTTATTGTCTTAAATTTTATTCTTGTAGAAAGTTTTTGTGGACTTGCCAGAAACTTGAGTTGAAGTGATTTTTATTTTCCTGTTAAATGAATGTTCAGTATAATCCTAGGAACAAACTAGAGATAAATCTGAAGCTAGATATAATATTCTTTATATATAAAATATTTTAGTAATGTCTTTATCACCTATTGATACATGTTAGGATCAATATGGCTGATGTTGCTTTAACTGTGAAATTGAAATAGTTGTTCCTTCTTTATTTGGGGTTAACAAGATGTAGAAAACCCACCTGCTACTACTTCTGCTTCAACGCCAATATCAACAGAAGATTCTGAAAGCTCAGTATCTGTACGAAGAAGAGACTCAGGGATTGGAGACGAATCAACTTCAGGTCAAGCAAACAATTCAGATGCTTTTGCAGAAGCAGGAGCTCAGAGTGCCAGTTCTGGTCCCGATGCTATCAGTGAAGTACTATGCACACTTTCTTTAGAAGTCAATAAATCTCAGGATAACAGGAGTGAAGCAGGGAATGAGTTGACTGAGAAGACTGCATCTGCAAAAAATGTCAATGTGAAGGACATCCTCAGAAGCTTGGTTAGCACCCCAGCAGATGATGCCACAGCGGATTCTACCCTTCTACCACCAGCCTTCCTTGGAACTCTTGGTGAACCTGCTGCTGAACATCATGTGCAATTCCATTCCTTTGACAGGTAATGCAATTTCTTTGTCCTGTATAATAAAGAGCATCCTTTTGTATTCCGTGCGTCAATGTAATGTACAGAAAAATTCTGCTATATAACAATTAGGGATGTAAGCGACTAGTCGACTATCTGATAAGCATAAGACGCTCCCTCCCTTCCCTTACTGCCTTTATAAGAGGCAGGAAGGGGAGTGGGGGAGCAGGAGCCAGTGCTGTGTGGAGCCATCTTAGAAGCCAGTCCCCCCGAGCACTGTCCCCTTGAGGGGCAGGGGAGACGGGCGTAGCGGGGGACAAGGTACGAGCCAAGAATCAGCTGACTTTCGGATCAGACCCGGTCCCAGATACCATGCTTCGGCTTTTTAAATGTATTAAGAGCCACCAGGCTCTCCACAGGGATGGTGCTGGGGAGGGACTGGCTTTTAAGCTGGCTCCCTCCCGCAGCACCGGTTCCCTTGCTGCCTTTGATAGAGGGAGCAAGGTGAGGGGAAGTGACTAGTTGAGTCCCTCCTGGTGGCTCTTAATACATTTAAAAGGCAGAAATGCAGCCTGAGGGCCGGGGGACAGTAGAACTGAGCATGAGCTGGGAATCAGCTGTCCCGGCTTGTGGCTGGTCCCCTCCATTGTGCTTCAGCCTGTTAAATGTATTGAGAGCCTGGCAGCTCTTATTACATTTAAAAGGCAGAGCTGTAACAGGATTAGCTCCCGGAGCCAGGAGCTAACCCCTGCTGTGGCTCTACCGTTTCCCCCTTTATCGACTAATCGATTAGTTGATTAACTGCAGTTTAACATCTCTTGTAGCAATTTGGTATATTCCTGGTTTTGAATTTGGTGAATAAGCTGCATAATCACACCTTGTAGTACTATAATAAAGATGAAGGACCAGATTTTTCAAGGTATTTAAGTGTTGCTCTAATCAGCATTGGAACATCTCAGAAGTCTAAGTCTAAGACCGGTCTACACTGAAAACATGTATTGGCATAGTTGCATCTTGCTGGGGCATGAAAAATCCATAGCCTGAGTCACATAACTAGGCTCTCCTAACTCCTGGTACACACAGGGCTGGGTCAATGGAAAAATTGACCTTCTGCCTACTTCCTCTTAGGGAGGGAGAACAGTGATGGGAGAACACTTCTCATTGCTGTAGTATCTGTTCTGATGTGTTACATTCACTGTAGCATTTTAAATATAGATATAGTCTTGTCGCATTTGCAAAAGACTGCCTGACTACCTTTTAAAAAATTCTGGGACTAATTAACTGATAAATATTTTATTATTTTGTTTGTATGACTATTATTTTGTTTGTATGGAAGCTGCCATTACCATCACCTGAGAAGTGTATTAAAACTGCGGCAAAATGAAGTATATACTGTAGCATGAAGCTGTTGAAGTGTGATCGACGAAGTGTTGGCGTAATTCTGGACTTTTAAAATCTTGTGCAAACACATAATGAGGAAGTTGAATAATATAACTGACAGCGCATTAAGTTAGTGCAGAGAATGTTAGGTGAAAGTTGTCTTCAGGCCCATGAGTCATTTTTTCAATAATAGTGCTGGTAGATTTTGCTTGCGGTCTGCCTTATTTTAAAAACAGATACGATTAGGTAGTAAGAGCCTAAATATAAATTGTGTTGGTAGAAGATATTAAAAATGAAAATAAGATGGAATACTTGCTAGAGTTTGTTGGTTAAAGATATAAAACGAAAAACACTTGGAACTAAAATTAAATATTGATTTAATTGGAAGAATCAGCTATTAGTGAAATTTGGGGCTGCTTAACTTATTTTACATTTGTCAGATGATTGTATTCCTAAAACACTCCAAAATATTGGAAGGCTCTGGCACTGGTTCTTCACTGACATAGCAATAATAGAGCCTATGAGTGGAGTATCCCTACAACAATTTAAGTGCTGATTTACATAAATCAACAAGCATGATAAAATGGATTTTCAGTATAGACCTTATTAAATCACATTTTTGAAAACTTGTCAAATGTTTTCACACTTCAGATAGAATGTCCTGATAAATTATTCATTCTCCCTCTGTGTGTGTGTGTGTGTGTGTGTGTGTGTGTGTGTGTGTGTGTGTGTGTGTGTGTGTGTGTACACAAACTTTCCTTTGGGATGACAGTGATGTTATTACATCATTCTGTGTCCCACAGCCTCTCAATCACCCTGCCTCCTCCCTCCCTCCCCTCAGTACTCCAGTGGTCCGGAAGCATGTGGCCTTCCCCTTTTCCCTTTTTGGTGGGGAGGAGAGTGGGGGGGTGCCAGGAGCCACATGCCATCCCCCCCTTGTGTGTGGGGGGACACTGCTGGGATTTGCAAGGCCTCCCCGCACTCCTACCCCCCTCACACCTCTTCTACCCAGACCCCCAGTCTGCTCCTTCACCCTCCCCCTGGCCAGACATTTACCCCCAGCCTGCTCATGCATCCTCCCCTGCTCTCCCCCCACCCCCACCTGGCCACACACCTACCCCCAGAAAAAGTTGGTAAGCAGAGCGAGCAATGGGTGCTGCCCTCTAGTAAGCCTAATAATTTTTAAAGAGGAGTTTTGTTCTTTGGTTGAAAGGGCTTAAAATATTGCCAATAAATGTGTGTAAGCCCCTTTCTTCTCTCCTTTCTCTTTTCATACTCCCCTGCCTACTCACTTGCAATTTCAAACCTGCTATTTCTGTTCCTGATCCAAACTACTGTAGAGTCTGCAGAAAGTGACATGGACCACCAACAGAATGATGCGAAAAGTTCTTCTCTACTCTATACAGTGTTTCTCAGTGACAGCCCAAGGTCACTGAGATACCCTTTATCTTCCAGGTTAGGAAAGCAGCAAGCTGCTTTCTGATATAAAAAATGTTGAGAAACACTATTCTATACTAAAAAAACCCCTGTGTTTATTGATGTGAGAATACAATCATTGCTCGCCTTCCTTTTATTCTGTGGGACAAATCTCTCTGATGTTCACCCTTGCCCTTTATCCTCGCTTTCGTTCACTTGAACTGAAAATGGGAAGTTCCTTGCTCTTCTCTTGAAGATGACTGTTCTCCATACCTCAATGTTGTACTCATAAAGTGTTTTTTTTTTTTTTTAAATCGGAGTCACCTGTCCTTTATGGCTGCAAAAAACTGGTGAATTTAGATCACAGCAAGAAGTTGTGTGGCATTTCTTTGTCAGAGAGGTGCTGTTACTGGAAGAATATGGTACTAAGTTGATTCTTGAGTTGGCATCAGGAATGGGGACATAATGGAGAGTGGGAAATGCTGATGTGAAACAATGGACTGATTGGTGCTAGATCTCAGGTGTGCCAATTAATTTAGCACATGCTGTTTTAAGAGGCTGTAGAACTGATTTTGTGGCCCCTGGATACTGTACATTTTAGTAGCATGACAACAGGAGGGCAAAAGAATTGCTGAAATTTGGGTGGAAGTGTTAACAATGGCAATGTAAGGACAACAGGAGGGGAGAAAATGGTCCCTTTTGCTTTCATGGTTGCCCAGTGAATCTTAATGTGTCCAGGATTTTGCTCTCTTTTACCTTGTGTTGTCAGGCAACCCAGCAGGTGCCATCTCGTGACCCACAGGAACATCTTGGAGTCCTGTTCTGTTCCGTTGATACATCTACTGGGTCTTGATGAGGCTTTTCCTTTTCTGAAAATAGTACCAAATTGATAGGTGTCTTCCAATACATTTTACAACTCTAACACTTCAACTTTTTGTTTTCATTACTGCTTTCTGTTATGCTGTCTCACGTCTGCTGCTAAATTCCGTGTGGTTATAAAGAGTCATTCTTTCTTCTACTTCAGCTTTTTCCCTGCACGTGATAGTCCTTGCAGAGTCTGGTTTGCTTATCCAAATGATAAGTTGGCCACATCAGTTCAATAACCCCTGCATCAAGAAAGTGGAAATATCTAACACAAAATAAGATTGTATTAAGAAAAGAGGGTTTTCTTTGACAGATGTAGCTTGAATTTTTTACATTTAATTGAAAGAAAGTTTAAACAAATTATTGTGACACAAGTACATTCATTTTTTTTGACTCTAACAAATGGGGCTTAGAGCATGCCTAGAAGGAAATTTGGGTCATATAAGGGAAAGTGAATTTTATGCAAGGGAATTCTTGGGGAATATGTTCTGTTAGTTTCCAGGGGCTGCCTGTCTCTACTTATCTCCATCATAACAGTACAGAATAGGAGATAAATAGTGTCTTAGATCGGACAACCCAGATCCATTAAAAGTACAAATTGCCTCTTGAAACTCCTCTTAGCAGCCAATGAGCAAATAAGTGCATTTCTTGGATCACTGCAGTCATGTGCTCATGGTGAGATACTTCTGCCTACTAGCTTCATGATTGGAAAATAGTGGTAACACAATTTTATTCTCTTTGTTTAAATTTGAATCCTTTCAAAGCATGGACCTTATTTTTGTATGTTTTCTAGCAGAATGAGCACCTGATCATAACTGGAGCTTTTAGATGCCTCTGTAATCTAAATATTTATGCATAATCATACAGGTCAGTGAGCAGTGTTAACAAGTTATGTATTTTCACAAAAACAAAACATAAAAAGAACCAAGCCAAACACCTTGGTTAAAAACTCTCTCAAACTGATAAAAGAAAGGGAATAACCAATTAAAGCAGTGTTTCCGAAACTTCCTTTCTCCTCAGGAAAAGACACAGAACTGTGTCGTACCATGTGATGGTAAAGCTTTACCAGGCTCGAGCGCAGGAACTTCTGGTGTGTATGGGGGGGGAGAGGAGCAGGAAATGTGGACCGCATGGGTGTGAATGCACTCAGCATGGTCTCCCGGGTAAGTGGAGAAATCAACCCCAGCCTTCTGCTTGCTAGTTTGAGTATGAGGGATGGAGGTTCGGGCAGCTTGCCGCTTCTGCCTTCCCCGACTGGCTAGAGCATGCTTACTTGGGGGACCACAGGAGGATGCTTCTCGCTCCCCTGAGTACAGGCCTGTTTACACACCTCAGTTTACATCTTTGGTGGCTCTCCACATCTACTTTGGGAAACATTTGCTGTAGTTCTTCATTATATGTTTTTTCCCCTTTCCTATGTGCTTTTTGCAGTGAAACAGATAGCAAAGCTGACATGAATATTAATTGTCATGTGAATTAGGGCCCAATAATCCAGGCTCTGTATAAATTCAGCAGATGTTTCTGAAGTGGGTATATTTTTAGTTCATATTTTGAAGGTTTTACTCACAACTGATGTTCCCGCTAAGATTTTTCTATCCATTAGCGGAGTGAGTTTTGTCTTGTGCGCCAACAGTGAGGTCGTGAGAGCTTGTGTGGATGTGTGCCACTGTGGTACCCACTGGTGGTACTACTTCCCAAGAGACTCATCCAGGTAGTGCCTCCCCCCACTTGAGAGAACGTGAGACATGACACTCCACCGTCTGGGAGCGCTGCTCCCTGGGTAGCCTGTGTACAGGGCAGGGACTGTCCCAGGCTGCTCCTCATGGAGCTGGGACAGAGGGAAGCTGCTGCCAGTGCCCAGGGTTTGCAGGGAGTGAGGTGCTGGGGGTGGGACAGTGGCATGTGGGGAGAGGGAGTAGACAGATGGTTGAGGAGCAGGGGACTCTGAGGACAACAGAGAGGTGGGGGAGGAAAACAGATGCAGGAGCCTCAGCAGCAGCAGCCACACCTCAGCCCAGCTCCAACTTTGGGCAGAAGTTAAAGTTCTCATGTAAAGTCTTATGATATGCAGAGGTTGTAGTGGTGGCAAGTTGTGTGCTGTTGAATGGAAGAGCAGAAGATGTGTACCACTTTTTCATTTCCTTGCTTTTGTAGATTTGTTTCAGATGAGTTGTGTGGGTAATGACCTTATCTGCTTCAAAATGACATTTTTTGGGGTT